>NC_073701.1:0-300000 GCF_023634085.1 Falco cherrug
GATGATTATTAAATCATCATTAAACCATCATTAAGAAGGAAAAGAAAAAAAAAGAGGGGAAGGAATTGTAGAATAATTCTAGAGGAATGAAGGCAGGTTAATTAACATTGACAATATACAGTTGTGGGCTGGCTTCAGGGGGGTGGGCTGGCTGATGTGGATAATGTGCAGCTGTGGCTGGTTCCTGCTAAGCAGTTAAATAGCTCTAAGGGGTATGAAGGAGGAGAATCATATGAAGAGAGACCTGGAAGAAGCAGAGGGAGGGTGCCCTGAATGTAGGAGAGACCTTTCAAGTCCCTTTCTTTGAGGCCCCAGAGTCTTCAAGTGCCTTTTGGGGCACCTCAGAGGCCTCCGAGTAGCTTTCTTGGCTTCCCTGTGGCCTTTCAGTGCCTTTCTGTGTGTCCTGGGCCTTTATGTTCAGCTCTCACCCCTCAGTGTCCCTTTCTGTGTGGCTTCAGGCAGCCAGATGACATCCTGTGCACCTCAGGGTCCTCTGAGTGCCCTTCTTCACAGCTCAGGGATCTGCATATACACTTCTGTTTACTTTTCACCCCTCGGTATCGCTTTCTGTGCAGGCCCAGAGACTCCAAGTGCCTCTTGGTGAGACCCATGGACTTCCTCTCTCACCTCTCTTCTCTATTCCCACCTTCTCTGTTGCCTGCTTCTTCCCTCCTTCCACCTCCTCCCTCCCCTACCTCTTCTCTCTTTCCACCTCCTCTGTTGCCTCCCTCTGCTCTCTTTCTGCCTCCTCTCTGAACTTCTTCCACCCTTCCACCTCTGCCTTATTAGTTTTCTTTATCAGAGGAAACCCTGAGTTGGGTGGTTCTCCTTCCTGGCATTGTGAGGCAGATGAACCACCAGGGATCCTAGCCTATTTCCACTTGTTTCTCTTCTTTCCTTGTCACCAGGCAGAGCTCCAGACATGGGGTCCGACAGTTCCTATGAGGAGGAGAAGGTGCTGCCAGCAGGGCTCATTGTGATGAAGACCTTTGTCATTTGTTGCCTGGGTTCCTCTCATCCTGGCCGCTCTCCCAGCTGTTCATCACTGTGCTGGCAGGGCTCCCCAGCTAGCCTGTGCCCAGTTTTCCCTGTTGGGGGGGCATGTGTTCCCCTGAACAGAAACACTTGAGGGCACTGGGGGAGGATGCCAGTGCCTGAATCTCAGAGCAGCAAAGAGGTGTCACTGGTAGAGCATGAGTGAATGAACTCGCGCTGTACAGCTGCTTTCAGCACTCCAGTGGTCTCACCGGTTGCACCCCAGCAGCACCCTCCAAACGCCTCTGAAGGACAAGCTCAGTCCTGCCAGAAAAGGAAACCAGCTTAGACAGGCTGGTTCCAGGGCATTGATACAGTCTCAGTCCCTGAGCATTCTGGATTTGCCAAGGTGTGCTCCTGAAGCAGAGCTGCCAGAAGCCTTTACCCCAGAGGCAACGCCAGGCTGAGACACCCAGGTGCCCCAGCTAGGTCCCAGGGAGAAACCATCTCTGGAGGAATTTGGGCTACTGCCTGTCAGCAAGGAAGGCAGAGGCCACCCTGGCCCCGGTGCTCAGCATCTCTTCTCCCTCATGCCTCCCTACTTGTACCACACTCAATTCTTTCTTCCTTTGCATGTTGGCACGCTGACTGTCCCTGGTCTCTTCACAGGCATTAACCTTCCCCTCCTACTGCTCTCACCAGCTCTGCTGGGCCATAGCTGGTGGGAGCCACACACACACACAGACACACACACACCCCTGACGTGTGGATTTAGACTCTATAACTCAAAAGTTATAAAGTAGGTATGTTTATTGTGCGCAGATGCACGGGGGATCGCTCCTCCACAAGCGTGCATGCCCGAAGTGACGAACCATCTCACATTTATACAATAAAACAAATGAATATTCAATTAAAGCCTATACATATTCGTTACCTAAACCCCGCTTCGTATGTTAATTAGCTTATCAGTCCTTTGCCTGGAATGTGGTGGTCTTGCAGGTTTGTAGGTGATTCATGTTCTTGTGACCATCCGATCTTCTCCAGCAAGACTTAGCACTCCCTCCCTCTAGATAGCATTGGAATATCTCTCATCCTTTTCTCATTCTTTTTTAAATAGCCCCTTTGTTAGAGGAAGAAGGGCAGGCGTCTCCTCAAAACTGTAGTCGTCTCCTCAAAGCTGTGTGCCTATGTGACCAGACACCGCACCCATGACTAGTCACCATACCCACATTCCTGAGCAGACATATACAATCACAGTCGGTGTCCATTGTCCCCATTTCACACTATTTCTCCTTATCACCCCCCCACACCCACCCCCGCACCCCTGCACGCACACACCCCCACCCCCCCTACACACCTACACACACCCCCCCCTACACACACACCTCTCCCCTTACACACAAACACCTACACACACACCCCTACACACCCCCTTACACACACACACCCCTACACACACCCCTACACACACACGTGTGCACACATGTGTGCAGACAAATCACACATCCACTGACCCCTCATATACCTCCCGTCCCCATTACAGTGATCACTGCACCAGGCTGGAGCACTTCCAGTACTCAGACATTTGCATGACCAGCCTGGCTGGAGAGGGTAGAGGCTCAGGATGCGGAGCATCACCTATCCCTGCAGTCCCTCTGTGGTGGAAAGAGGGCTGGGGAGAGCAGCCATGAAAGGGTGTCCTGGCCTTCATTGTTTCCTGCCCCTCCGTAGAGGAATGAAACTGAGCTAATTAACATTGATAATACACAACTGTGGGTGGCTTCAGGGGCAGCTTATTGGCTGATGTAGATAAGGTGCAGGTGTGGCTGCTTCTGTTAAGAGGCTGGGCAGCCAATGAAGAGGGAGCAGCCAAGAAAGAGACGAGGAAGAAGCAGGGAGAAGAGAGAACATGCGCCTGGGGTGAGGAGAGACAAGGAAAAGGCAGCAGAGGGACTGGTGTGAAGGGTATGTTGGTATGAGATGGTAAAAAAACCTTGTCGTAGCTGGCTAGTTTGGAGAGTGCTTTGACTCCCCTCCTGGTCCCAGGATGAGAGATGTCATGGGTAGAGATAGTGTGGGGGAGCCAAGACACCTCCACCCCCCCCCCCCCCCCCCATCCCTCTCCTTTGTGATGTAAAAGAAAGATAAACTAACTGCAGTGGGATTCACAGTTCCTTGCAGAAGAACAGCTGGAATGGAAAGAACTGACCATGGCTAGGGAAGACAGGGAAAATGCATAGCAAAATGCACAGGACATATGTGTCCTTCATCCCTCATTCCTCCAGCTCTCAAGTGCTTCAGGAGAAGAGGAGCTCTTTGCTTCCCTCTGCCTTGCACACACTCAGACTCCGATGCAATGTCAGCATAGTTCTGTCCATGCAATCCCCCTTCTCCTCTCCCCACCCACCCCTTACGTTTCTGCAGCGTTTACACTTTCCTGCGTCATTCTCCACTGTTCCCAGCCAGCCAATCTGTTCTCATAATTGATGTCCTGCCCAGCCCCAATGTTTCATGCTCACTCAGTGTTTAATCTTCACATATCTCTGGACAGCTACAAAAGGCAGGTCCCTAAAAGGACAGGGGCTCTTTCCCCATGGCTCCCTGCTTGTTCTTTGTGGCCACGCTGGCTCCTCTGGGTAAGTGAACTCAACTCACCCCTGAGCACCTACATCAATTCCACCACTGCTGCCCCAGCTGCATACTCAGTTGCTGGCAGTGCTCCATTCTACAAAGCTTCCTATGCTGAGGATGGGTATTGAACGAGGTAGACAAGAATCCCTGAATCTCCTGCGACGGCTGTTTATTTTTAATTCTGTGCACAGCCCCCATATTGTTCCTTTTTTGGACACAAACTGCCCAGGAATGTGTCTTGCCTATCGGAGGGGGACTGGAAACTCACCTGCTAATCTGAAGAGCTGGCCCGTCCCTTCCACTGATCCCTGTCCTGTCCTGTTCCTTTTCACCTTTTTTTCTACCAACCCACAGTGCCTAGTTCATGTTTTTCCATTTCTTTTCCTCCTCCTCAACACTCCTCCTTTTTCCTTCCAGCATTGGCTCTGGAACAGTCCCCAGACACAGTGATACAACAAGGCCAGTCTGTGAACCTGACCTGTTCCAAGAAGTCGTCCTCCAGTGTAGCTGTGTACTGGTACAAGATGCCTTTGGGGAAGGACACCCGGCTGATCCCAGTGGCTTATGCATTAGAACGTGGCAAAGCAAATGTTGAGGAGGATTTCCAAAGCCGTTTCAAAAGCAGTGGTATACAAGGAGATGGGATGACTCTCTTGATTGAACATGCCTTTCTTAATGACTCTGGCACATATTACTGCGCTGAGAATGAAACACAGTGGCTGGGCTGCTGAAGGAGCTGAGCGCAAACCCCTCTGCACAAAAGGGATGTGCTTTCCTCGTTGCCAGTGCTGAACAAGGCAGGATGATCCCTTCCCATTCATTGCCTCTGCTGCTTCCTAGCCTTCCCTTGCTCCTCAGACTCTGAGTTTATTTGTCCTGCTTTCTCTCCTTGCTATTCCACTCCTCCTTGTCTCCTTTTTCGTTTAACTCTCATTTACGGTCTATTCACTTCCATCAAAGCTTCTTCCTCTCTCTACCTCCCTTTCTCTGCCCATCTTCTTCTTTCTGTCTGCCTTCAATCTGCACTCCACAGACCTTCTCTCATTTAATTCCAGCCAGGCCTGTTCATGAATCTCACCATCAAGCAGAAAGTTGTTTGCATGAGAAGTTCTTGGTGCACCTTTAGCTAATGGCAGGGCCAGGCAGGCAGTATAATTGCGGGTGTGGAGGAGCTTCCCACGTGCTCCTCCATCGTGAGGACCTGCCAGAGGCTGCCCTGTGGCCAAGGATGCGTGCAGCACAGCATGGCTGCACCTGCTTGGGTCAGCTGTTGCGTGTGGATCACGAGCTCCTGCATGCACGGTGGCCTCCGAGTCAGGATCACCACCCCTTGACCCACAGACAGTTTACCTTTCCCAAAGATATTATAGAAATTACAGATCATGTTAGCAAGCTGTGCAGCTAGCAGAAGGTTTCCTGACAGGTTAGAGGGTTTCCTCTGTCGTCGTATACATCAAACAGCAGACCTCTCAGCTGTGACCCATGGACTAACAAAGGGGTTGCAATCCCTGGTTTTTGAAAACTGAGAATTTCTCTCACTTTCTTCTCTGCCCATCCACCCCCGTCATTTTGTCAGGAGCTGTTCTTTCTTATCCTAGAACAATGTTATTTCTGAGTCATAGATCCTCCCCTCCACCCTTCCCCAAGAGACATGTTGACTTTTACACAAACTAGTGTAATTCATTGCCCAGTTCTGTTCTTAATGCTTCTTCCAACTGTCATGCCTTTTTGGAGAAGAGCTTTAGCTGTGTCTCACCTTTGGAGCCTTTTTACTTAAGTGCTGCTGCCACATGGTTACTTCCCTTTCCATCCTGTCAGGTTGGTGCAAGGTTTTCATGCCTTCATGCGTGCACTCAAATACATTACAATTGATCCCACTGGGCTTTGTCCTGAGAAAGTACAGGGAATTTTGTCCTGTTGACCCCAAGACTCCAATCAGGGCTCACAGCTCTCTAATCCCCTCACTCCTGCTGTGCAGAGCCATGTGATAAAAACAGTGTGTGGAAATGTCAGCAGAGAGAAAGAAAAATAACATCCTCACATCTTAGTGCTCTGCAGATGTCTGTTGTTCTTAGACAGCGCAAAGGAGGGAACAACTTTGCCAGCAGCCTCTTCATGGCGCTGTCCACCACAGGCATTAGTGATGTTCTAGCTGTGTAAGAGTGGAGATCCTGCGAGGATATTCCAGCAATTGGAAAATCAAGAATGGCCTATAATTTGAAAAGTGGAATTTCTTCTTTACCCACTGGAGACCTTGACACATTGGTGGGGATAATGACAAAGGACTGGAACTGATTCCACACTAAACCTTCTGAACACCCTTGCCTGTCATACTTGAGAATGCATTTTGCCTGGTGACAGAAGTATTTCTTTCCCCTCATTTTCATCTCCTCATCTTTTCATCTCATCCTCTTTGTCCTCCGAATTTTTCTTCTCCTTTCCCTTAACGTACAAGGAAAGATATCACCCACCCTCCACTCACAGTGGTCAGGGAGGGAGATGGGAGTCAGTGATTTACAGGTACTGTGTCACAGACCTGTGACTTTCAACCGCTCATACATAAGATCTCTGTCTCCTGGTGGAAATAGGCTGAAGGGCAGGGTGCCCAGCTACAGCTCAGGGTTTTTTCGGGAAAAGGGCAGATTCTGAGAAGGAATTCAGCAAGTGCTTCCAGAGCAATGGGACACAATGCTATAGTCTGATCCTGTTTGTATATTGTGCCTATCTCAATGACTCGGGCACCTATTACTCTCCTAGGAGGTATCTCACGACAAAGCATCTGAAAGCACCATGCTCAAACCTCTCTGTAGGCAAAGACACTTGTTCCTTCATGCCCTGCTCTTCCCCTCGCCCTCCCTTTCCTCCAGTGGCAGATTTCTTTTCAATTTCTCCCCACTTCACCTATTCTCTGCTTTTTCTATCTTTCTATTTTACTCAAATTTTTTTTTGTTTGGTTGGTTTTGGGGTTTTTTTAGAAGACAGCTACACAGCCTGTTGTCAACTTTGGCAGCTTTTTCATGGACTTTCAATTCCAGTGCCAGCTGGGGCTAGGAGGAGTTAAAACCAGAAGCCAGGAATATCTCTGTCCTTTTGACTCTTCCAGGGAAAGTAAGCAAGTCTAATATGACCAGTTAGCTGAGAAAAAGGCATAGATAGCAGCCCCAGTGGCACAGGTCCATGAAGAGAACAAGCCCTAGCAAGAGGTTTCTTCATTCCCCAATTAGAGCTTTTAAGGTGGTTCCACTAGGGATGTTCAGTCATATTGTTGGGAGCAGGGGTGATGGGGAGTGTGTGTAACTGGCTGCTGTTTTCTACAGTAGGAATATGCTGCTTGTGTGATTCAGCACACTCTCTCAACTGATTTACGCAGTTTTGTAGCCCCTGAGTACATGCTGATAAACAGAAAAGATGTTCTGCTCCACAAATGGCTGCATGTAACTGAATGAAAGGCTCTGGATAAGTCTGCAAAATATTCCAAGACCCTGCTAGTTGGGAGGCACTGCAAATACTAATTTTCCCCAGAGTGATATTCCCTGCCTCTGTCCTCCATATCATAGCCTATGGAAGGCACACAGTTGTGCAAAGAAGTGGTAACTGAAAGTCTTTATTTTTTGATAATTTTCACATGTCCAGTCCCAAAACAGAAGAAAATGGTGAGGAAAAAAAGCAGGTCACATAGAACAAAAGTATTATCAGTTGGCAGATATAGTTGCTGTGATCCAGGAGACGTAATTGCAAACCTTAGTGTAAACCCCAGGATAGCCTTTCTGCGCACATCCAATGCCCCAGGAAACAATGCCCTGGAGCTGCCCATTGCAGACTACTGGGCCGCCGGAATCCCCCTGTGCACATGAAGGATACAAATATTCAGCAAATGGTACCAGCATAAGTGATGAGCCAGAGATCCCAGAAATCACTCATTCAGGGCAAATCCATTGGGCTTTTCTACACAGAAGGTCTACAAAGGTCATTGCTGATTACCACTCTACATCTGATGCTGCTGTGCCTTTAGTTCTGAGGGCACCTCAACTAAAGATGAGTAAGCTGCCTGTTCTTGACAGATGCAGTCCTTGGCAGATGCTTAGGATATGTGTGTCTTAGACATTATTCTGTCAAATATTTCATGGACCTAGGCACATGTAAAATGCAGAGCAATTGTCAGGTGTGTTCATTTTCCATGCTGCCTGGATCTTGGTGTACTGGCTATTTTCAGTGAGTCCAAAACTAACATTTGTGTCCTAAGCTCTAAAGAGACCGTGGTTATTGTTGACTCCCTGGTGCAGCCCTCCTCCATTGTCAATAGCTTAAGGTTCAGGAGGTGGCATAGTCTGCTTCTGGAGATTTAGGGCAGAGATATTTACTGTCTCAAAAAGGGACAATGACTGACTGACTGGTAAAAAATGCTAGCCTCACTCAGTAAGCAACTTTTGCCCTAAGTCTCTGCTGTTGTTCAAAAAACAACATTCAGACATGCCAGTGCAATGAGTATAGCAGATTCTCTGATATGAAGGCCTGCTCTACTGGCAAAAGACAGGAGAGAAGCATACGGGAAAGGAGAGGCAGGTGTACCTGGCAGGAGTCTTTTCCTCCCTCCATGAATCCTACACATATCATGTTCTTGGTAATTTGGCCAGGGTAAGCTTCACTGCACTCGCTTGAGGGGAGTACAGGAGCCTTCAGGCACTGCAAGGTGTCTGGATAGGGATCTACAAGAAAATAGAGGGAGAGATGGTTGATAAAGTCTCTGAGTTCATTTCAGAGCCCCGAGAAGATCTTTCTTAGCAGAAAAGTAATCGCTGAATGTCCTGTTTTAGCTGTTGTCATTTTTACTCTGAACAGTAGTTACAGCATAGATTCCTTTTGTTTTGGTGGAACAGATCCTGCCCATGGGTCCACCATTCTACACTGCAGCCATATTAGTTTTTCTGATACCTAGAACACCATCAATTGGCAGATGTGGAGCTGGGAGCTACTCTTGTAGCACGTATGCTGGAGGAAACCTGTGCCTCAGGAAAACCGTCCTCTCCTCTGATGCAGATTTAGTTGTCGTCAGTGAATTAGACACCAGTCACCATCCACACCTCTGACCATTGGTGTAAGGGAATGGAGCCCTCTTGTAGTAACTTTAGATCCACAATCACAGATTTGGATCTTGCTCTTGGAGAACTGAGAACTCTATTGACGTTAGTTAACTAGCTGGTGGTCGGCACTGCAGAGCTGATAGCGCAGGACACAACTTATGGCAGCACAAACATGCTGGTGAATGGCATATGGGTGACTTGAGTGATCATATCCATGTTTGTAATGCAGAACAAGAGGAGAAACCTTATAAAGATTTGCCTTTAAAGCAGTGAAATGGTTATTGTCTTACACTGACTGATCACTCCAAAGGGGCCCGTCCCACAGCACTTCTTTGTGCTTTACATTGTACTGTTCAGTGCCAGCTGTGAGGTCTTGGAGTGTCTCACATGCCCCCAGACACCACACGTTCCCATGGAGTACTCACCGGTACTGCTGAGAGTGTTGCCCCATCCGGAGATGAGGCATGTGGTGCCTGGTGCCACACAGCTGGTAGGCAGAGGAATGGTTTGGACAGCTCTGTTGAGCTGGGCTGGCCTGGCAAGCTTGATGAGCATAATGTCATTGTCCAGTGTTGCTGAGCTGTAGCCAGGGTGGCGGATGACTTTAGCTGAGTTAATCAACTGCTCGGTCGACTCTGAGAGTGCCAGGTTGTGTTTCCCAAGCTGCACTTGGATGCGACTGGAAAAGAGGGGGAATGGCATGTACCTTACTGCTGCCAGCAGGTCATAAGGAAACTTGTCACCATACACTCTCACTTTAATGTTGCTGTCATAATAGCTGTTTTCATGCAGATTATCTTTCTTGTCCTGCAGCAAATTCCGAGGATCCACACTGAGATCTTACCCACCCCCAGTACAGGTGGTGAATTTCTGCAGGTTTATTTTGTTGAGCTGGGACAGGCTGAATATGTATCAGCGCTTTGTACAAACACTCCAGAAAAAGGCAAACTGCTATGCCCCTGACCTCATTCCTCTTCCTGTTCTACACTGACTAAGTTTTAGCAAGATGAATCCAATTTCTAAGAAATCATAGCCTGTAAGTCATTGTTGGTTTATCACACTGTCATTTCAGAAAGTGTTCTGCATTCTCAGAAACTTTTGCAGAAGTGAAATACTGCTTACGATGCCTCAGTCCAGCTTCCTAAATGAGCCACCCATTCCTTGGTTGCCTCCAGAATGGAGTCACTTACATATTTAGATCTCACATCTCAGAATTCCTGCTAGAAGTGAACTGGAAGAAAGAAAGAGGGTACAGAAGAATGGTGTTTTTTTTTTTGACTCACGACTTGTAGCAGTGAGCAGCTGACAGGACCCACTGGCTGTTGATGAGGGAACCTCCACAGAAGTGATACCCAGAGTTCAGGGACACCTGATAGGGGACAGAGTTCGCCGCACAGGTGTAGCCTCCAACGATCTTGTCATCATCAGCAGCATTGATGGGGATGGCAGCTGGGAGATAAGTGTCATAAGGACATCTGGCATAAGGAATATTATGACCTTGTGACTGACAGAAGCATCTCACTTGTAGGCTCTACCTCTGTGGAAACTCACAGTAGCAATGGTGGGCAAGTCTAATGGACATTCATTTGCTGCTCCCTAAAATAAGGTGATGTGACTTAGATGGGCATCTCATGTATCTGTTGCTAGTCCCAGAGTGAGCATAAGAACATAAAAATGTTCTTTCTGGATTGGATCAAAGGTGTGTCTGTCCCAGGGTCCTGTCTGCAGTAGCAGTCAACAGTGGGCTGAGTGCAAGTACAAAAAAAGTCTGAGCAGTGTTTCCTTGGAGGACTCACCCGTAGTCCAAAACTTTACAGCAGCTTTAGGACTTCCTGAGCCAGAGGTGTTATCTTTGTACTTCATAGTCCTCAAGACAGAGACAGTCTTTTTTGAAGCTACAGACACATTTCAGAATTCCTGGGCCAGGAACTCCTACAAAGGTGTTCATTCCCCATCTTGTGGCACAAGCAATTGTGAACAAATAGCAATCACAAGAAACTGCAGAGCTTTGCCTTAAAATTTTTTCAAGTTGAAACTGGACTTCACTTTCCCACAATAAACCAGCTTGCAGATTTGCTCAGAAAATGAGCTTTCTTATACATTACAAAAACAGAAGCAAAAAATATGCAAAAACAGAAGTAAAAAATATACTTACTAGCCACACCAACAAAGGTGACAAACAGTATGTATTTCATCATCTTGACACAGCCTCAAGCCCAGACTGGTGGACTGGAAGTGTGAGCTGCTAGAAATACATCTTTTGAAATGGCCTTATCTCTAATCCAAGGTTTTCTCCAGACAAAAAGTACACAGTGAAAAATTTGAAGATCCAGATGTGGGCATTAACAGGTGCTGGTAGAAAGTACAAATAACATATCAGTTAATCATAAACCTTTCCTAAGATAGCTATTTTAAATTATTTTAGAGGGCAGCCTTCCATTTAAAAATATGTTTGGCCTTTGGAAGATGTATAGTTGTTTGTCTGCCTCATTCTTACACACAGCACCTGTTGAAAGCAACCCTCAAACCCCTTTGACATTCCTTTGTGATAATGGTATCATTCTTAAAAATGCGTATTTTTTACTGGAAGCTGAATATTGTAGGTAATGGACTAAGATACTATACATTTGTTTGGAAAAAAAATAAAAACAACAGCAACAAAAAACCTCCAAAAACCCTCTCAGTGTTATTAAGTTTATTTTAGCAAATTTCTTTTTTTAGCTAATGTATGTGTTTTTGTCATATAGAACACAGTGCATTCCCAAATAAAATTATTCATAAGTAATTTCAATAAGTGAGCACAAAAACCCTATTTTGTGCCCCCCCAATTGAAATTGTTCAAATATGGGAATACACACCATATCTCTTTGAAATAGTTTCTCTTATCTAATCTATATAATATCAGCCTAAGTACTAAACCACTTTCTTTTTTCTTTTTTTTTTTTTTTTTCTTCAGTTTTGGAATGTTCTATAGAGACTCATTTTTGCCACAGAAGAATTTCAGAATAACATTCATGTTTATGGTTATACTGTATATGAACAAAAATCCTGTGAACAGAAATGAGATCTTCTGAAATCCTTCTCTGAAAGAGCGATAATTGCTGTCATGATGCTGAGTTTGCTAAAACTTAATGCATTTGATGAATAATCATTTTCCAAGCAGCTGCCAACTTCATCATGTTGGCTCCTGAAAGACATAGGATAACCTCAAGTGACTGTAAAGAGAAGTCATGTGGTTTGAGATGCTGAAATGGCATGAGAGACTAAACAGGAGTAATGTTTCTACTCCATTTCTTGATCAGCTTTTTTGAGAGCCCTGGAGGACTGGTACACACAGCGACACTGTCCAGATGGGAACTTTTCCTTCATGTTAAAGGACAAGTCCATGGCCAGGGACTCCTCCAAGGAGCTGAATGACTTGTCTCAGGCTTTAAACTGGTATCAGTGCACAGTTTTCTTACAAACATGTTTTATCCTGGGAAACAAATAACGATTGGAAACTTCCCAAGGAAAAGGGAAAGGTCTGTAATAGCACTAATCATGGCAAAAATTACCAAAGCTGTCTAATCCCATCATGACTAAGTAGAGCAAGGCAAGAACAATTCTTAATCTACAATAGAATGTAATTTGATCTCCCTGTGGATTTATAATTTCTTTGTCCAAAACATGCCATTGGCATAGAGACAGGCTGTCATCAGATATTTTAAAACAATATTTTTCCTGAGATATAGCTCTAATAACCTATTAGGTAACATTTAGGCTATGAAGGACAGCTTTCTTTTCTTTCTTTTCACAGGGTTTAGTATTTCATTTAGTATCCACCCAAATTTCAGCAAAATCCAGTAATTCAGCATCTGAATTGGGAAGATCAACCATACCTGCCTTTATCTTGGTATTGTTTTGTTTTCCCTTGTTACTTGTTTAATCTACTCTGGTCTTTATAGTTATTCGTAACAGCAGGAAAGGCATCATATAGGTCTGGCTGGTAATCTTCTTGAAGAAAAAGGTCTGTCTGAGACTCTTTATGCTACTTGCTTAAATCAGTGAGGGGGCACTACTGACCCCTTCCCAAGCTACTGCAAGAGCTCATGGCAAAAGTCCTGGGCCATAGTTTCTGTGGCTCTTGTGTTCCTAAGTCCTTGATGGCAGACGTCGAGTGAACACACTTCACCCAAGTCCCTCCCATGCTCCTGTCTGCCTCTTGGGGACCTGTTCCAGAGGCTCTCGTGAATTCCAGAACTCCAGGGTGCGTGCCAGCAAAGCAGCTCATGGAGCAAACTGATCTCAAAGGAAGGTAAACAGGGTGTTTGTGGTGCAGAACACAGAGGTCATCCAGCAGACAGACTGCTTCAGAACAGCCCTTCAGGGGTTGTGAGAGCTGTGAAGGATGAAGAGACTCCTTTGCATTCAGGTTGAAAATGGAACACCTTCTCCCACCCCTCTTTCCTTTCTTTAAGATGAGCAGTGCCTACCTGAAATGTAAATACCCTCTTTTGCTCAATGCTGCTGAACATTCCACAGACCCATGGCAAGGGATTTTTCAGGGACTTTCAAAAAATACACTCTGGGGGGTACACCTCCAGCTGCAAATGAGCCTGTCATTTAAGGCAGTGATGCTGCAGCAGAGTACTGGCAGCTCCAGGCACATGGGAAGGAGGAGGGTTGGTGAATGGAAGGCAGCTGTGTTAGGTATTATGAATGGGCAAGCAATGGCAGCTTGCATTTCTAGAAATCCATGTTCCTAGTTCAAGTATTTCAGTCAGCTGTGTCATCACTGGACTCAGATAAAGTAAATACATTTGTCCAAGCTGATGCAAGATCCTGGGAAAGGGAAACCTGGCAAGACTGTGAGCTCACAGAGATAAGCTTCCCAGGGGTGTAAAGCAGAGGAGTTTCTGAGTGCATCTGATGGAGCTTGGTGGTGGAGGCACTGTTGACTCTCTCTTCCCAAGTCTCTCCTGCCTGGGAGAAGCTGGTTGAAATACACCCCATCTGGCCTTGGAACATCAAGCCCCCAGCTACCTGAGGCTAGGCGAGTGTCTGGGCAAGGGGGTTGCATCTTCTGATCTTTTCAGATTACAGAATCAGAGACAAGCTCCTGGTTTATGATGTTCCAGTGCAGTGGTCTCCAAAGTGGGGTGCATGCACCCCTGGGGGTATGCAAGATGTGTGTGGGGTGAAAATACTAGAACTTCAGTACTGTATGTAAGTAATTATCAATTACTAAATATACATCTACTGGGGGCATGTGCTCAAAAATATTTTATTGATAGGGACATGCGATCAAAAATGTTTGGAGACCACTGTTCTAGTAGTTTCAACAAATACCTTACATGTTCTTTTTATGTTCTGCTATAGCATCAGCCTCCAACTCTGCACAGCCTCCATACTGTTTCTGGTTTCTTCACTACCAGGGCTTTCCTCCTCTCTTGCCCACCCCTGGCTTCCCCCCAGGAAATTAAATTTCTGCTGACACTCTCAACTGCATTTGCTATTTTCCATGTCTCAACTTACACAGATGTGCACCGTGTGCTTTCCATCATTATACAGCTGTTGCATCCTGTTCCAAAGGTGCCGTGGAAGTGAAGGTGCCAGTGTGAAGGCTGCATACATTTCATTTGTGAAGTTCTTTGGCAGCTTCTGCTCTTCTGCTTTCCGACTCAGGGTGGTAAAGACAAAGCCTCACGTTTCAGAGGAGCACAGAAAGAACTTGGGAGGATATTTCAGGAGTTGCTGTGAAGACTTACAAAGTTTTTTGTTTTACAAATGTTTTACAAACATTTTTGACTCTTGCTAATTCCTGCTACACCTTAAAAGAATGGATCCAGGCCTGGTGCTGTGAAATTCAGTGCTCCTCCTCTCACTTTCTTTTCCTGAGGTTGCTGATAAGACTGTGGGAGGCTACAACTGCCGAGAGCATTCAGGTCCCTACCAGTGTCCTTGAATGGTGGGTATCACTTATGTGGTGGTTCACTCATCAACAATCAGTGGGTCTGGTCAGCTGCTCAGTGCTAGAAATCCTAAGTATTAATTGGGTTGTGTATCTGGATTCTAGTTGAATCTTGCAAAGCCACCAGATTTAGAATATGGTGCCTAGCAAAAGAAGAGAATCCAAGGTGGCAATGCATGGTGTACCTGAAATGAAAGGAGAAACACGGTACCCTCTTTCCCACTGCATTACATGATTTTTCCAATATTCCTGGACTCTTGGCATCCTTTCCCGTGCATCCTAAAATGCCTTTCTGTACACATTTGCATGCCCATGTGGCTTACCATTATGATTTTGCTCTTTTTCATTCCTTCAGACTTTCTCCATGGATTTTTCTTGTCCTGAATTTAAGGCATACCTCTGCAGAGAGAGCACAGATCAAGGATCATGCTCCTCTGCAACAGCAAATGTAATCTTCCTTCCCTAAGCATTGCTCTAGCTGCCTGAAGTGACCCATCTATGCTCACACTGTTGCCACTGCTGCCCCATGGGGATCCACTGAACAGGATGCCCAACTAGCAAGACCTACCACCATAGCTGTAGTGACCAGACTCTGTTGTTTCATGAAATCATAAGGCTCCTAAAGCTCTGTGACATGTGCACCTTTGATTAGGGCAACACTCCCTTACTCTATTCCAAATGTCTGCCAGACCCCGTGTGGCACCAAGTTTTTCTACCCACAGTTAACTGCTGCTCTTCTATGCTGGTAATTTTGCAGCTGTATACAAGTGAGGCTGGGCGAATGCAACACTGTGTGAAGGAAGACAGTGAACTAGTCAGGAATGCCACATTAATCATTCACCATCCTAGATATGATTCAAGGAGCCTTGATAACAACATGATGTTGATCCAGTTGGCAACCACCACGGACTACAGGGCCAACATTCAACCCACAGCTCTGCCCAGTTCCTGTGCCAGGGAGGGTCCCGAGTGCCTTTTTCAAAGTGAGGAAACACACTGAGCAGTGGCTGTATGTGCGTTGCATGTACCTGGTCACACTTCTGCTCTGCTGCCAGATCCATGAGACCTATATGCATTTCACTCCTGCATTGCAGCCTTTCCATGCTCTGCCTATGAGTTCCCCAAACTGTCCTGCCGGTGTGCCTCAATGAGTCCCAAGACAAAACCTTGTTTTCACTGCTGTCCTGGGAGCCAGTTCCCCTAAGGTTCTACACCAGCACCGTGATCTGTGTAGGATTCCTGGATGATGGGAAAGACGCATGCCAAGTAAGCATTCGCGTCTGCACAGAGCCCTGAGTCACACACCCCAGGGTACCTCCAGGAGCACAGTATGTCAGAGTTCGGCAGAGTGCTTATGCCTCCTCATCTCCACGTTTTCTGTTCTGCTGCAGTATCCTTCCAACAGGGTTTTGATAAAGGGTGGGCTTCACCAAACTGGCAGGTCCAGCCACATGTGCTGGGCACTAAGTGCAGTAGAAGTGGATTATTGCAGGGTAGGATAGGTCAGCAAATATGGGGTGCTATCTTTGCGTACTCCCAAATCAGGACTTGCTGTACTTGACTTTGCATTCCCTGGTTTCTTTGTTCCAGGTTAAAACCTTTCCAGGTGAGATCATCTCATACTTCTAAATTTTTCTCTCCAGGGTGACTCAGGTGGCCCCACTCCCTGCGTTGGAAAACTCCAGGGAATTGTGTCATGGAGAACAGAGTGTGCTCTGAAAGTTTATCCCAGTGTCTACACCAAGGTCTACAATTATATTGATTCAAGAAACGATTGCAGCCTAGTGGTATGTTGATGACTGCCTGGCTCCTTGGCCACTACCCTCCTGCCCTATTGCTCCTTTTAGGATGATAGCACAAACAAAAGCCTTCTTTAAAGAGCCTTACAGATATTTGTTTTGGGGACTGGCGACCACTGTACACAAGCGGGGTTCCCTGCAGCCTTACACGAGATCTTCCTGAACCTTCCCGTCTGTTCTGGCTTAGGTGTGTGTGCTAGGAGCAGTGCCCTAGAGCTACTGGGCTAGCAGACGAGGGGCTAGGGAACGGTGCAACTGTCTAGGAAGCCAGGCACTTCCTTTTCCTTACTCCTGGCCCCTTACTGAGAAAGGGAGGAGAGGGAGCAGGTCCCTAGGGAGGAGGTTCCTAGAGCAGCAGAACAGAGTCCCACTTTGCTCCTGCCAATGGTGAAGTTAGCATCTCACCAACACTGTGACAGCTTTGGTGGTGGTCAGTACAGCTATGGTGGAAAGCCAAGCAGTGGTCAGAGATCACAGACACAGAGCAATCAGGTCATGAGGTCAACAGCTGTGACCGATGATTATCAGCATCCCCTTTGCTTCCTCAGGGACACCTGAAGCAGGTGGGCTGGGTTCACCAGGATCTGGCAGGTAACACATACCAGCTGCTAGGGAAAGGAAAGCAATAGCAAGCAGGTGGGGAAAATGCCCATGATCTCATAGCAGTGTAAAGCACGGAAGAAGATAAGAGTTAGAAAGGAAGGATGGGGAGTGGAAGGGAGGGGAGGAGCAGGGGCAGTACTAGCTGCATATTTATGTTTACCTTGCTGCTGCTCTTTTTTGTTATGTTCTCTTTTGAGGAATAAGAAAAGTTATGTCTTCTTTCATAGTGCCTGAGCTCTGCTGCTAGGGAGGGGTCCTGGAGCACTGTGGGCCAGAGGCACTGGGGGAATAACAAAGAAGAGACTGCAGTATCAGGATCACCGAAGAAGAACATTGAAATTAAATATATTTACTTCATTCAAAGTACTAGCAAGGAATAAACCAGCTACAATCATGTAAGTTTTTTGAATCTTACATATTCAGAAAAGAATAGAGAGTGGTATAGGTTATGACAAGGCTAACTAGGATGCATTTGGCGGACTAGAAGAAGCAGACTGTTCGTGACACTAAATGTCTAACCACAGTTTTTGCTTTCAGAAAAAAAGGCTGGCAGAGATGCCTTGCTTTTTGTAATAGGATGCAGGAGCAGGCTGGAAACTAAGACCATGCGTGGCAATCAGTTAGCTGAGGGGAATGTGCTCGAGCTTGTATAGACACAACTATTAACATGATCAGTCATGCTGAGAGAGCATAGGGAGTGGGGGACGGATGGCACCAAGGAAAGGTAACACCTTGCTGTTAATTGATGGTAGTTAACCACCAATCGGGGATTGCCTAGTATGCAATGCTTAGCTCTAAAGAACCAATCTGTTTAAAACGCACGACTTCTGAAAGTATATATACCCATGTTTCTATACAATAAATTGACATTTGCTTGCATCAAGCTGTGTCCCGTCTCTCCATCGCAGCAATAGGAATTGAAGTAGATCTCACAGGAAGATTAAACTGCAGGGAAGATACTGCCCTGACACCAAACCCAAAGAAATTTAGATGCGATTAAACATGATTTTTGTGCCTATGCTATCTTGGTCAATCATCTTTGCTTCTGCCTACATATGTTCTGAGTTGTGAGGTATCATCTTTCAGGTACTAAGAAGGTCTCTCCAGAATGAAATGGTATATGTCTACATTTACTGGAATAAACCAGTCTGGAAGGATGGCTCAAGTTATATCCACAGGTGTAAATGAGCCAAAAAATCATTTATGAAGCCAATATTCCCAGGTTCGTGGCTAACAGATCTCGTACTCAGGCATGCACAATGATGGAATGACAGATGGTACCACATTCAGCCAGCAATTTACTGGTCTGCAAGCAATCTCACATTTTTGTCAGGAGCTCAGAACACTGCCTGTCTTGTAGAAAAGCTACAGCAAAATTTACAGTCATGTGAATGCTCAGCTTTGCTTCTAATGGCTCACAAAAAAGGGTATCAAAGGTGGACTGTCCCTCCTCTCTTCCCCACCCAAGCCTGAGAGAAAAATCAGAGCAAGGGGAGGGGCATCAGTCTCACAACCTCTTCTCTCTCACCTTGTGATGAGCAGAAATGCATTGCTCTGTGACCGTGCTGACTGTTTTCCTTGCTTTTCTACCTGGTGAGAGACAACAAATCCATCTGCAGCATCCAGGCCGTGCAGGACTGGCATGATGTAAAGGACCCTTTCTGGCCATCATCTGTACTCCTCCCTTTTTTCTTTTTTCCTCTCACTCATGCAGGTCCTGGGGTGGGAAACCTTATCACACAGTGGCCCAAAGAGACCCTTAAGAAAGCTGGAGAGACTGTGGACATCACGTGCTACCAGAATAATAGCAGACTTGCCTATATGTTCTGGTACCAGCAGGCTCCAAGGGATGGTCTGAAGTTAGTAGCCAGCACTTCTACGTGGATGCAGAGCTCTTACGAGGAAGGTTACAGTAAAGACAAGTTTGAGATAAGCAGAGACAGTAATGATCGCTCTGTGATGACAATCAAGAACGTGACATACAAGGATGCAGCCATGTATTTCTGTGCTATGAGTGATGACACAGTACAGCAAGGGGGTGGAGCACTAAGATAAAATCCCCACCTTGCTGAAGTGAGAGATGTGAGACAGATTGGGGATGGGCAGAGGAAGAGCAGAAGAAAGACAAGGAAGAAGTCGGGGAATGGAGCCAGGACTTTGGAGGGCAGGGGGGCAGACAAAGCAGTGCAGCAGCATCTAGCTTCAGCCTTCAGAAATACAAACCCACATATCAGCATTAAGAATTGAGGCTGATGTGGTTAGTGAAAGGCAGCAGATATCTCTTAAAATTGGTGCTACAGAAGCACAGCCATGTTCTGGGCCACTAGTTCCCCACAGACCCCACTGTAGCACCAAGGAAAGGGTACAAAGCAGAAGGAGAATTCAAGGTTCTGCTACATACTGATGATCCACCCAAAGACAGAGGTGCCCAGTCAGAGGTCGACCAGTGTGAGAAGAGAGCCCAGCCTCTGATTATGGATGTAGGAGGATGGCACCATTACAGGTGGGAGGAAACATACACAGGGGACCTGGCATTCCTTCCAGTCCGGGAGGGACAGCCCCTTGGCAACTTGACAAGCAGCAGCATGCTCTGCGGCACTTTTATTTACCTACCCACACACTGCTTTGTTACAGGTTCCCTCTCTTCCTTGCCCTAGAAACACGTACAGTTCTGAGCTGGACCAAGGCATCTCTTCACAGCAAAACTTCATGGGCAGAGAAGGGAAACCACAAGAGGCTGCCATCATCTGGTGTTCCCATTGTGAGGGCCAGCTGAAGGCAGAAGTTGCCTCCTATTGTGCCTCTACCTTCATTGCTTGCAGAGATGAGCTTTGAGTGAGCTAATTGCTCGGCCTGGGAAAAGTGAGGGTGGGGTGTTACTGGGGCTCCCCTGCCTGCCATTGCCTGTCTGTGCTCCTGGTTTTATTGCATAACCTAGGACTTACCTCTCATTCAAGGAAAGGGAACTAGCACACAGAAGAGCCAAAGGTATCTTTAAGAAGGTATGGCTAAACACGTGTATTTTGGGCTTCTGTTTTTAGGTTGTCCTTGACAGTCTGCATGCTATTGAGCACAAACCAAATGTTTGTCTCGTGCTCTTATGGAAGTTGCAGCATATGAAGCACACAACTATCACAGGTAGCAAATGTACTGTGCTGCTCACTGATGTGGCAAAGCTGGATATGCTGAAGGGAAACATACTATTTGATTATGGAAAAAAAAGGAGTGTGAGGTGGTGAGAATAGCTGGTGAGAGCAAAGAGCAGGAATCAGCCAAGAGCAGAGCATGTCCTGTAAAAGATGCAATCCTGTTTCACCAAAATTGCTAGAAGGCTTTTGTACTGCCAGGGTGGATCACTCAATTTCATGCCAGGGTCCTAGTCTCCTGATTGACTATGCTACCTAAATGTTACTTTGCTTCCAGGCTCTGCTCTGAAAGAGGCTAAACTGTTCTTGGCTAGGGAAATCCAGATGCATGACGGAAAGGCATGTTCGTTGCAGTCTCACCCTGGATGCAGTGAAGGCTCTGAAAAAGCTAAATCTAGTTTCATGCTGGATTTAATCTGGTCCTCCAAAGACATTTCTGAAAGACTCAGCCTCACACACCAGTCCTTGCACACCTTGGCAGCCAATATTCTTCTGACTCCAGCAACAAGTGTAACACCATTCCCTGCTCCCAGGGAGCACTCACAGGCTCCTCAGCACACCTCCAGGTCCGTGATCTACTCGCTGTTCGTATCAGACTACCAACACATAGCCAGGACGCGCTGGGGAAGCATAGTCTCTCACAAAATGCAGGCACACTGAGTTCCTTATCCTCTTCAGCCTTGCATCTTTACACAGGTGCCAAACACATTCACTTTCTTGCTGTCTGGAATTATTACTGCTGATCCATGTGGCCTCTGAAAGTTTTAGGGAAAGCTGTTTATGCTGGAATCATTAAGGAATATGAACACCATAGTAGTAACTTTGTGAGTGACTTTTGGGTGATTTAGATATTTTTAGGTTGTTTGGTTTTTTTTTTAATTCTCTACTAATAAATTTGCAGTTCCTGAAAATCATAATGTTACAGTCCTAGCTCAGACCTCTTGCATAAACACTGAAAGCCAGCTTTATCAGCTCTGGGAACATAACAGAGGAAAGATCCCTTTCTATTTCTCAGTGCTTGAGCATTTTTAGTTTTGAGTGGCAAATGCATTTTTAAAGCCTTGTGAAAACAAACTTATGGGTAACCGTCAAAGTTCAGCAGATTAATCAGGTGGCTATTGACCAGTCACAGCTGTGCAGTTTCCAGGTGGTAGCAGAAAACCACAGAGATCTCTAGTGGTCATTGCCATCTTGAAGGTCTGAAGTCACAGTTCCCTTCTCAAGCTCCGAGGTACAATTTTCTCCCATGCGGTGCTGCTTTTGCCAGCTTGAAGTGGCAATACACAAAACCCCCAGCTATTGTAAGAAGTTTCTCATGAAACAGCTACTCTCCTACTTGTCACACTCCTTGTCCCCATATTTATTGTCCTTTGTCTCCTGCTGTAGAAGGTGGCAGAGGAGCTGCTGCTACAAGAGCCATCGTCAAAGGTAGTTGTGTCAGATACTCATCAGTGACATCACAGGCACATCTGTGTAAACAGCTGTATATTTGTAATGAGTAACAGTTTGTCAGTAACAGCATTCTAGAGATTATACTAGCTGCTCAAAGGATGAGATGATGGAAGGAGAGGATCTGTAAAGCCACATCTCTATGCAGATAATGGTGCTATACAGTATGGTGTGGTCATCCTCCCATGACTGGGAGGGTTTTGCAGAGTCATAGAGTTACAGAATGGCTGAGGTTGGAAGGAGCCTCAGAAGGTCATCTTATCCAAATGCCCTTCTTGAGCAGGGCCACCCAGAGCCAGTGGACCAGGACTGCATGTAGACAGCTTTTGATTGTCTCTCAACATGGAGACTCCACAACCTCCCTAGGCAACCTATTCCCGTGCTCAGTCACCCTCACAGTAAAAAAAACGTGTTTCTTTGTGCTCAGAAGGAACCTCCGGTGTTCCAGTTTGTACCCTTTTTCTCTGAGCCTGTCACTAGCACCACTGAGAAGAGCCTGGCTCTGTCCTCTTTACATCCTCTTTTCGGGTATTTATATACATTATTCATACTCACCCTGAGCCTTCTCTCTCTAAGCTAAACAGTCCCAGCTCTCTCAGCCTCTCCTCCTGTGCGAGGTGCCCCAGTCCCTTCATCATCCTTGTGGCCCTTTTGTGAATGCTCTCCAGTATGTTCATGTCTCTTTTGTAATGAAGAGCCCAGAACTGGATGAGGTGCTCCAGGTGTGGCCTTAACAGTGCTGAATGAAGGGGAAGGATCACCTTCCTCGACCTGCTGGCAATACTTTGTCTGATTTATCCCAGGATACCATTCGCTGCCTTTGCAGCAAGGGCACGCTGCTGGCTCATGTTCAACCTGCTGCCCACCAGCACCCCAGGTTCTTTTCTGACAGGCTGCTTCTCAGCTGGATCACCACCAACAGGCACTGGTGCGTGGGGTTGCTTCTCCCCAGGCATGGGACTTTGCACTTTCCCTTGTTGAACTTCATGAGGTTATTGTTGGCCCTTTTCTCCAGGCTGTCGAGATTCCTCTGGATGGCAGCATATGCCCCTGTGGTGTACCAGCTGCTTCTCCCAGTTTGGTGTTTTCTGCAAAATTCCTAAGTGTTCTCTGCCCCATCATCTGCATCATTAATGAAGATGTTAAATGGAAGATGTTTCCCACCACAGCTGCTGTTTCTCAGGCTTCCTGTGAGACAAGAATTAACTCCAAACATAATTAACAGGACAGACAACCTTGTGTTAGCCATCCAATACAGGTACTGCATTGGGAGCAGAAGATGAATGTTTGGGAAACATATTGTTCTTTAGTGGAACAGCTTGGGCCCAAATCAATATCATCTAACGAGAAGCTTGAGTAGACACAGGCTGGAAGAGGAAGGAAACAAAGGGAAGAAAAGAAAGGAAATATACATACATAGGATGGTGTAGCATCACTATCTGCATATGGATGTGTGTTGGGTCTGGCTGAGATGGAGTTATCTTTCCCTGCAGCAGCCCTCGTAGTGCTGTGCTTTGTATTTGTAGCTAGAAAGGCGTTGATAACACACCAGCATTTTGGCTACCACTGAGCAGTGCTCACACAGCACCAGGGCTGCCTCTCCAAAACTGCCCCCCCCCAGCTCCAAAGGCCAGCAGGTAGGAAAGAGGCTGGAAGGGGGGACAGACAGAACAGCTGACCCAGTCTGACCAAAGGGATGTTCCATGCCATGTGATGTTGTGCTCAGCCATAAAAAGCTAAGAGAAAGGAGGCAGAGAGGGGATGTTTGCTATTAAGGCACTTGTCTCTAGAGCAACCTTTACGTGCACTGAGGCCGTGCTTCCTGGGAAGAGGCTAAACATTACCTGCTGATGGGCAGTAGAGAATCGGTCTTCTTGTTTCCCTTTGCTTCTGCATGCAGCCTTTGATTTTTCTTTGTTAAACTGCCTTTCTCTTGACCCATGAGTACTTTCTCATCTCATTTCCCACTGCCCTGCAGTGTCCTTCTGAGGAGGGGGAGAGATAGGGGATTCGGTGGGCAGCTGGCAGCCGGTGAGGGTCAACCCACCACAGGCTGCAATCTTACACATTCTCTTCTTCCACCCCCTTGCCTTTTCAGTACACAGATATGACCTGAAAAGGGGCTGTTGCTTAATTTTAAGGGTTTGTGGCTGAAAGTACTGAATGTTTATGAGAAGAACTGAAGCTCAGGGTGTCTGTGGTTCTGCCTGCTTTCTTGTAGCAGGATTGGTGTAAGTGATATGATTGCTACTCTTCTGTGAAATTCCCCCACTGAAATGATACCATTGTTAGAAAACACGGCCCTAAATGTCTCTTGCGTGCATGTTCTCGCCTTTCCTTGTCTGAAGTTTTGCACAGCTTGAGAGACATGGAAATAAAAACGAGGGAACTGTCTTTCCTCTCTTCTCTCCCTCACACTTATCTGGATTCAGAGCCTACACCACTTTTCCTTTTGGCAGGTTACAGATGAACATTAAAGTGTGACAAGACTGGTCTCTGCTGGCATGTCCTGGAAATTGCCCTTTGAACATGGCCGGAGGAGGTGTTCGTGCCACATAGAAACACTCCTTCAGAATTAATACAGAGGTCATTTGCTTGTTTTTTAATGAAAGACAACATATGGGAGAGAGTCTGTTAGTGACAGTAAGGACACTAATGGAGCTGTAGACTGGAGAAGGAGACAGAATAATCTTAAACGAATTTTAGCAGAATGGCTTTAGACCCTGAATAAACAGTGCTGAGATCAGAGCCAGATTCAGACCAAGGCCGGCAAATAATATCCTGTCACTAGTGTTATTATTTAGGCAAAGCCAGACAAAATCCTAAATATAGTTTTAAAAATAATTCAATCTAAACAAAGAAAAATGTCTGCAGTCATTTCCATAATTAGTGACTTGAGTGCACAGTTTTGCTGTTGTAGAGGAGAGGATACCATAGGGGTACCTGAGACCATCTGCCCAGTACCTGGCTTTCTGTAGTCCTGTGTCTCCGTCCTGAATGTTTCAGCCTAGTCTCTGTGTCTCATTCCCTTCCCTGGGACACCAGCAGCTCGGCCCAGCTGAACAGGATGTATCAAAACTCATGTGTTCTTCTGGGATACCTGGAAATGAGAACATAATTTGTGTTTTTACTAGTAGAATTGCTGCCTTTCAAAGGTTTGTGTCTTGTACCTACAGCCTATTTTTTTAATATCAACAGACTTAAGTGAAGCCATTAAAAATCAATATGAACATGTTTACTGCAGGTACTTGGTCATGTTGCTGACTGTGTCGACCTTTTATGTGCCAAGATTAGGCCAGGATGGGCAGCGCATGCCCCAAATCCGAACTGCTTTGTTCATGTGCCTGTCTTCCCTGTATTGCCTCGGTGTGTGCTGATGCATACACCCTTACTAACACAGACTTTTTCCTTTCGTGAGTTACATCACATCTGGACAAACCTATGGGGGGAAAAAACAGTTTTGTGTCTCCATTTAGTTACATGTAAGGGAGGGGCATAAAAGTGTCCTTTTACTGCCAGTCCCCACCCCCTTTGGACAGTCTCCAAAATGAAGGCGTGCTCTTACTCCTAGATGAAGCCTTTCCACAGTCAAGGTCGTGGGCACCCAGGAGAAGCCTTTATGTCTGCTTCCTGCAACGAGGCAGTCAGAGGAACGCAAACACAAGGCCTCAGCATCCCACTGCCCTTCCTTTCAGAGCAGTTGTGGCAAGTGCAGCCCAGACCAACATGCATATTCATAGTCAGGCCAGGCTGCAAACAGAAGCACCAGTCAGAAGAAAGCAAATCACGCTTAATGCAAACCAGTTACTGTTGGCTTGAGGTTTGGTTACCATCCTGGGGAAGAAGGAGAAAGAGTGGGAAGGAAAGCAGCATCAGCAACATCAGGAAGTTACTAAGTGAAAAATAAATGCATTTAAAACCAGCTAGTAAAAGAAAAAAAACCCCAAACACCTACTTTTTTTGTCATCAGGAAAAAAATGTAAGGATTATAAATTCAGATACACAAAAAGGTAGTTGGACTGCCACACAGAAACAGCAGTGGCAGAGGAGGGATGTGGCCTGTGGTTCCCATAGCTGACTTTCATGGTGACTGGGTGACAAAAATGGGAGGGCAGAGCCACGAGTGGGATTGTTTTTGTACAAGGTTATATCGTTGTGGGGACAACTCACAATGATGCATTCCCCAGGAGGCCTTTACAAAAACCCTTATGTGCATAAGCCTCGTGGGAGTGTGCTAAGACAGCTACAGAGGACTCTGCAGCACATCGGGCACGCGCTGTCTTGGCTTTTCTTGACAGACCTGGTATGCTATGACTTAATGGCACCATCTGGGAACTGATCTTGCCTTCTCTGGAAAACAAGCCAGGAGATTCTGAAGCACTGAAATAATTTTCAGCAAACCATATTGACTGCAGGTGGATCTGAACCCTATCAGAGTATGCAAAACAGAGAATTAGCATTTTTTTCTGATGCGATAATGTTTGCAATAGACCACAAAATGGTTCTTTATTAATGTGGTACAAGTGCTAGAGAAAGAATTCTGACATGCCACAAGTATCTCTCATTTCACCAGAAATCTGGTGGGGGTTTTCTCTCTTAAATAAGCCTCTGGTGCCCGTGGACTGACTTGTACCTGTGGCTTTCTCTAATTCTGCTCCACACTGTCACTGTGGTTCTCCCTAATGGATATCAGGTGTTTGCCTGAGACCAGCCAACTGATTCTTCTGGGCTGCCCTTGTGTGGGTTAGTTTTAACCTCCCAGAACATTGAACGGGATACAAGGTGGCTGGCCTGCCACTGAAGGGAGAACAAATGGATTTGGTTTAGCTCAGTGTCACAGAAAGCAAAAACCCTCTATGAAAAGGCATGCGACTGTGGCAACCACAAAGGGTATTATTTGATTATTAACTCCACGAGTTACAGAAATGGAGGCTTCACAATGCTTAGAGTACAAGAGCTCTAAGGCTCTTACTCTAAGAGTAAGGCAGCTCTAGTTGCAGAGGAATTCTATTTCTAGACGATGACAGCCTCTACTGCTTTGAGTACTTTTACATGGTTTCTACAGCTGCAAAATGACCAGAGCAGCTAATACCAATGAGATAATATGAAGATTAGAGACAGGCTGTAAAACAATCTGAGGTGAAATGTAGACAATAAAAATAAGTATCAAAAAACTCTGGGAAATGCTTTTATAAATGCTGCAGATTATACAGTGGGATTTCATGCTGGTTTTCTACCAAAGCCCTTCAGACAGAGACTGAAAGTTCTTTGGGATTACAGATACAGTAAACATTGCTTAAGCTTCTCCTTACTAAAGTCAACTGCAGTGCATCCCTTTTCTTAGCTTATGGTACGACACTTCGTCACTGTGATCAGCAGATTTTTGGTGATGGCACAAAACTTACGGTAATGGGTAAGAAATCTTTGTTTTCTCCTTTAAGTCACTTCAAATCCCAGGTCTTCTCTTTAGAGAACTTCAACTTTATTCTCCCTTTCATTGTTAAACTGGTGTTCTCCTGATGAGCTAGTAACCCAGCCTACTTTGGAGAATAGACTTTTAGTAGCTTAGTAGTTGAGGTGAGGACGCACATTTTACTTTGGAGAACTGAATGAATACATTTTCAGTGAATAAAAAGTTGCCCTTAGAAGGAATTAGGATGAGGAATGGCTTTAAAATATACGCATAAGTATATTGTCTTAAGGAATGGACATAGCAAAAATCACTGTTCCCCCAAAGTATAGCTATTCTCCATAATGTTATTTTTCCTGGGGCTACAGGTGATTAAGGACAAGTCAATGAAAGGCTATCTGTCTGGAAAGAACTGATTTTCAGTTACACTTCGGACAGGTCTAGAAAACAAAATCAAGACTCTACAAATGTGAATTACTTTGGATCTTTTCTGGGTAGTGTGGTAAAGCATGAGTTATCATCTCAGATAACTGGGAAAGGCAAATAAGTGTACTAGCATTTTGAAAAAAAACAGAGCCCTCAAATAAATACTCAACCTTACCATAAGCCATAACTAACAGCACTCTTTAGCTGTTTAATTCCTTGTTGTTAGACAAAACAACTTCCCACAGCACAGCAAGTTTTTTCCACAAAACAGGCTGGTCAGGATGGTAATAAATAGATCATTTAGGACAATGGCCTTACTATCTCAGAATAGATGCTAAAAGGCTACTGAAAACCATGGAAACAGGATAAGTGGTTCATTTCAAATAAAAGTAGCTGTCAGGGTATGTTTCTCTCTCTGCCGTGCTTCTGGATGTGGACTCTTTCCAAATCCAGGGGAAAACAATGCTGCTTCTAATGCTCTGATAAATGATGGTGACCTCTTCTTGTGATCATCCTTGAGTCAGAAGAATTGATGCCTCAGGCTTTTGTACCACTTGTACCACACCGTTCCACTGCAGAATAAAATGATTATAAGGGATAAAATCTAATCTCCATAGGAAGAATTGGGTGGTCAGCATGTTTTTTGAAATCCAGTGTGAATCTGAGGTGCCTGAGTTGATGAAAATCGATAAACTGATCCCTCACTGACCATAGTCAATTATGCAGCTAACTTTAATATCCATAATAAGAGAAGGGGGAGAATAAAGAAGAGACTTCCTTCCAGGGAAGGAGAAAGGAAGAGATGTTTAGGAACTGCTGCAATGGAGAGAGTGGGCCAGGGTCCTGTATTATATATCACAAATTGTTTTGTAAGTGAAAAAAGATTTATTTGACAAGAGAAGACTGGAAAGCAAACGAGGATATTAAGGAAATAAGGATTTTAGCTGAAAATAAGCAAAGATAATTACTCTGTCTGCATATGGGAAATATTTTCTAATAGTACACCTAGATAAATAGATAAGTGTTCTCTAAAGAGATGGTGAAAGTTACAACAACCAATTCGCCCAAGCCTGAGGCAAAAGGGCTCTGGAAGAGGTATTACTGAGATGTATCTCATCTGGTTAGATGCACAGATGGAGTGGTGTTCCCTTAGAGACCTTTCTATTTTTTTTAGGGGACCATAAATTAATGTTCTTTGTGTTTCTTCTTTTGCCGATAGTGCATGAGGTTAGCCCACAGGCTTGGCTCAGAGGACTGAGAGTAGAGGAGAGGTTTTCCTGCAGCTGCAAAACAGTGTGAATATGACAGACAGCACTTTGGCAGTGGGACAAAACTCACAGTCATAGGTAAGACAGTAGTCAGATCTCTGTGATATATGTGATACTGGTTTAGGGGACAAGAGCATTCTTAATTAACAGCAGAATAATGATCATTTTTCATACAGCCATGAGGACAGGATTAATACTTCACTGGTTGCATATTAAAATTAGATGTGCTACCATCGAAGTGTAGAACCTTCAGGCATGTATTTTGAGATCCCTGTGTCTGTTGCCTTTGTCTTTCCCTGTTGAGAACTTCATGAGGGGAGAAAGTAAGAAATAATTCTGTTTTCTCCCATTCACCAAGAAAACGTTAGAGAGGCTGGAAGTGAAAGATCTGTCTTTGGTCTGTAAGCTTTTGCAGCTCATCTCTACAACAATCAAAAGCAACATTTCAGAGACAGAGCCCAGATTCTTGTGTCTGCTGGATCAGGCAGGGAAAGTGTAGCCTTGCTGGTGCTTTGCTCCCCTCTCCAGGGATGGAAGGCAGGCTACCTAAAGTTGCTTTGGAACACTGGCTTCCTCTAACAGCCCTTTTCATGATTTCTAATTCTCAGAAAGGACTGCATTCTTTTTCTCTCTGTGCTCTTTTTTCCTGTACTCCTTGTCTTTTTCCCCGTTTGCTTTCTCTGCCTGCTTCCCTCCCAGTAAAGGGTTTAACATCACCTATATTGGGGCATTTTGTAATCATGGAGCAAAGTAAGCTTTTCCATCTACTACTGCCACATCTGAGAGCAAACTGTAGCAACACAGGCTGGTGCATGCTCTGTTAACCAGTGCCCTTTCAAGGGATGGAGTGGCTGGCAAGCAGGGTGCAATGGCAGTGTGGGCTGTAGGCTGGCTGTGCACAGCTGTGCTTTTTAACTGCGCTACTGACTGTTGTAAGGACACTTAACCTTTGGAGCTGACACTGTGCTCGGAGTTACAGGTAAGTAACTGTGATTAACCAGACTGTTCAATGCAGAGGACACTTGGAAATTTCCCTTGTGATAGTGATACGTAGCATATACACAGATGATTTTTAAAATGACAGTAGAAGTGAAAGATAACAAGAAATCATGAAACTAACCTTGCCGTGATGGGAATAGAACTGTGGTACTTTTCTCTTAGGTGGGTGAAGAATATGTGACAGAAAGTGCGTGAGTTTACCCATTGAGGTGATGAAACGTTGTGCCTGTGTCTGCCGTGGACACTGGAAAAGCAGAACAGAGCTGACAGTTGATAACACTCTCTTCTGATTGTCTCTGCTCTTGCTTGTACCAGTTTCAAGAATGCTTACTCTCTGGCTTTCTTTGTCTTTCCAGTAGTTTTATCATTCTTTCTGTCTGCCTTTTCCACTTGCCTTCCTCTTTGAATTGTTTTGGTTTAGTTTGTTAAATCTCTCTCATTTTTCTTTCGTGTCCTCCCTGTTTCCATGTCTTCACTCATTAGCCACCTAGGCTATGAGCCAATGAACTTACGTCAAAGATACTTTTAGAGTAGGAAAAAAATTCATAAAGCCAGCTACTAGAAGGCAGCAGTAGAGATGATCAGCCTCTCCTTATATCCACTGGAACAAAAGCAGAGCAATGCCAGCCCTTCTAGGGAGTTATCTTCATCACCTCTTCTGAAGTCTCTGCATGCTCATGTGTTTTCACAGAAGGACCCTGGGGATCTTTGTAGAGGAAGCACTGACAGTCATGATTAAAAGCTGAGAGTCAACACTAGGGCTTAGGAGTCAAGATCTATGCAAGATAAATTTTCTTCTAACTGCTAATTCTCTCTGCCCTTGGAAGGAGGGCGTGATCAGGAAGAGCATGTACAATTTATAGTGCTATCGCACCAAAAACCAGTAAAAGTTTTCTTTTTGGCTCCAGAGTTCTCTCTGCATTTCTATTTCCATGTTCATCTACAGACCTGGTGGATATATCAGTCTAGATGAGTAAAAAAGGTGCTCTAACAAAGTATATTGAAAAAAAAATATGGTGGGTTTTAGGGTCACTGCCTAGCTTCCGAGTAACATCTCATTGTGGCCTTGTACATCCTTTTGACTGTAGAAGTCTGTGGTTTTTAGTCTTATATGTAGGTATTAAACACTTTTGGACTGGAGACAACTTTTGATTTGTGAGTGTATAGAATCTTGCATCGTTTTGGTAAGATGTATAGTCTAGAATGAGGGCTTCTGATACCTAGGATAACCTAAATTATAACTAACATAAGAGACATTTCATAGTCTTAAAAGAAGGTGGAGAGTTAAGACCTAAAACAAAACTTGTCCCAGGCAAATTCAGGTTACCTATCTAAAGTGTTCTTCACTTCATACAGTGAGTAAGATTAGCTCCTTCATTTCAAGTCACCCTGTAGAGGGGGCAGGGGTCTGGGTGGGGTATCACATGGCAGTGTGACACTACAGATGCTGCAGAACATTGCAATAACCATCATGTCTTACTAGCCTCCAGGAATGTAATGCAGGCAGTGGAAGATGCTTGTGCCTTGTAACACAGACACTTATCTATTAGTACCATATTACAAACACAGGGCTTATAACACTACGGGGTACTTTTCTGCTGACCTATTTGCTCAGCTTCTTGCCAGCTTTCCTATTGTTCTCACAGAGATAATACTAGAAATACAAACACTCATGTATTTCTCTAGTCAAATGTTTTATGTTTTTGTGTAATGACTGAGGACACATGCTTTCAGCTTCCTTGTGTCTATGTACCTAATAGATATTAATTGCCTAATAGACAGGTGTTAAAAGTCCAGCTATATCATATATATATTATTATTTTGTATACCAGCTATGTCAGGAGTCTGAGTGATAAATACATTTATCACCATGTGATAAATTCTCAGTTAATTGAAAGGCTTTTTATAGATTTTCCCAATACCTCTGTCAGCTTTTGTTCTTTTTTTCATCATTTTACATTAAAAAATGGGATTCACTGGAAAATATAAAACTGTCTTCCCTGCCTGGAGAGAGTTCCTTAAGATCTACATTTTCAGGGGTGTATGGAACATGGTTCATCCACCTCAGTCTAAGGAATGCTGGTCAGTGAGAAACCCACAGGAAGCTGAGCTCCCAAGTGTGTCCTAGCCCTAGGGGAGATAGGATCAGTTCACGATCAGTTTAGTTGTGTATGGGAAGGGTAACTTCTTTTGCATCATCCTGCTTATATTTATGCACTGAGATTTTATTAATGAAAGGGAACAAGTTGTTCTTACATTCTCATTTAGACACTGTGACCGCTCGCTCAGCTCGTGTTGGGTTTGGCTAACAGCGCATGCTGAGGGTTGCTGCACGCCTGAGCAGCGCCTCGGGCCAAAGGGAAGCACCAGGTAGGCAGGACCGGTGCCCAGAAAGAGCCAAAGGGCCATCATATGGCCGCTGTCACCGGCAGAGTGCTGGCTCCTGCCGCCCCTGTCTTCTGTCTGGCCTTTTCTTCAGAACCTGCTAACTTACGGAAATGGTATAGATCAAACCTCCAAGGTGGAAAGTATGAAAACATCAGCTTACGCAAAAAAGCCTTTGAAGCACATCCAACAGCAGCTGGATGCTTCCTGGTGTGGTACAGGGGATGCCTGCACCGTGATGGAGGAGGAAGGATGAGGGGTGAGCACCCTCCCCATCGGCTAAGTCACTAAATTCTTTTTCTGATTTTTTTTCCTCCTAAGTGCATAAATTAAAGAATTATGTGTTATAGGTTATGAAACCTTATACCTTGAATGGTGAATAAGTGAACTCATGAGACAGACTAGTCTAGGGAAAAGGGGATTGAGCTCCTGTTTGTCATGTTTGTTGCATTTCTTAATGAGCTTATGAAAAAAAATTTAAATCACAGAGTACGTTGTCCTGGAAAGTTGAGAGCTCCAAACAGATGACATTTGATTTGATACCTCTTCAAAATATGGAGTATGTCCTAATGCTGCTCTATATGCATTCTTTTCTAGACATGTTTGATATCTTCCCTCAAGTCAAAGCAAAAAAAAGGGTAAATGGTACATGAGAGGTTGTTTTAGATATTGAAGATTTTAAAACCAAGGCTGTAAAGAACATTTTCACTACTCTGCACTGTAACGGTTGTTTAATATAAAGTAACTTTGTTTTCTCCTTTCTTTTAGAGTATCTGAATGCAAGTTTACCTAGAAGTTGAATAAAAAAACATCCTTTAGCCCTACTAATGGTAGAAATTCAGCCTAGCTGTTCGTAAATCATCTTATATAACTGCAGAAAAAAATTCATTTATTTCGAGTCTCTTATACTTGCACTTGTTTACATATCCGAATTTATTTCATTATATTTACTTCCAGCTTCATTATTGTTCTAGGTTAAAAGTGTAGAAAAGTTTGGAGTTTGATTAAAAGAAAAATGATTGTGTTCATATCACATGTACATCATTATAAATACATTCCTATAATCACACTGTTCCCCAATTTTTTTGAGCTTCAAATAAACAGCTTCAAAAGCTTGTGAAGTGAAGATAATAAAGATTGTTCGGTGGTTTCAAGTATATCTGTAAAAGTTAATAGTGTTAAGGCTATGGAGAAGCCCATGTGTATCTTAGTTGTGGATGTTTATTACTGGTTGTTTAAATTTCTGTGTCTGTCTCTATGAAAAAGTCAAGACACTCAAGTTTAAAAATGGAGCAGTAAAGTTCTACATGTGCTTTAGCTTATGAGATACTGTTCTCTTGTAAGAAGTACACCGATTACCAACAGAACACGACCATAAATATGGGTGTTTGTGGACTTAATTCTTATTTATGGCTCCCTTCTTCTTTGCCAGAGAAGTGTCTTACAGTGAGTGTAACTAACTGCATGAGTTCTGCTCTCAGGGGCGATAAGAGTAAGGAAATATGATCAGGACTGTTGCACAGTGAAAGGTGACCTCAGGAACAGATTATGCTCATCAAAGTAGGAAAAAGTACTTATACATATATAAGTAATATCACTCAGATTCCGCCTACCTTTCCATCCGTGTCTGTTTGCAGAACCAGCTTCTAGTTCATTTTAGCCAGTATGCAATAAAACTTTTGGAATAAGCTGAACAGTGTAAAAATGGATAGTTGTGACAATATAGAAATAGCCACATTCTTTCTTTCTTTCAGGAACAAGCACATTTTGAGTGCACATATCCAATATATAGCTATATCTGTCAATTAGAATTACCTTAAATATTGTCAGTTTATGCCTCTATCTTTTGGCATCATCAGCCAGAAAGATGTCCCCCTCTGCCCATATAGTCCTGCTGACCTCATTAAATCCAAGCAATGTTTCTGCAAGTTGTGGCCCTCACTTTATTCACTGCCTGGCTACATCTTATTTGTGTATTAGAAGGAAGCAAAATTGCTAAGTCTAACTCTTTGTAGAGTCAAATGCTTTGGGCTTTTTTTTTTTTTTTTAATCCATGGCTAAGATTGCTAGCAAAGAAATTAATTTTGTTTGGTGGTCATATGTGAGGTTTTGGACAGAGATGTCAGAAAGCAAATTCTGCTGTTAAATACATCTATCACTGTGTGATAAAATGACAGTTTCAGGCTGGTTTTAAGGTTTTGCTGGCTTGCCTTCTTTCCTTAGTTTTGCAGTAAAGTGTTGAATGGTTAACGAGCAGTATCTTCTTCTCAGCAATGTGTGGCAGCCAGCATCCCTCAGGTTTTACTTGCAGCTGTGCTGTTATGCGTGCTTCTTCACTTATATGGCAGTTTAGAGATGTGTAGCTTTTGCTTCCACTGCAAAGTCTTTATTAACTTCAGTGACAGCAAATGTACTCGAACCAGTATTTTAAATGTTAGGTATTGCTCAAGCGAAGGACATGCAGATACACTTGCTGGATCTCAGTCTGTAGTGTGGCAAGTCAACTAACCTTACCCTTTCCTTGAGTTTATGTTTGGGTATCTCTTTATTTAAGCCTCCATCTAGTGCTCTTCTGATTGAGACAACACATCTGCCTCCTGCCTGTGGTCTTTGCAGTTTTGTCTTCTCCCTCACAAAAGTAGTTGCCCTGTTGATAGACAAGACATCTTAGCTTTATGCAAACCTTCCTCTTCTGCTATTCCACTGATAATGCTGTCCATTCTCCCACTGGCTCTCCTTAAAGCATACACAAACCAGTCTATTAGGCAGAACCAAAGGAGCAGTAGGCCTGCAACATGATTGATGCTGGTAGTTAAAAGAGGAGGCAGACTGTAACAAGAGTTGGGATCAGCTGCTCAAGGAATCAGTGGTCCTGCAGGGCAACATGTTCACAGCTCCTCAGTACTGTGACATGAATAACTAAGGAGTAAGAAGATCTGTGCACCCAGTGGTCCCCTAATCATTAAGTATGAGGCTGAAGTATATTTCTAGTTGGAAGGGACCTACAACGACCACCTAGTCCAACTGCCTGATCACTTCAGGGCTGAAAAGGTTAAAGCGTGTTATTATGGGCGTTGTCCAAATGCCCCTTCAACACTGACAGGCTGGGGCATCCACCACCTCTCTAGGAAGCGTGTTCCCATGTTGGAGCACCCTCCTGGTGTAGAAGTGTTTTCGAATATCAATTCTGAGCCTCCCCTGGTGCAGTTTTGAACCATTCCCACGTGTGCTATCACTGGATACCAGGGAGGAGAGCTCAGTGCTCCCTCTCCCCTTGCCCTCTTTGGAAGTCACAGAGCGCAGGGCCACCCCTCAGCCCCCTCTGCCCAAGCCAGGAAGACCCAGTGCCCTTGGCTGCTCCCCATGGAACGTGCCTTCCAGCCCCTCCAGCAGCTCTGTTGCCCTCCTCGGGATGCGTTCGAGGGTCTTTGCAGCCTCCTCACAGTGTGGGGCCCAGAGCTGCCCCCAGGGTGGGAGGTGAGGCCACCCCAGCACTGAGTGTAGTGGGATACCCCCCCGGTCTGGCCGGTGACGCTGCGGGTGCTGCACCCTGGGGTGCGGCTGCCCTCGGCTGCCAGGGCTCACTGCTGGCTCCTGCAGGGCCCGCTGCCCGCCAGCACCCCAGGGCGCTCCCTGCGGGGCCATGGCCGGCCACTCTGCTCCCAGCTGGTGCTTGTGCCTGGTGTTCCTCTCTCCCGGGCGCAGAATCCTGCATTTGTTCCAGTTGGATTTCAGCCACTGGTGACTGCCCAGTGCTCCAAGCTACTGAACTCAGCAGCGTAGGTCCCAGCGCATGCGGGCTGCCAGGGCTGGGGAGTTCCATGCCAGTGGCTGGGCAGACCAAGCCTCTGAGACCAGTCTCTGGGACCCCGAGTGTCCTGGTGTCTACCTATCTAATAGAAATGAATTCTCTGATACGTAGTTTTTAAAAGGCCAGTTGTATTGGCAGTCACACAGCACAAACACAGCACAATTTTAAGGAGGTTCTGATTGAAGACAGTAATGAGGGCTCTGGGCCGTCTTGCTTTCTGTTTCAGGGAAGGACAAAGAAATCCTGCCTCCAGCTGTGGCCATCTTTTCCCCATCAAAGCAAGAGATCCAACAGAAGAACAAGGCCACGCTGGTGTGCCTGGCCTCTGGATTCTACCCTGACCACCTGAGCCTGGTCTGGAAGATGAATGGTGCTGAGAGGACAGAAGGGGTGGGGACAGATGAGTTTTCCACACGGAATGAGAGTACCTACTCACTGACCAGCCGGCTGAGGATCTCGGCCCAGGAATGGTTCAACCCTTTGAATCGGTTTGAGTGTGTGGCCAATTTTTTTAACAACGGAACACAGGAATCAATACACAAATTCATCTATGGTGATGCTGGTGAGTAAAAACTGTGTATCGCCATGCTGTACAAACTAGAAACCACAGAACAAGAGGGTGTGGGTTAGGATGTAAAGCACATCTATACACATCTTCCATACATGACGGTGTTATAGCACAAACATATGTAAATATGTAGGTATTTTCATATGTCTCTTCGTATTCCTGGGCCTCCATATCTACATTATCATGGTACATCTATAAATTTTCCAAGTTTTCTTCAGATTCATCGCTGAGAAATCTCTGTAGTATAGTAAAATTATAACATAGTAAAATATATAGTATAGTAAAATGAATCAGGCAGTATATTGTAAATTGTAAATTCTAAAATTTGTGTTCTCTTTGCATTGAAGAGAAATGTGACTTTCAGATCACTTTTGTCTTTCAGGTTGTGCGCTCACAGAAGGTATGTGTGGGTTCTCACAGGAAAATACCTGTATGTGTTTTAATTCCAGTTTTACTGATGCTAAGTACAAGGTGCGTGAGAATTCTGCTACAAGAATAATTGTACTTCCTCATATAAGTTATTTGTATGTTAGATAAAAAAAAAAAGAATAAAAAGACTTTGGGAGGGTTGTATTTGTACACTGTATGTAGCTATGCTTTGGGTCTTTTAGCTTTTTGTTATGATTCCCTCTAGAAATAACAGAAGAAATTGTGGAACCTTTCTATAGAGTGTAATTTGCTCTTTTCATCGTCTTCTCCAGTCCTTAAGAATTCCTTCTGCTGGGAAGCTGCTTGCTTACCCATGAAAGAAAAAAATCATACTTAGCCAAGGGATTATGACATCCAGATTCAGCACACGGAATTCTGAAGATTTCTAACTAATCAGATTCAGTCAATCTATCAATACTTCTGGTTACAAGCCACATTCCCCCCCAAATGGCAAGGATATTCATATTAAAAATCATGTCTCTTTATATATACATATGTACACACTCTTTTTTTGACCAGCTTCTTTAATGCTTCAGGAATCTTAAGGCTGAAGCAAGATCAGACTGGTGTTTCAATGCTACTGCCATTCCTTAAGAGCAAAAAATCAACAAGAACAAAATTTCTAGATACCATGCTATTCTGGGCTGTGTAAAACTCCCCTGATATATCAGCAACACTCACAAGGACAATAACAAGTGAAAAAAATTCCTGCCTTCTGATTCAGCTTAATTCAGGTTCGTGAGAAGCGATTCTCGTGAGCAGCCTTGTTTTTCAGTAGGTGTGGCAACATGACGGTTGAACGTTCTCACTCAGGACATACTGTCTTAGCATAAAGCCAACCTCTGTCTTTCCTATTCTTGCTTTCTCTCTTGGTTCTTTGAATCACAGTGTCTTTCCTCCTCCCCTGCTATCTCATGGCAGCAGAGCCATTAATTTGACTTCAGTTTGTTTGTGTCGTTCAGCTGAAGGTTTCAAGGGTTTTTATTTGATTAAAACTACATTAGGTTTAGTCTCTCATGATGATGATAACTCAATACACAAATGTGTTGCATTTGCAGAGTCCTACTTGCGGTATGGAAATTCCCTGAAGCTCACCTACCTCATTCTCTGTGGCAAAGCCTTGCTCTATGCGGTTTTGGTGAGCAGCCTGGTGTGGGCAGCCCAGGTAGGCTAGTGTGGTGCTTGAGGGCTGAGCTTCCTCACTAGTGTGGGGGTCAGTGGGTACAGATTGAATTTGTTCACCACTGTGGGGTTGTTCTCTGTGTGCTGTGCTGGGCTGTGTGGGGGTTAGTTCGAAAACCCACAAGTGATGAGTTTTCCATTATTGTTTCTCCAGAACTCCCATAAAAACGATGCTATCTAGCAAAGAAACTCCTTCTCAGAATACTCTTTAAACACATGGATAAAGACCAGAATTAAGGACAACGTCTCTAGAAAGTAAAGAAGGGAAATATCAGATATATTTTTCCATAAGCATTGAAAAAGGACTCATGCCTGCAGTGAAAGTAATAAGCAGAGTTTTTGAGGAGATACGTGCGATAAATCTGAACAAAGATTTACAAAGAACAATGGGATAAATATGAACAAATGGGAGAAGTTTAAATAACTACCAGGAAATGACTTTTATCAGTCAGTTTCTTATATATAGCCAAAAGATATTTCCAGTGTGGGTAGTAGAAGCCTCAGCACTTGTTCCTTTAAAAGCAGGACTCAGAGATGTATTCAAAAAGTGATTGGAGCAGATGAGGGTGAGTATGAACACAATCTCAATTATGGTATTGTGTTTTTGAAGGATACTGGAAGGAGTAGGTTTGTATTTTACTGGATCACAATCAGAATCACAGAATAGTTTTGGATGTAAGGGACCTTTAAAGATTATCTGGTCCAACACCCCTGCCGTAAGCAGGGACATCTTTCAGTAGACTGTGTTGCTCAAAGCCCCATCCTACCTAACTTTGGACACTTCCATGGATGGGGCATCCACAACTTCACTGGGCAACCTGTTCCAGTGTCTCCCCACCCTCATCATAACAAATTTCTTCCTTATAGCCAATCTAAAGCTACCCTCTTTCAGTTTAAAACCATTCCCCTAATCCTGTCACTATAGGCCTTGTAAAAAGTGGCTCTCTGTCTTTCTTGTAAGCCCCCTTTATAGATTGAAAGGCTGCAAGAAGGTCTCCCTGGAGGCTTCTGTTCTCCAAGCTGAACAACCCCAATGGCCTCAGCCTCTCTTCATAGGAGAGGTGCTTCAGCCCTCTGGCCATTTTTGTGTCCCTCTTCTGGACCCTCTGTAACAGGTCCATGTCTTTCCTGCAGTGGGGATCCCAGAGCTGGATGCAGTGCTCCAGGTGGGGCCACATGAGAGCAAGGCAGAGGGGCAAAATCACCTCCCTTGACCTGCTGGCCACTCTTCTCTTGATGCAGCCTGGGATATGGTTGGCTGGCTGGGCTGCAAGCACACATTGCTGGCTCATACCCAATTTTTCATTCACCAGTATCCCTAAGTCCTTTTCTGTAGGGCTGCTCACAATAAATGCGTCACCCACTCTGTACTGATGTTGGGAACCACCCTGATTCAAATGAGGGACCTTGCACTTAGCCTTGTGGAACTTCAGGATGTTCACATGGGCTCACTCATCAAGTCTGTCCAGGCTGCACCACTCAGCTTGGCGTCATCCAGAAACGTGATGAGGCTGCATTCACTCCCACTATCAATGACACATTGCTGAAGGGATTAAATGGTATCGGTCCCAATATTGACCCTGGAGGGAAACCACTGATTGCTGGTTTCCACTTGGACATTGAACCATTGACTGTAACTCTTTAGGCACAGTCATGTGCCAATTCCTTACCCATATAACCATCCACCAAACCCATATCTGTCCAGTTTAGCAGCAAGAATGTTGTGGAGGACCCTATCAAAGGCCTTACAGGAGTCCAGGTAGATAATGTCCATAGCTCTTCCCTTGTCCACAGATGCAGTCACTCTGTTATAGAAGTGCACCTGATTAGTCATCTAACACACAAAGTTATGTGTGAAGATATTAATTCAGTATGTAAGTAAATAATTTGTACAGGTTAAGATACTTCCTTGGTACCGAAATGGGCGAAAGTGTGGAGATACAACATGGTCATTTCTGTTAATGTTCTCAGGAGACACAAGAGCTGGTAAACCGATAAATATGGTCTATTATTTCCTAGATTATTTGTTAATTTTGTTTTGTTTTTTTGTTTGTTTTGTTTGTTTGTTATTACTATTATTATTATTATTATTAATAATAATAATAATAATAATAATAATAATAAATTATACCGGTTTGTTCTGTTTTGTTTCCTCTTAGGCTGGTGGCAAGCTGTGTAGGGAATAAATGAAGAGTCCTCTTCATCACATCAGCAGGAACACAGCAAGTTACTCTGCCGACCTTTCCATAGCAAAGGATCTATGCTTCTGTCTAAGAACTTCTGAATATTATTTCTTAGTGATTCTCTGTCCCCATCCTGCTCTTTCCACTTTATTGTAACCACTGCTGGGTTTTCCCTGTATTTCCAGATCATATTGTATCATATCACATAGAATCATATTTTTAAAACTAACACCTTCTTAATGCTCGGAGGCTGAGAACCCAGCTCCTTGAATTGGGAATAAAGTTTTAGCTTCTTTTACATTCAAGAAGTACGAACTGTTGCTTTTTAATTTGCTCTTTTGTAGCAACAATATCCTACAACAGAACTTCCAGCGATGTATAGTATCATATGGAACTCACAGTAAAGAACATTCACTGACAATCACTGTAGGAATAGCTCCTCTGTTATGAGAACAGTAGAAGGCTGACACAGTGCTTGTTCTGTGTGCCTGCAGCAGGAGGGGGGTTGCAGGCTTCAGAGCACGCTCCAGTGCCAGCAGCTGTGAGGGCGAGCACTGGGGCCAGCAAGCGAGCAGACTGCATGCCCAGGTTTGGTTTCTGGGTCACCCTCAGGGTCCAAGAGGGTCCCAGTCCATGCAGGCTGCCAGGACCGGGGAGTTCCATGCCGGTGGCTGGGCACACCAAGCGTCTGAGATGTCATGCTGGGACCCTGAGTGTGCATGTGCTGTGAGTATCTGTGAGTGAGGGGCTCTGTGCTGGGACGAGGAGTGGGGCTGCAGGTCTCAGAGGCTCACGTGTCTGCATGCCAGTGTGTGAGGGTACCAAGGATCAAGGACCAGCTGCTGGAGAGACTGAGCATCCAAGGCCAGCTACCGGGGGAGTCCACGCTGTGGTTGTGTGTATATGTCCCACTAACAGACCTTCATCCTGATCAGCCAGTGGGGGCACAGGATGACGGTCTGTTAGTGCCATCTGTGTTTGCATGAATGTTTCTGTCTGTACTGATTTGTGTGGCTGGCTGCTGGGGTGTGGGGGTGTGTGTGTGTGCGCACGCGTGTGCGTGTGTGTGTGTGTGTGTCTGTGCCCGTTGGGAATAGATGCTCAGCCTTGCCAGTGAGTGGACCTGGGGAAAGGCAACAGCCTCGCGCTATCGGGCTATTGGGTTCAGTAAGCCCAAATAATAGTTAGAATTCAGGATTCACTTCTAGCCCCCTTAGAGTATTTAGGACATTAACAAACCCATGCCTACTGCACAGAACTATTTAGATGGGTGGTGGCACATTTTGTCAGCATTAGGAAAAATACACTTCCTATACTTCATCTGAACTTTGTCAATAGTTTTTGTGCCACAGCAGTTCAGAATCTGTGAAGATGGGTCCAATCTTAGACTAAATGAAGAAGAGAAAAATGTGTGTGGATGGCAGAAGGGGTGATCCTGTGGGTTTACAGCCATGAATTTACTGGGTGCAGAGGGATGAAGAAACTACAAGTCTTTAGTCTTCTTTGGTATTGCCTGCAATATCATGCATGTTGCCAGCTGGGAAGTATGGAAGCATCTGCACAATAGCACAGCTCCCTCATTCATTTATTATGAAATGTAACTCCCACGCTATTACAGAAGGGCCTCACTGCTACCTGTCTCATCACAGAAGCTAAGTACTAAATAGGCCATTAAGACTGAGTCGCTCATTTGCTCATAGTACAGAAGCTAAAATAAAGATAAATGCGAGTAAATGAAGTTTAGGCAGCTATTTGTACAAAAGAAAAAAGTTACATATTTCAGAGTGAGAATTAAAAAAAAATACATTTTTTTAACTGCTACAAAAAAGAATAACTGACAGCACATGTGAAAAGCATTCCACCTATTGTGTACTCCTGTTTAACACTCCTAAGGCTCATCAGAATGTCCTCCTGTACCTTGCTCACACTCACCTTAATATCTGATTGGGGTGCTGCTAGTGGTTTTATATTGCTAGAGGATAAACACACTGTTACTTGACAAGGATGTGAGAGGATGATATAATGTGAGAGATGCAGGAAGGCTGTGCTGTGGAATGAGTGATGCAGTTCTCTTGTAAGAAGGAAGTAGCAACATGTTTATTGATGTAAAAGAGCGATTTAATAACATTTGACAGTAAATGCAACAGCTTAACATGATTTGATGGCAAGATGCACTTGATTTTTTACTGCACAGAGGACAGGGTCAGGCAGAACTGTCAGGGAGACCCTTCTGTCCAGTCACAAGGTTCTGAAAGGACCCCCTTGATTTCCAAACTCCTTGTCAGAGAGGAGTCCGGGTGCAGCTAGATCCAGACATAATCCCAAACTTGGTCAATGGTTTATATCTAAAGGATTATATATGCACAATGAATCGTTTATGCCACTTAGCTAAGATTTCAGTTTAACATGCTGTTAATTACTTTCTGAGAATCTGTTGTGGCAAGGAGCCTCTCAGCCTTCAGCAGTACCCTTGAGAGGCGTCCCTGCTCAAGGAGGTGTCCTGGCGTGCTGCCCACTGCCATGCAGGAGAGCTCAGTGGGCCCTGGGCTGCCCACAGTTCATGGGGTGAGATAATGGACCTGTAGTCATATTTGCATGATGACTATGGCCTGGAGTCTGACTAGAGCTGGCTTGAGCCTGACTTTGACCGACACTGTGGTCAGGTGGGTGCATTGTTCAAATTAACTGTTGGCTAATTAATAATTGCAATTATTTATTGTATTATTAATTATAATCATTAACAATAACAAAACAACAGTTGTGTTGTTATCTGTCTCCCCTGAATCCACTTTGAGTCAGATGCGACCATCACAAGCAGGCGCATCCATTCCATTACAGCTGCCACTGACAGTTATTACTTGAGCATTTTTACAGGGCGGGGTGGGGGATGGGGGGTGGAGAAGCATACCACCACAGGCTGTGAAAATGAAAGTTTGACTGCTATCAGAATGTAACTGTGGGAAGAAGAAAAGTATCAGACCAGAGCTGTTGCTGAACTGAGTTCAAAAAGGCAAGGGAAGAAGTCTTCACATTCCCAAAGGTCAGGAGTCTTGTCCATTCCCATCTTGTGATACCTTTATTGTGACAATAATGTTGTCCAGACTGGTGGATCTGGCCTAGAAAGCATTGCTTTAGTTCCTAGGACTTGTTCAGAAACACTCCTGAGAAGAAGAATGAACAGTATAGAGCGCTGTTGATCTTTGATTAAACCATATGTTAATTTCTTGGAATGACTTGTGCATAATTTAGGCCCATCTTTGTGGTGATGAAGATGATTGAACCACCCTGGATTATGGAATAGCTACAGGTGGTATGGAAGTGCATCTGTCCTTTATTGTCTCCAGCCAGTGGAGTCTTGCAAAAGAATAAACTGGACAAATGTCTCCTTTTCTTGGAAAAGAGAAACCGTGAGCAGACCTCAGGCTGTCAGGAGCTGACATCAACAAGCCAAGGCCTATAACAAAACCAGTTTGGACACTAATTTCAGAGATCCAAGATACAGGACCGAAGGCATGACTAGAGATAAGCCACAATGTGCATATGAGGGCTCCATCCAGAAGACAAGCTACTTACAATATGGGCACAAGGTCCACTCAGGAGGCAGCAACAGAGGCAGGGCTGGATACAAGTACACCTACAACAGAGATCAGGGAAGAGCTGAAGGCCCAGGTCTAAGCTTAAGTGGAGATCCTGGGCCCATGGGCTGAGGGTGAAGGTCACAGATGAGGGTGGTTGGGGACACTGGCACACTCAGGCCCTAACAGCAAGTATCACAGAGATAGCCTGCCTGAAAGTACTGCTCAGACAGAACGAGACTTTGACTACCTCTGTCCTGTTCTTTCTTGGTGATTCCAAGATGTACTGAGAAAAAAAGCACAGATCACCATTGTCAGAGTGCCCTACCTGAGTGTTCCAGACTACATCTGTTAAAAACTTTACATACTTGTTACGTACACAGTGGAATGCTAGAAGGTGATTGTCACCCAGGTAACAAATGCTGAGTGGCTTCAGATAGGAGAAAGTCAAAGATACCAGCCTGGTGTGGCATGACTGGCAAGGCCAATGTCGATCTACTCCAACCATCTCAGGTAGAGAAATATTTGAGACAAGAGCTTCTCCAGACAAACACATTAATGAATGTCCAACACTGTAGAAGACGGAGCCTGAGGTCCACTTAAAATCCAGGTGACCACCCTGGACTTAGGCTGGAGTAAAAGTCCTGCTAACCTGAGTCCAGGGTGCTGGCCACAGCTGCACTGAGGGGTTTGATTGATGTGTTTGCTATACACTGTGCACACATGCCAGAAATCCTAGAATAACAATTGCTACCTACTCACTAAACCCAGGCCACTCCGTAAATATATTTTAGTTTCTATGTCATGCAGTGGTATTTTCTTCTTGTGACTACCTCACCTCTAAATCACCCCATTCTCAGCTCTGCACTGTCCCTTGTTAGTGCACCCGGGCTGTTTAGCTTCCTACCTGTATGCAGCATCACTAGGATGTGCTCATTCACATGTCAGTGTCTCTCTAGCCTCCAGCCTGTCACAGCCATCTCCCCTTCTTGTTTCTCCTCAGATATAAAGACAGGATGGGCTTGGTCAGTGGTGGTAGGTCACAGGAGACAGATAACACAGTATAACTCTGCATAGAGAAGTATAGGAGCCCTTCTGTCTTTCCAGGTGTCTCTGCAATACAGACATGCAACACAGCCAAGACCACCTGTCTTCTAAAGTTCAGTGTCTATAAGCACAGGCTGGCCTTTTGTTTGTCCTCACTCACTGGTGGTGAAGCTGAAGGAAACACTGGGTTTGCATGAAGTTCAACCATTGTGGGAACACTGGTGAGACAGTGATGCATTCCTTCAGGAATGAACCCTTAGAGAAGGGATAAAGCCTGAAGCTTACTCTGAGATCATAATCCTGAAGAGTGTGCCCAGCAAGAACAGATGGACCAAAACATAGAGAATCTTCTCCTGATATGCAGAAGTCACCCACATAAAGCAACCTTTTTTTTTTCCTGTAACAACATCCTGCCAGTGTTCCTGCTTGTCTTCCTGTGGGATGGCTTCTAGACTATGTTGCAGATTGTGTGTGTAGAAATACATTTTGCTCAGTCCACCACTGTTCTATATATATTTCCACCATTGCAGACAGCCTTAAGCAGGTTATCCTCTGGGCAGAAACTAACAGGTTTATGGTCATTAATGAGCAGCCACATGCCAAATATATGGCTTCACGCACTGTCTTTCTTCTCCCACATATAGGCTTCCACACTGCAAGATTCTGTCCGGTTGAGGGATGAGGAGAAATTAATACAATATCATAATGAGAAAAAAAATAGTAATTTCAACACATTTACAAACACTCTTCTTGCTAGAAGAAAGCACCATTTCAGGTAAGTGACTTCTAGGAAGGAGGCTACCAGAAGGTCTACTGTATCTCCCTCTCATTCCTGTTAACCCCTGACAGCACAGCCAGCAGGATACTCCTTAGTCTGCTTCCCAGTTTCCTATGAAACAGCACCTACACCAATTCTTCCGGGGAAATGGATTCTGTGGCCTAGGTGTTAGCTGGCATTCCTGCAGGGTCTCTTGTGAGTGTCAGCCCTGGCACCATCTTCCAGGATGACACATCTCCCTCCTGGATTTCTCACACGGGATGTTTATATTGCTCCCTCCCAATTTTGTTTTGGAGAGGGCTGTATTTTGGGATAGTTTCTGTAGGGTTGTGGTACATACTCAGCAGTTCGGTGCTGGGACCCAGGTAACAACAGTGGGTAAGGAAAAGAAACCTATGCTTTTAACAAATACATGACACTGGAATATTATTTTTTTTTAAGAAATCTTTTGTATGAAAACTGGGCAAAAAGGAAGTTAGGGGAAGTAAATGCAGGGCAGGTGAGCTCCAGGAACTCAACTCTTCTTTAGCACAGCGTAGTGATGGCAGAAAGGGGTGGCAGTCACTGTTCCTGCTTTCATTTACAGAAGGTGTCTCAGATTGAATCTTGACACTAAGACTGAGAACAGGACACAGAGAGAGATGGAAAGAGCTACTTCCCAGACAGGTTGGATTCACTACATACAGTACCCCTTGGAGCAATATACCATCTGTTTCAGCATATTCTTCTGCAAAAGCACAGTGTTTTCTAACACAGATGAGAGCAGAAAGGTCTCCTCTGTTGTGACCTCATGAAAGGCAGGATATGGCATGACACCATACAGGGTTTAGGTGCAGTTGAGAGCTTACAGTGGCAGACAGTTCTGGTACTTCTTCAAAATACTGTGCAAACTCACTGCTGTACTTTGGACAGGGCACTCAGCTGACAGTGCTTAGTAAGTTCCTTTAGGTATTTTTGTTTCTACTGTAGAATATTATTTTACTACAGAATAAAATGCTGACACAACCAAGATAACGTGCTAAAAAAAGTTGGTTTAGGAAACAGGGCTAAAATGATTTATTATCTTGGCAAAAGGCAGCTTAGAGTAATTGTTAAATCCATGTCTACTGATGTAAAGGAGGAAAAGAAGTCTCTATTACGAGACACGTTCATAAATGAAATGTTTACCTGGATTCAGTGTGAGATCAGAAAAATAGGACAAAACTGTAATGGGTTCTTCAATTTTGCTGAGATCTCTGAACTTAAAAGTATCAGAGATAAAAGAGTATCGCAGGAAAGTGACCAATACATGCCTTCACTAGTCTTGCAGTCTTTGCTTGGCATACACTCTTCATATTGTGATAGTCTAGCAAAACCTTTCAGTATGACCAACACACCTATTCTAATATATTTGCATTCTTATTTAAAATCAGTGCAGCAAAATCAGGAAGGGGCAAAGCTTTAGAATATATGCCATTATATTTGCCTGTGTGACTGGTGAGAAGAGGAGCTGTCTTCCATTTCTGGCATCTGTCATCTAAGCAAATCCTCACACACCTGCTAATAAAAACATAGGCTGATTTCCAGTCAAAATACATGCAGAATTCGAGAGTGGCAGAGGAGGGAACAGAACACTATCCAGATGAGAAGTGATGAGATCTTGACTCAGGACCTGAGGAAACAGACATGCACAGAAAGAGAGAAAGATAATAGAGGATGAATGAAGAGAATCAGTTTGCCTCCTTCTCATTGTATATCTTAACAGAACAAATCAGACAATTGAATTGTTTTTTTCAGTTCGTACCTTAGCTTCAGTAAGCTTGGCTATTGGTCAGTACCCTGAGAAAAAGTTTTGTACTTGCTCTGTACCTTTGTATTTTAAAACCTGAAGCCACATTCTCTTCAAGTAACCTATTGATTTTTATTTAAACAGCACACATAGCATGTCATACTTAGTACATACTGTGCTGAAAAGAATTACAATTTAATGTAAATATAATTATCTTTTAGACTGAAGAACATGAACCTGTATGCTCAGCACTACAGGTCACGTTGGATCTTGAATTCAACGTCCAGTTTCCAACACACATGTTTCTACAAAAAAAACCCCACATGATGTGATATTGAATTGTATGAGGGTGAAGGCTCTCGGCTGTCTTGCTTTCTGTTTCAGGGAAGGACAAAGAAATCCTGCCTTCAGCTGTGGCCATCTTTTCCCCATCAAAGCAAGAGATCCAACAGAAGAACAAGGCCACGCTGGTGTGCCTGGCCTCTGGATTCTACCCTGACCACCTGAGCCTGGTCTGGAAGATGAATGGCGCTGAGAGGACAGAAGGGGTGGGGACAGATGAGTTTTCCGCATGGAATGAGAGTACCTACTCACTGAGTACCTACTCAGTGACCTGGGCTGAGGATCTCGGCCCAGGAATGGTTCAACCCTTTGAATCGGTTTGAGTGTATGGACAATTTTTTTAGCAATGGAACACGGGAATTAATACACAAATTAATCTATGGTGATGCTGGTGAGTAAAATATGTATGGGTGTGGGGTCATCTTCTGTAGGCTCCTATACCTAGAGTAAGCAGCCATTACTGAAGACATGTTTCTTGCCAGTCTACTACACTAAAATCAGACCTGTCAGTTCCCAGGAAACTGAGACCCTGCACAGGGATCCAATCCTGTTCTTCTCCAAACTTGCTACAAACCATGTAATTCTCATTCCCATCCCCACCCTCTATTATACAAGTGATTGCACAAACAAAGCACTTCTTTAAAAGAGGTGCTGATACACATCTAGGCTCAAATAATATATCCTATTTCTTCTGTTTTTTTCGATTGCAGTGTCCTCAAAGGTAAGTTAAACCCTCAATGTTTTCCTCTCTTGACAGTGAGTTTATCTATACATACACCTGTGTATGCAAAAAGAGACATATTTTGCATGTATGTGTCTCAATATGTCCTGTGTTTGCTTTTGCTGGCAGGCACAGCTATCCATGCCTGTATGCACGGGTGCAGGATTGTAGATGTGTGGACACAGGCATTCATGTTCTTGTTGAATACACATATGTGGATGTGACCATCGAAATTCTGTCTACTCTCATGAAATCTTCCCTGAGACTGGCTGCTAGAACTCAACATTTCAGCATCAAAATATCACTTAGAGCAGCAGACCCACCTGTAGCATAAAAATGGATGTTGATATTCTAGCAAGCAGTTGGAACACTTTGCTGAGTCACTGACTGCACGTTCTACAAGACATTTAGAGGTAGCTCACTCAGGAATAAATGAAGGACAGAGTCATACCTTTTTTGTATTGATGTAGGTAGGTAGGAAGGTATGAGGTAGGGATAACACAGGCCAAGAGAGAGGAGCGCTTGTGTGGCTTTGGAAGCAGAATATCTGGGAATGCAATAGCAAGGCAGGAGTAGGAGGCATAGAGTGGGGACCCTGGAGGAAGCTTCTGTCTAGCATAGCCAGGGTCTTCAACAGAAGGGGGAATATCTCTGAAGCCCTGAGCAGAAAACAGGACCTCAGAATCAAAGCACATGATGTGCCAAAATGTGCTTGAAAATATCTCTTCAAGGGAACAGCAGCTGAATTTTAGAAAAACAGGATGCGGTTTGACATTTACTCAAAACAGCATTTTGATGTCGCATCAGCCTCTGTTACCACAACCCACCCACACCAGGGTGCAGTGCTCTGCTCACCATGTTACAGTTGGATGGAAATAGTGACACCGACGGTTTTTGTCTCATCACACAATCTTCTTGTTACTCAAGTCTGCGATGGGGTTTGCATGCTCAGCTGCTGTTTCTGTTGTGCAACACACAAAAAACGAAAGACTTGTGGGTTTGGGGGAGTTGCTGACCTACTTTTACAAACTTAAAAAAACCCAACCAACAAACCATGCTTTTTCCAGGTATCTCAAAACAGCAAAGCAAGATGATAAAACCATATACTTGTATGTTTTTAAGGGAGGGGACTTCTGGAGGTCTCTCAATCCAAACTGCTGTTCAAAACACAGCTAACTCCAAAGCTAGATCATGTTGTTCATAACTTTGTCCAGGTGATTTCTGAATATCTCCAAGGATTTGACAAGCTGAGAAAGCTGCTCCAGTGCCGAAGCACCCTCTGGAGGAAGTATTTTTTCATAATGTCCAACCAGAGTTCATCTTGCTGCAGCTTGTTCCCACCAGCTTCCACTGTGCCCCTCTAAGGCTCCAACTCTGTTTAGGCAGTTGAGTGGTGCAGTTAGCCATCCCTAGCCTCCTCCTCTCTCAGAGGAGCAAAATCAATTCCCTCAGCCTCTCCTCTCATGTTTCTGCTCCCCTGATCATCTTAGAGACCGTCTGCTGGACTCTATGATTTATTGCTATCTTGTTGTACTGGGACTGGGGCAGGGTAGGGGCGTGCATGGACAATAGAGGTAGTATTCTAAATGTAGCTTCCCAAGTGCTTCAGCATGCTAACTACCTGCTTGCTAATGCAACCAGAAATGTAATTAGCCTTAATTGCAGAAAGTCTTGTTCAATTGCTTTTCTGCAAAGCTGCTCTCTAGCTGGTCAGTGGATATTAAAAGGGCTCAGGTAAAGGTTATTTCACCTTTTCCCAGGGGATGTGCCTGTAATCCAAGATCTCCTCTGCCAGTGCAGAAATGCTGTGCAATAATGACAAATTGATTTTTTCCCTTGAAGATCAGTATGCTTATCCTTCATACGTGGTAATAGAGGTACTCCTTTGCCCTATAGCATTTACAACATAATTTGACATAATTCAGATTGAGATAAGAATAGTCTCAGAAAGTGGATGCTGTGATTAATTATGGAATGTTCCCATTCTACATCCTTTCCTTATCCTTTCCAAAACCCTCTGACTGGAAACACATTATTATTATTTATTCCAGAACTAGCAAATTATGCAGGTGACTTTTACACACCACAAGTGTTTTGCTTTCTTGCTTTAGGACAATTTGTTATACTATCACCGAGGAGCACTTACACCAATTAGTACCTGCTGCTATGACTAATCCCGCTGCATCGATGACATTATCTCAGAGAATGGTGATGCTAGAAACATTGATAGGTCTTTTTGTGTGAGACCAAGACTCTTCATGCCAAGCCTGAAATATTCCACCAGGGAGAGATTATATAGTAAATAAAATTACATCCATATCCTGCTTGTTCATCTTTTTATGTATTTGTTTTCAAAATATGGATGCTCTCTGGAGCAGTGTTTATGTTTGAGTTCATATGCCAATTCATTCTAAGTTGCATACTACTTTGTACTATCTCCCTTTCCTCTATATTCTCCATACACATGTTACTTTTCAGCACTGTATGCACTTGCAGACATTGCTAAAGGCTCCTCTTTTGCCATTTGAATCCAGTCTGTGGCATATTAGTTCTGTTTAGCTTCTGTTCTTGTATCATCTTTTGTTCTGATCCCTTCTCATTACTGTTGACAACCTTAGTTCTACAGGTTTCTTTTGATTAGGATGACCTTTCCAAGCACAGTGAAAAGGATTGGGATAGCAGGGCACATACAAGTCACTATCTCTAAAGTATTTCAGACTTAGATGTATATATTTCTAGGACCTGTGTCAGGTAAGAAAATGGCTTAGGGGACAATAGTTTGTGGCCGTGTAGATTGCAGTTTCCTTTTCCTTTATTTTATGGCTGCATTTGGTTAAACTAACTTTGTTGATGGTTCTGATAAGATAGAGAATGAATGGATGACCAGGAAAGAGGCGATCAGCGATCAGCCTGCAGTTCAGAGACTCGTTCTGCCCCCCGGGCTCCAGCTGCCGCACCACAGCTGGCTGCGAGCCGGCTGCTGGCCCCGCACCTGTGCTGTGCTGCTGCGCTGGGAGACCTGCCCGCCGGCAGTTTGTGTAAAGCAAGCAAGTGACTTTGAAGTGTTGTGTCTACACTGCTGGCGCAGAAGTAGACAGCTGAGTGGTTCATCTTCACAGATAAAATCTCCAAATAGAACTCTGCGAGGCTTAACCGGTTAGCTTTGTATCCAATGTGAACATCACCTTCTTTTTCCTGATTTACAGCAAAGGAATAATAGATCAGTTGCAGTCCCTTCCCTGGCAGCTGCAGGTACCAGTACATAGAAGGATGATTGTCATTTTGACTGCATGCCAGCATAGCTTTCTCATCTTCTTTCAGCACAAGACCTGAGGTTTGGGTGATTTTAGCTCCTACAAGATGAAGCAAAACAAAACCACAGTAAAACAAGTAAGATACATTCTCACAGCAACAGAGCAGGTATCATGACTCTACTTACTTGCTTCAAAGAAGTACATGGCCACACACCACACTGTCCACGTCCTCATTTCTGCCTCAGTACTCAGGGAGCATGCCCCTATACGGTTCTTATATAGGTCCGTTTCACATGTTTCTCTTAAACCAATAGCAGAGGACTCTGTAACAGCTAAACCTGTGCTGAAAACCCAGCTCCTTCCTGCAAGAAATTTCAAGCAAACACTTTGTTTCAAGTGTATCTGTTGAAAACACACAAACTGGCTCAGGTGAAAGTTTTTCCTATTCTATCAGTCAAGATACTATTGTATGTGACAATTGTCTTTTTATTGACCCAGTTATGTTTTATTTTACCTTTTGATATTCTGTTTCCAGAGTAGAATAGAAAACGTTTAGTGTAACCAAGTAAAGCTTTTTTTTTTTTTTTTGAAGTGGAGGTTTTTTTGTTTATTTGGTGTTGGTTGGTTTTGTTTGGTTTTGTGGGGGTTTTTTTGTTATATTGGTGACCGCTGGAATTTTTCTATCTGCAAAACCAACAAATAAAATACCTGCATTCAGACTGTAAGTATTTGTCTTCCTTCTCAACCTGTCAGAACCAGCATGCATGATCTGGGTTGAGAAGATCTTTATATGGGAGCCTGTTGTAGCCTTAACACACACAAAAAGTGAAGGAAATGGGTTGTTCAACATCCGACAACTTCTTTTCCCTTAGTTGTCGCAGCAGTACCTGTACTAATTATAGACCTGACTTGCAGGATTCAGCGTGATACCACTATCTCTGACATGATATTTTTACCTGTGTAAAGAAGAATGTCCTACCGTGGTATTTTGGATGCACAGTGGGAACTGTCACAGCAGACATTTGCCATCTATAGCTTTGAAATGAGGCTGATGCCAAAATCAGACAACTAAGATCTGTGCTACTGGAACTGTTCTTTCTTATTTAAGTGAAAGGCTACCACCTGGTGGAATGAACGGGTTTTTACAGTGATCCTTAGGGGCTGTATTTCCCAGTTTTGTTTTTGCAGTGGCAGAACTGCACGGAAAGAGTACTGGGACTAGTGCACCACACACAGGTATGTCTGCCAGTAGACTGGTGGCTGTGAAATGCTGAATTGAAAATGTTGACTCAGAAATACGCAAATTCTTCATCCGTAGGAGAAAGATCTCAGAGTTGACGTTGAGAATGGGATTTCACAACATCAGCATAATGCAGCTGAGGGAGGGAACTAGTGTGTGGAGTAGCTGATGAGGTACCTAACTAGGTAGGCTGTAAAAGTTGTCCTAAAATCCGGGTAAATGGGCTGGAAAGAGAAGCCTCCCTTCACACAGAAGACACAGAGTTTTCCTCTGGGTTTGTGTGGGACTGGGGGCAGAGGAGTTGTCTACAGCAATGCAATAGGTAAAACGTTCAAGGAGAACAACTAGATACAGATCCCATGCTGTCATCGTTTCAAGCCAGGACATGAATCCAGACAAACCAACTTTCTAGTGTACTGTGCTGTAGCGTACCGCAAAGTGATTAATGACAAATGTTTTTCTACTGTATAAAACCCACAAATGTATAGCTTAGACTTCACGTGACAGATTCTGTGTCTGATCAATATATATTTAAGTATTTAGCACAAAGTGAAAGCATTTCAAGAGGAAAATCTGACCTGCATCATCCTGTTATACATTAGATGTTAAGTTAAGGCCAAAGCAAGCAAGGGGAGGTACAAACCCCAGGCTGCTAATTTCCAGCTGAGTATTTTACTTCTAGGACTACCAAGAGTGGGCAGTTGGAGGGAGAGACCTCATCACCTAATCCTGGCAATAAGTTTGTTGGGAGGTGGGCTTCCAGACAAAGTGGTAAAAATAAAGGTGTCAAAATGTCCTGCTGTGGCTCTGAGCATGACAGGGCCTGGGTAATTGCCAGCTCAGTGCTGGGACAGGCTTGCTTTCTTCTCAATGGGAACGAACGTGGCATGGGCTTTGTGACTGGTATCCAGGAACATATGGAAGCTACTTCTGAGGGCGTATGAAGCAGTTGTGGAATACTGCGGCACCACTGTCTGTGGGACTGGCACCGTGCATTGCTGCAGCCAACAGGTTGTTCAGCAAAGCCAAACCAGCGCATTCTGACACTGCGTGCTCCATGTACCTGGGAAACGTGGACAGGCCTGTGGCCATCTCCCACAGCTGCACCACTGCCCTATTAGCCAGTTATTCTGGGATTTTTGTGTAACTCTGAAATTGCAAATCTGGAAAAAAATTATCATTAGCAAAGTGAATATTTACAAGAACAAAACATGTCGAGAACTGCTTCAGCAAATATGAGTATGTCTTTTAAGAAAATACACCTACAATTTAAAATAAAGTTCAGTAAAAATACTGCTTTTTATTTTTGTGAAAAACATTATTTGATTGAACTCCCTAAGTATTATCCTGTCAGGAAAAAAATGTAAAATAATGATGAAAAAATGAACAGAAGCTGATAGAGGTACTGGGAAACATCAATAGAAAGCCTTTTGATTAACTCAGAATTTCTTCGGAGCTTGGCAATGATTGTATTTGTGACGTGGAATAAAACTTTGAGCAGACTTCAGTAACGAGGGGTTCCTTTCGCAGTCAGCTTCCAGTAGTACCAGGCGGTGAACCCCTGCGTTTATCATGAGGCGGTGTGGGGCCGTACCTGCGGCGAGGGCGGGCGCTGCCGGTGACCCCAGCACGGGGCCGGGCAGCGGCCGGGAATGCGGCGGGGCGGGGCCGGGCCGTGCGGAGCTGGGGCTGTTCGGTGCGGTGCCGGGCGATGCCGGTGCGGGTCCGTGCGGAGCTGGGGCTGTTCGGTCCGGTGCCGCGGCCGCGGGCAGCAGCACACACCTCCCGTGCCGCTAGGGCCGGGCTGATGCCGGCTGGCCGCCGGGATGAAGCTGGGGGGACGCAGAAACGGGCCTGCCGCCAGCACAGGAAGGAGCTTCCGGACAGGGGTGGTCCTGGGCTCCGCGGCAGGCGGCCTGCTGCGGCCGGGGTGCGCAGCAGCAGGGGCAGATCCGCTATGTGGTCCCGGCCCGTGTCCCGCAACAAGCGCCCGGCAGCGGCAGCGCCCCCCCATGCGCTTTGCCGATGCTCACGGGTTCGCATGAGTTTCGTCTCCATTTAAAGGTACAGTGCCCTTTCCCCGCCCCCCCCCGCTTGTCCTGCGGGGTGGGGGCTCTGTTAGTAAGGGGCTTCCTTTGCTGGGGGGTGGATCTTTTAGTACACTAATTAGGCTAGTTCTCATAGTTCCTGTGATTTTCTGCTTAGCTCATTAACCATTTGGTTCTCCTCGAGCTTATCTTGTTGTGTCCCAGCCTGACCCATTTATGGTGTCTGCTCCTTCTCCCGAGGCCATGCTTTGTTAACTGTTTGTAAGGATTTAACTGACATCCTCTGGTTTTCAAACTCACTCTTCTTTTTCACTATAGATATTTACATTTCCCCCCTCTCTTTCTCTTTTTTAAAGTAAATAATCCTTGCATCAATGTTACTGTGGGCAAAACAGCTTTACTTTACTTTCTGATACAGGCCAGGGTCAGAGAAGGGACCCTTTTAGCCAGGGCACAGAGAGCGGTGTTCGCAGAGTCTCAATGCCACGTAGTCATCCAGAAACCACACAGGCCAGCAGGGAGAAAGGAGGCTCCTGGCCCACCTGGGAATAATCTGGAGCTGGGGATAAAACTCGGGCTGCCAGGGCCCCAAAGATAAGACTCTAGAAGGGACAAGGAACGTCAAGAGAAGCCTCCCTAAGTTCAGACTCCTTAACAAAAGCCACTGTACTCTGCTCCAGAGAAAAAAAGAAGAAAAAAGAAAGATTAAAAGATTTTTTTTTTAAAAAGAGTAGTCTGATAACCAGAACCCTGTAGAAGTCAGGTCTTCACCAGCAGAGGAGGGAGACAGGACATTTAGTACAGAATTACCAAGGGAATTTATACTCTCATGTTAGCTGTGTGCACAGTGGTCCCTCAGCCTAATGCATAGAGGAAAGCAGAGTTTATATATGTTACAATACAGTTGTATAGACCAGTCAAATTACATTAAGAAGCAGGCAAGTCAGTTATTATTGCTTGCATAATCAATATGTGCTTATCCCATGTAGGATCAGCACATGCTTGTCTCATGCAGGTGGTGTAGAGGTATGGTCAGTGCTGTGTTCACCTTCATTGTTCTGAACGCATGTCCCGTGCAGATGGAGGTTTTATAGTGGATTCTGGTTGGTTGCTGTTCTGGCCATGGTTATACGCCTGGTTTCTTAAGTCAAATCTCCTATTATTTTATTGTCAGTATGTGGTGTTCTCATCTGGTAGGAGCTGGCTCGAGTTGGACCTCCAGGTCACGTTGACCCTGAGGTAAACTAACTTCACAGTCCCAGGTAGTGTCCATACTTCTAAGCAAGTCACATCACGGTTAGCACCTTGCCTTTCACAGACCCCACCAAAGATCACAGTCTTTCCAGCCTGCCAGCTCACCTCTCAAGTGCTGTCTGCTAAGGTGTCCAAGGAATGGACCTGGAGGGAAGCAACACAGGGCAAGCCTGGCCTATAGAAGGAACTGCTAAGCATGCTCAAACACTCCTCAGGACCGGTAGACCTGTCACTGGTGACCAGGCCAGCACTTGCTCCCAGGATTCTCATTTCCAGCCTAACTGGACTTTGGAGGAGCTAGCTTTGGAGATGGTCCAGGCAGGATTCGCAAAGACCTTGTCTCAGACCTATAACATGCTGAGCATGAGGAACATTTCAATTTCAATTTCAAATTCAAGTGATTTCAATTGTTACCAGACTCTCTGAACTCAAACGCGAACAACAGGCATGTGTAGTATTGCTGAGAGCCATCATGTAGAACAGCAAGCTTAGCCCCAGCCTCCAGTCTCCTGTGCGAGTTTGGATTGCCTGGCACACCATCCAATAAGTGAGGGAAGACTACTGGTCCATCAGGCTGACCCTCTGCTTGTATCTGTGGGCATGACCACCCAGAATAGCTGCAGGAGAGCACTAGACAAGGATACAAAGGCCAGACTGTGCTGAAGTTTCTCCGAAGCACTCCTGGTAGGGTTTCACATAGTATCCCACAGTGTGCTCCAACACCAGAGCTGGTGAGCAGTCATTTGGCTCAGAGCCCATTGTTGGGTAATGTGATGATGCAGACACAATGCATCCGAGGTAGGTAGAATGGGCCAAAGTGGAGAGGAGAAGGCCAGGGCCTCCTGCAACACAGAGTTTCTGTCAAGGCAGAAGTGACTGCCTGCTGGCCTATCAGACTAGGGACCATCTGTTTAGTTTGCATTAATTGTGGAAAAATGGTTTTGGACTTCTCACCTTTCTCTTCTGCTCCTGAGCTTAAACACTCCCCTGTGAGACAGCTATTTTCCCTCCAGCATGAGATGTTTCATGAATTCATCTGTCATTCTTGAAGAAAGACCATTACAATTAGCTTAGAGCATGCCATTATTAGCACGAATGCTGCTAAAGCAAGCCTTACAGCTAGCCATGCGCACAACAAACAGCTGTTCTGCTTACTGCTGGGTGAGGTCTGAAAACCAAACCCACTCCTTAGCCCAGAACCCAGCCTACTGCCTGCCTGAAGAGGCCTCCGACTGTTCCTTAAGGAGAATTTATCTTGCTCTGGAACTCCTGCTTGGACTCTCAAGACCATTGCTAAGCTGTTCCACTACAGAGTTAAACAGATCAAAGCTGCCATGTCAGCTTGGTGCTTGACCTCACCATGAGGTTTCTAAGCTTCCACATTTGTCTCAAGAAGAGTCCTGTATTTATCTGACATTGCAGACTTTTCCTGAAGGTGATTTTTTTTTCTCTGAGCCTGAGAATACGTAGTCAAGGATGCAAACTGTTGTGGTTACGGACAGAAATCTTTCAACCACATTCATGTTCATCTTGTTCACTGTGAAACCAGAAAGCACCTTGGTGCAAGCAAGCCACGTTAGCTACTGTAGGAGAGCTATCCTTTTCCTCACCTGCATTTTGTGCACAGACAAGCTGTCTGCTAGGTCCTCCTGTCCAAGCAGACACAAAATCAACTGTAAGGATGCAACAACTGTACCATACATTTTGCATGCACAAATCCTATAAGTATGTACATATAGATAAATATATATTTGGGTGCCCTGGCCAATCTTGCTGCAAAGCACAACAAGTTCAAAATTTTTACTGCCTTTTCTATGGTTGTTTACTGTTCACTTGATTATACTTGTCAGAACTGTTACTGCTTTTATGCAGGAAGTAAGCTGCAGTGCATGGTTGTGTGTCAGCAACATTAGAGTTCCTTTCTTTGCTTTATTAAGGTGCAAAGTGAAGCTTAAACAGAATATTTTTATTAATAGACCAATGGCATTTTCATTTATTTCATATTTCATTCATATCAAAATAAAGGAAACATAAAAGTTGAAGACGATATTAAAGTCAACATTACAGCCATGCCTGCTGTCCTCTCTGCCCGGCACTTTGGAACCTACTGAACAGATGTAGGCAAGATCTAACTATGTTTGGTTCTCAAAAGCATGACTTTCATTGACAGACCTTGCAGAAGTAGTTCTGTGACATTTCCCATGAAATCCCTACTGTATTTCTAGGATGACATCTCCTTGCTCTGGATTGCACAAGGATTGAATTATTGTTTCAGTAATGCTAATGGGATCTGAGAAGGGTTCCAATCAATGCCTCTATTTTGTCAAAGTAACTTGGCCTTGTGTCATTGGAAAAGACCTTGAGCTGGCCTTTCCTGAATGATGCTATGCCTTTAAAATGCTCCCAAGAACCTTTTTGCACTGATCCAGTGGTCACTAGGTAGGAGAGAAAGCCTTTAGATGAGCCAGCAGGAGAATGTCAACATAAGAACAGGCAATTTGTAAGTATGTTCCATGAGAGATCACTTGTGCTTTTTCTAACAGCAAATGCAAAGCAGGATGTGCAGGGCAAGGGTGCATCTAACACAGCAACACAACAAAGCAGCTTGCAGCTCTTCCTGGTAACTGAATGCACTCTGTCACTGAAAGGAGACTCCAGCGTTTCTGGTACAGAGGTGTGCACCACAGCTCACTTGAATAAAATGCCTCACTCGCTAATGCTCAGGCTGAGCTGCATTTCACCCTGGGTTTGCTGGAGAACTCAGCATTGCTTTCCTTGTGCACAACTCACATGATTAATTTTTTTTTTTCAAAAGGAGGTGTCTCCCCTAACTTTATGGCTCTGGATGTGGAATCTTGCTACCCTCTACTGCCTTTTTTGTGCTGTTGCAAGAGACCATGTTATTAACACCAGCTGAAGGTGCTTTAGATCAAGTGGCAGAGGCACATAACTTTGAATGGATTTCTAGTCCTAGATCCCTTGGTTTTTAAAGTGCTTCATCTAGGTTTGTCCACATCTTCCTGTATGCATTTGTACACCAGTTAGTTAGCTAGCACACAAGGCCAAATTCTTACAGAATGATGTTGTTCTATGGTTCTGACTGGCTGATCAAAACAAGCCACATGTTAATCAAGAAAAAGCTGCTAAAAGATTGGGGGTTTTGTTGCTGTGGTGGCACTTATGCAAGACCACCAACTTAGTCTTAAGTCACCATAGATAGTCCAAATGAAATTAATCAGGATTACATTTATCTACAGCAACTTCATTCACTGAAGGAAAACTGGCTGTTGTGCTTTTATGTTCTGAAGTTATTTCTGTTTCATCAGTTGCAACTGCAATTTCCCGTTGTGTACAACCTACAGAGATGTTCTAGGAAAGGAATTGCACTTACAGACAAAAATGCATTTATTGTACCAGAATTTACATCTAATAATAGCTTTAAGGAAAATAAAGCAATAACTTTAAAAACCTAGTGATAAGGATATTAGCACTGAGTTTTTCAGGGAGCAGTAAGAGCAAGGGAAGAAGGCCATTTCTTCCCACAGGATAAGATACGTAAGACCACAAGACAGGCAGAAGCATCCTCCTCACTGATAAGGTCACAGTACCCAGGCACAGCTGGTAACAGTGAGAGATTCTGTCAACTGATCATAGGATAAATAGAGAGTGACAAGTCAAGTCCATGTTCCACCCATGAACCAAATCAACAAGCCAGAAACAATAAAGGTGAAGACTAAGCACTACCTACAACATAGGTTAGACAGGGAATATGTGCCCAGGTTTGAGCTTAAATACAGCTCCAGGGGCAATGGACAGTGAGAGACTGCATTGTTGGAGGGTTCAGGTGAGGTTGTTCAGAGCAATTAAGGCTTCCTGGTGCACGCAGGGCCCTGACTGTCTTGCTTGAAAGAGTACAATATCAACAGATGAGAGAGGAAATCATAGACTCATAGAAAAAAAGATGTCTTTTAAAACTAACCTAATTGTCCACAGTGTAGCATCACACTGCATCAGGAGGTTAATGCTGACTTTAAACAGAGCTTCAAGAAAACCTTCTGCAGCACAGAGAAGTTCAGCATGGTAGTATTTAATGATTAAGCATAGTAATATAGAATTAATGAGTATCCCTGCAATGCTAGTAGGTAGTTTCAAAATCCTTCCTCTGTTGAGTTCAATTGATTGAAGGAAACAAACCTACCCTGAACTATGCAGTAACCTTAAACAAAGAGGGCTGGTACTTTTCCAAGCTTTGTTTATTCCATGGAACTTCTAAAATTTTTATACACAATGCTTTTATACCTCTCCTAGTAAATGGGACTTATGTGGAGCATCAGCTGGAGGTCGGCAGAGGCTGGTACCCCTGCCTGCAGGCTTCGCTGCGCTATGGGAGGCTGCTGTGTTGGCCAGCGATACCGCTTCTGCTACCGGCCGGCACTGCTGGAGCACAGGGATGCCAAGGGGCGTCTCTGGCCTCAGCGCACGGATATGGAAAAGGCACTCCTAAACTGCCTGCTCTATGTGATTTTACACCCACAATGAACTAGAATTCCAGGGTCTCTCGAAAGAACTAAAGAAATGTTAGACCCTCCACATAGTATCTCTAGCCTCTGAACTCCTGTATACAGACTTCAATGCGAGGAGACTTTTATTACTCTTTCTCAAACACCTCCACTGGCTTGCTATTCTCTTGAGAGCCAGGTCAAAAGTATACTTCCTTCTCCAAGTCCTTCTGTGATTCTTTTTCCTATCTTTTTCACGGTTCTTTGTCCTCTCTGTTCATGTAATACATACAAACTGGGGGAGAGGCTGGAGAGCAGCCCCGCAGAGGGAGATCTGGGGGTTTGGGTTGATGGCAAGTTGAATATGAGTCAACACTGTGCCCTTGTAGCCGAATCTGGGGGTTTGGGTTGATGGCCAGTTGAATATGAGTCAACACTGTGCCCTTGTAGCCGAAAGGGCCAGTCCTGACCCGGGTGCATTGAGCACAGTACAGCTAGCCAGCTGAGGGGAGTGGTTGTCCCACTCTGCCCTGGTGCAGCTGCACCTCGAGTTCCATGTGCAGCTGTGGGAGCCTAGATATCAGAAGGACATCAGACTATTAGAGTGTATAGAGAGGAGGGCAAACAAGATGTGGAAGGTATCCAGAGCAAGAGGTCACTTGGTCTGTTCACCTTAGAGAAGGCTGAGGGGTAAGCTCATCACAACCTACAGTTTCCTCAAGGGATGTAGTAGAAGAGGAGGTGCTGCTCTCTCTTTGGTGAGCAGTGATAGGACATGAGGAAAACAGAATCACAGAATCATTTAGGTTGGAATAAACCTTTAAGATCATCAAGTCGAACTGTAAAACCAATACTACCCAGTCCACCACTAAACTGTGTCTGTAAGCACATCTACATGTCTTTTAAATACCTCCAGGGATTCAACCACCTCCCCGGGCAGTCTGTTCCAGTGGTTGACAACCCTTTCTGTGAAGAAATAGCCCATCTAAACCTCTGCAGTGCAGCTTGAGGCCATTCCCTCTCATCCTATGACTTGTTACTTGAGAAAAGAGACTGAGCCCTGCCTCACTACAGCCTCCTTTCAGGTGTTGCAGAGAGCTATCAGCTCCCCCCGAGCCCCCTCCTCTCTAGGCTGAACACCCCCAGCTTCCCCAGCTGCCCTGCAATAGCCTTGTGCCCCAGCCCCCTTCCCCAGCCCCCTCCCCAGCTCTGGACACGCTCCAGCCCCTCAGTGTCCCCCCTGCCCTAGGGGGCCCAAACTGAACACAGGATTTGAGGTGTACAGTCCCACCAGTGCAGAGTGCAGGGGGACGGTCACTGCCCCGGTCCTGCTGGCCACACCATCTCTGACACAAGCCAGGATGCTGTTGGCCTTGGCCACCTGGGCACACTGGAGGCTCATGTCCAGCCGGCCGTTAACCAGACCCCCCAGCCCTTTCCTCTGGGCAGTTCCCAGCCCCCTGCCCCAGCCTGTGGGGCTGTGTGGGGCTGGTGTGCCCCACGGGCAGGGCCTGGCACTGAGCCCTGTTGAACCTTGTACAACTGGCCTGGGCCCATCATCCAGCCTGCCCAGACCCCCTGCAGAGCCCTCTTCCCCCCATCATCCAGCCTGCCCAGACCCCCTGCAGAGCCCTCTTCCCCCCATCATCCAGCCTGCCCAGACCCCCTGCAGAGCCCTCTTCCCCCCATCATCCAGCCTGCTCAGACCCCCTGCAGAGCCCCTGCCCCCCCGGCACGGCAGTGCTCCCCGCAGCTGGGTGTCATCTGCCAGTGGACTGAGGGGGCCCTCAATCCCCTCACCCCGATGGTTGCTAAAGACATCAAACAGCACCGAACCCAGCCCGGAGCCCTGGGGACACCCGTGTACCCGGTGCCAGCGGGAGGTGACTCGATCCACCGGTGCTCCCTGGGCCTGGCCACCCAGCCAGCTCCTCACCCAGCGCAGAGCCCCCTGGCCCGGCCGGGAGCAGCTGGGGTCTCTGGGAGATGCTGTGGGAGATGGTGCCAAAGGCTTTGCTGAGGTCCAGGTAGACACCACCCGCGGCCTGTCCCCCATCCACTGAGCGGGTCACCTTGTCCTAGAAGATCAGGTTCACCAAGCAGGACCTGCTTTCCACAGAAGCGGGACCTGCCTTCCACAGCCCCGAGCTGGCTGGGCCCAATCCCCAGCTGTCCTGCACATGCCGTGTGATGGCACTTGGGAAGAGCTGCTCCATAACCTTCCCTGGCACCGAGGTTGGGCTGGCAGCCTGCGGTGCCCCACGTCCTCTTTCCAGCCCTTCTTGTAGAGGGGCATCACACTGGCAGACCCCTGCTCAGCTGGGACCCCCGTCAGCCAGGGCTGCTGAGCCGTGATGGAGAGCGGCTCGGTGAGTGCTTCTGCCAGCCCCCTGTGTGCTGGGGGGGTCTCACCCATGGGGTCCCACCTGGTCCCGCAGCCTGGTGTGTGTCTGAGTGGTGCAGCAGGTCACCAACCAGTTCCCCTTGGACTGTGGGAGCCGCATTCTGCTCCCTGTCCCTATCCTCCAGCCCAGGGGCCGGGTGCCACGGGAACAACTGGGCTTACTATTAACAACTGAGGCGAAGGTGGCATTAAGCACCTCAGCCTTCTCCTCACCCTTTGTCACTGTATTCCCCCTCTTCCCCCCTGCCCCCCATCAAATAAAGGATGGAGACTCTCCTTAGCCCTCCTTTTGTTGCTAAGGTATTTATAAAAATATTTTTTATTCTTTTTTAATTCCATTTAAATGGAATGATGCTGCATCAGGGGAAGTTCACACTGGACATTAGGAAAAGGTTCTTTGCTGACTCAGCAGCAGGTAAAGTGGTCACAGCACCCAGCCTGCCAGAGGTCACCAATGCCTGCCAGCATCTGGTCAACACTTTAAGTCCTACAGTTTGGTTTTAGGTAGTCCTGCAAGCAGCAGGGAGTTGGACTTGATCCTTATGGGTCCTTTCCAACTCAATATATTCTATAATTCTGTGATTCAGGAAGGTAAGCAAGAGAGCTGAGATGACTATAATAGATCATTCCCCAACGTGACAAACAGAAGCAGTTGTTCATCGCTGCTGTTACCTTCAAGGTGCTTACTCATGTTCTGCAGGAATGCTGCCTAATATGTAGGAGTTTTATTCTTTTCATGTTAGACTGTGGTTAAACCTGGGTGATTTTCCACCCACACCCCCCCAGTGTTCAGCAGATTTACTGAACAATGGAATTTCAACAATTTCTGGAGGCATTTTCAAGTTTAGCTTTAGTTTCCTGCGTAGTTTCTGAAGGATTTTCTTTCTTTTTCCAGATTTATTTTTGGTGGGAAGAGAACAGTTTCAGTCACAAACTACAGGAATAGTGAAAACCCATCCCTATTACGGGATACTCAGTATTAAAGGCTTCACACTCTGGGGACTGGCATATATCCACTTTAAATGTACATCTACTGGGTTGCTGCAAAAAGGGGTGGTCTGGCCTGTCCTTCCCCAGCCTGCATATACTCTGCCATCCCATACATCTTCCAGCTGTAGCATTTATACAGCTCCATAAAGTCTCCCACACATACTCCAAAATTTTACATATAATTTTTGTGAAATTAATTTTCAGCCCCATCAGTTCCTTGATTCAGGTCACTGCACAAATCTTTGCTGCCAGCACAGGGAAGGTGATGAGGACATACAGCTCAGTGTAGAGAAAAGAGAGAGTACCGTTGCCTATCTCAGTACAGGCTTGTCAACTCCAACCTTTTGTAGGGTTGAAATGTCTGTGGGACCACAGCCTTAGAAGCAGTTCCCATTTTGCACTGTGGTGATTTTAAACTGTTTTTTTTTTTTTACAAATACATTGTCACCACCAGGTTCCTGAGCATACCAGTTTGTACATGGGAGATAGAATGAGTAAAGGGAGACATTCATGTTTCCTGCTGAGATTATTTCCATGTCTTACATGTAATTAAGTATTCCCTGGGGAAGAAACTGGCACCCAGGCTACAGACTGGGACCCAGGAACTGCCAGGCTGTAGACTTGTTCTGTTCATGAAACACTTCTTCTGCCAGCAACTTTATGTATCTAGCCATTCATTTCCTCCTCTGAAGAGCTCCCGAAATAAGTTAAATGGAGTTTTTCACACCAAACAAAACTGTTTTAACACTTCCCATATTCTTTTTATCTCAGAAAGAAATAACTTTATTCCAATCCAAATTAAATTTGTAGTTCTCCTTTTCTACTCATTTTTCAGCTGAGAGCTAAACTGAAACTGCAGTCATTGATGTAACACCTTACTGTAAGCTTGAGTAGGCTCAGAGACTCTACACTTTGACACAGGGTGGTGCAAGCTGCCTAGTTTGGGAGCCAGAGAGAAACAGTCCTTTGGTACCTCACATCTTCTTACAGAACCTCAGCTGCACCCCCTTTCAGCTTCTTGGGAGTGTTCAACCTTCACCACTCTGTGTTTCAACTCCAGTAACTTACTGTCCTTGTGTTTTCTACTGGGTTTCCAAGAACAAGTTGTATGTTATGGGATCTTTTTAGTGGGGCAATTTTGCTTAAATCCCAGGGCACTTAGGAAATGTGATTCCCCTTCCCATCTATGTAACTGTTGGTCCATTTTTTCTGCTTGAGCATGAGTATGCAGCAAAAACCCAGAGCTTTTTGAAATCTTAAGCAGCTTTCTGGAGTAATTTTTCAGATGAGCAACAGTCACCTGAATCTAGCATAGATCTGCTTGAAGTATGGAATATTTCCAAACACTTTTATTGAAGCACCAAAACACTGGGATAATTGCAGTTTATTTGAGCCCCTCTTCCTTCCAAGTCAAACAGACAATACTGAAAAAAGTGGAGTCGTGCTTTCTCTATGCTATTCCCACAACAGTTTGCAGTTCTTGTTGTTCACAAATCCAGCAGAAATTAAAAAATCTCATGCTTAGTCAAGAACCAGAGTCACAGCAGAGCTCCAAAGCAAGTGAGTGAAGCCTGGAACATGGATCAGCAGATAGAAAAGGCTAGTCTCAGGTGCTGAGTAGAATACAGAGAAGATTGCAAGAGACACATACAATACCTTTGTAAGAGATATACCTATACAGTCATACTTTCTAGGGAGTTCATAGGACTTCAGTAACAATATGCACAAGATGAATATACATCTCTCTCACTTATGGCTGCACATTTCTGTTCCTGAGCCATGGCTGTAGGGCTCATTAATTTTTTTTCCCCCCTTTGGCAACTTCAGAAACCCTGTGTGTCTCATGTCTCAGCAAGCTTCAAATTAATTTACTAGGTCTGGGCATTCAGGTAAAAAGCTAGCAGCCAGTATTGAATTTACTCAGCTGGATTGCAGGGCTACACAGAATTCACTAAATATACCCAAAGTGCCCAATCCCAGCGTGGAACCAGGCTTATTGTAAAACCAGTCATGGACTCCCAGACAGCTAATTCTCCTTTTAAATGCTCCCCAAATCCTGTTCCACAGCGTAAATGACTGGTTTTCCTTCTGGGTGTTAGCACTATGAACACTAGCACTCAGCAATGTATGTGGTGAGTGTGTCAAAACACTTGGATTGTACAGGCAGACTGCTAGCAAATGGATAGACAAACAGACATGTAGATTGTAGCTCTAGTGAACTGGCACAGGTTTAGCTATTTCTTCACCTTTAAAGCTGTCGTGAGAATTTGCCACCGGCCTGTGCCAATTGAGGAGAGAGGTCAGAATGCAAAGTATGGAATTACAAGGGTAAACAGTAATTCATATGCTTGAGGTGTCCCAGCCAAATTGGGGCAACCCAAATGTGTTTTCACACATCATTCTTGCACCCTTCAAATGTTTAGGTACTACACAATTTGACTAATCACTAACACCCACACTACTGATTCCTGATCACAGTAAAACTCTGCAAAGCAACTATATTTTTGCAGGATTCTTGCTGCAGCCTTACTGTAGTTACTTATCTGTGGTGCCAGATGATGCTGGGAGGGCTTCAAAGACGTGGGCTAAGATGCTGGCATTATCTCAGTTGTCCAGGGATATTGTTTATCCTTCATGGACAAAGCAAGCTTCCAAAACCCAATGTCCTTATTTCCAGGACCAGGCTGTCCTTTAGTTTATTTTACTTTAGCAGGAACAGTACTAAGTCTTCAGTAAAATTTCACTTGTGTAATTTACACTGTTTTGTAAAATACAACACAGCATGTAATGTGAACTATTCTATATATTAACAAAGTTAATACACTGTCATACTATAAAGCCTGGTTGATATAATAGTTAAGGAAAGAAAATTTCAAAACAGCTGATACACATACTTAATAACAACAGTCATTAAAAATACAGGTGGGTGCATATTCAGCTAGTGTAGATTGGGGTTTTTCCCCCTTTCTGGCTTACATGTATTTCCATTAAAGCTTAGGAAACAATGCTGGTTTACATATATTTCCATTAAAGCTCAGGAAACATGCTGTAAGCAGAAGTGAGTGATGACAGAGAAGGAACAAAGCAGAGAACAGGCCTGCTCTCTGGGCAGAAACACTGTAAACTTATTTCAAGGGAGAATGGAACCCAGAAGAAGCCTCCTTGCTTGTAGAAACTCATTATTTGTGATAAAGATTAAAAAATAAACAAAACAAAAAAAAAAGCATGACTATGCTAATGGGTACCAAAAGCCAGTGTAGAGACTGTGAAGCTGCAGGATCTGGTCTTTCATGCTCTGTCTTGGTCTGCCCCTCAGTCCTTTTGCAGTTCTGAGCTTCCCTAAATTCTCTTCAGTTATGTCTCATCAATTTTCTGTATTCTTTTCCTCTTTCTATGTTGGGCTTTCTTAGGGAGAAGATGCTTTTGCACTTCATGAAAACATCAACAAACAAAACAAGACCATAATATATGGTATCCAGAAGGGTATTACAAGGTTTTAATTTACTGATCTATATCATTGTTTTTCAGAAATCCAGGAAGGAAAATGTGCTATTTTAGACTTGAAGTGATAAATCTGCTCTTGAAAAAAACCTTCTTGAAGATTTTATCCACTGAAAATAGTTCTGCTTCAAAACTGCTTGTCAAACATGTCCTCTCATGTATAAATAGTACCCTTCTTACTGTTTCCTTTGCCTGCTATTGTATTTGCTGTTCCCAGCTCCTCCCCTTCTCCTTCGTATCCTTGTCTTTCCTTGCCTGTCTTTTATTGCTGCTCTGTATCTTGCTTTCTCTACCTCTGTCTCCCACCTCTCTCACTCTTACCCTACTTTTTGTCTCTTTATCCTTTGAAACTCTATTCCCCTTGTGTTAGCCTCACCCCTCCCTTTTATCCTCCTCAGCTATTCTCTCATGGGTGGTTTTCTTCTCTTTGGTTTGTGTGGTCTGCCCTGCACATTCCAACTCTTTTCTCTTCAAGAGCTAACATGTTTCACACAGTGAGGAGATTATTTCTGAAATGGATTATGCTTTGCTATTCTGACCATTGTTTTAATAACTGCACCTTCTTCTTTCACCTTAAATACTATGAGTCTGTTTGTGTGTCTGGATATTTGAAACTCACTATCACGTGGAATTCTGTGTCTATACAATTAACATCTGTCTACACAAGTTGAAGCACATGATTGTCTATTATCAGCGGTCTCCAAATCATGTACCCCTACTAGCAAAAAACTTCAGCATACCCCCCCATATATGTATATTTACTTATTTATAAATTACATAAACGTACTGCTATTGAAGTTTTAATATTTCCTTGTGCACCCCAATAGATTGTGTTGCACAACCCTTGGGGTACCTGTGCCCCACCTTGGAAACCACCCGTCTGTATCTTGTGGCCACACTATTGCATAAGGTATACTGGTTTTATCACATTTAAGGTTGCCCTGAGAATCTGATCCAACCGTGGTAGTTTGGAAGAAAGAGCTTTTCTTTTCCTGTTTGTCATGTCTGGGCTGTGACGTTTACACTTTGAGAGGGGTGAGTTTTTATGGTATGATGTGATAATCTGCTTGGTAGAAGAAGGTTTCAGAAACTGGAGAAGTTTTTGAAGATACCAATAAATGCATGCATTGCAAAGTGCTGCAGCATTGCAGAAAGACCGTTCAAACACTGCCTGAAAATTAATCCCTAGCAAAGGACCGGCTGTCCTCTTGCCTTCCACCAGGTGAGATTTCCAGCAGGGTTTGGGGGTTGCATGCGCGTCCCTGGAGAGCAGGAACTTTTCCCGAATGTCCCTATTCAGAGCAGCAGCTCGCTCGCGCTTGGCTTTCATTCTACGAGGAGGAGGAGGAGGAGGAGGAGGAGGAGGAGGAGGTTTTGCGGGGAATATTCCATTGCCATAAAGGGGAGGAAGTGTTTCTGCAGCTATTGAACAAAGCAGCTAGTTAACCCTTTCCCGACCCCGGTGCAATGGTACAGTCCCCCCCCCCACTCCTTTGTAGGGCCCAGATGCTCCTCGTAGTACTAAAATGAGGAAGAGAGGGAAACATGCCTGAACATTTACTGCCGACCTGAGTGAGGACCAGATTCTGAGAGGAACTGAGTGCCTGCCATTTCTCCTGAAGTTAATTTATGTTAGAATCAAGCCCGGGGAGGGGGATGGGAGGGAAAGGGGCGGGGGGGAGCTGGAAGGAAAGAGGTCTGTTGTAATTGGTGTCTAACCCCCCCCCGCAAAGAGGATTAAGAACGAAACTATGCTCTCTGTGAAGAGGTAGGTATTCGTATATCTGCATATATACAGAGCTTCTGGAAGAGCTGTGCTGAGCGGGAGCTAGCCCTAGCTTGAGGAGCGCTGGCGTGCGGCGCTGCTGTAGATAGTACTTCTCTTAAGCAGGAGTGCGTACCGTAACCGTGCAGCGGGGCGTCTGAGGTGCTTTTGTGCGTGTGCCGGTGTTTTACACTGCGGGAGTCGTGGTCGTTACATCGCGTGTAACGCGAAGCTCGTACTTCAAGCCAAAGCAGGTCGCTGCAGCAGCAGAAGCGCGAAGTTGCGCCGCGGTCTCAGGGCACCGCCTGTGCCGGCGGGGCGCCGGCCCCTCATACGTGCTCCATCCAGCCCCGCTGGGCGCAGCGTGGGGCACCCCGCTCGCTGCCGGGGGCCGGGGCCGCGCCTCCTCCGGGCGCTGCTCCGCGCTGGGCCCCGCAGCCCGGGCGGGGGCTCCTGCTCCGGCCCCGCGGGGAGGCGGCAGTGACCCGGCGCGGTGCCTCCCACCCTTTGTGCGCCGCGGGCCGAAGCTCCCTTCTGGGCGGGCGGCGGGGCTGGGGGTGGCTGCCGCCGGGCACGGAGCAGTCCGCAGCCCAGCGGCGCGGGCGGGCGTGTCCGTGTAACGCCCACCCGGGTGTCGCAGGGCACTGGGGGCCGCGCTGCTGCCACTGTCCCGGCCGCGCCGGGGCACGCAGCCCGCCGTCCGCTCGGGCACCCAGCGGGGACCCAGGCCGGGGGGGGGGGGGGGTCGCTCGGGAACGGCCCACGGAGCCCCCGGGCTGGGGGGGGCGAGCTGAGCAGCAAGGGCACGAACGGCGGCCGGGACCCGGGGGCGCCCACGGGAGCGGTGAGGGGGGGCTTCACCCCCCGCTGCCCCCCAGAGGAGAGGCCCGCGGCCCAGGGGGCGGTGGCGCGGGCGGGACGAGGGGAGGACGGTAGCCGCCGCAGGAGTGCCCGGAGTGCCTGACGCCCGAGTGCGGCCCCCCCCGCCCCGTTTGCTGCCGTGTGGCGCTGCTGGGGGCTGGGCCCGCAGAGGGAAGCAGGTCGGGGGGGCTGGAGAGGGAGGAGGAGGGGCACGGTGTGGAGGGGAGGGAGGGGCGAAGGAAAGCGAGCGAGGCGGCCGGAGTGCGGGGCACGGCCGAAGCCGGGCGGCGGTAGGGGAGGGGGTTCCGGTGGCAGCGGGCCCAGGCGGCGGCAGGGGGGCAGCCCGGGCCCGGCAGGAGTGGCCCGGCCCTCGGCATGGCGCAGCGCTGAGCCCGGCCCGGCGGTGGCTGCCCGAGCGATGCGGGGACGCGGAGCGGAGGCAGCTGGCAGCCCTGACGGAAGGTACCGCGGCGCGGGCGGGGGGCACCCGGGACAGGCGAGACTGCTTCGGAAGGAGCCGAAGCGCCTCCGGTCGCGGGCTTTCTCTGCTGCCCCGGTGCCCGCTTTGTGGGCTGCGTTGCGGGCCCCCGGGCGCCCGGGATGCTCCGCCGGGCGCTGCCCGAGGTGCGGCCGGGAGCAGGCGCGTTCCGTGCGGGCGGGCTCGGCGCGGACCCCGCCGGCCCGGGCGCTTCGGGGCCCGGCGGGGGTTGGGGGCTGCCGGCGCGGGCCCCGTCCCCGCGCACCCCCGCCGGGAAGGCTGCGCGGCCTGCTCTGTGGGCAGGGTGGCTGAACGCCCGTGTGGAGGCAGGTGGCTGCCGAGCGCTTGTAGCAGAGAAAAGCCGTGTTAACCTATTTTTCAGGGAGATGATGCGAGTTACTACTACTCATGCTAAAAAAAATCTGTGGCTGTGGGAGGGGCTGCTGCGGTGGGTGATGCTAAATTTGCTTTTTACGGTTCCACTGAGATTATTTCACTTACTCTGAAGTTTCTTTCACTGTTGCCGTGCTCGTTTGGTTGGGGGAAAGAGTGAATATCATCTGCCTCCCCTACTAGCCTCAGAAATAAGAGGGTGGAGATGAGGAAGTGACAGTTCCGAGGGGCATCCTTCACTTGCAGCGATGCCCAGCCATGCGGGCTGGTGAGGAGGGAGAGTGAGAGGGCAGGTGGAAAAAACAGAGTCGGTGGAAAGAGTAGCTGCCGCTACGGGTGTGTGACAGCGACAGCTCTGCAGCCTCAGCCGGGACGAACAGGGGATGCTCCCATCTCCCTTGCTGTGGAGGGTCTCATCAGAAACATGGAAGCTGGACGTGGGGGCACCTCTCGTTCAGTCACGGGTGACCCACCTGCCCCAAGGCACTTATACAAGATTTAGTGACTGTTTTTAGGTCTTTCTCCATTCCCAGCTTGAAATAATCCGAGTGCTGAGGTTCCTTTGGGAGCAGGAAAGGAAGAGATAATCCACAATCTGGTCATCCTTTTTCTTTGATGTTACCCGAACTGTGTGCTGGGAAAAAATGGTACCTGTTTTCGTCTAGAAGTTTGTTCCCTAAATTCAACACCTTGCACCACTTCAGTTTAATTTGCTAGTGTTTTGGCAAGCCTTAGATAACTGCATGTAACTGCATCCTGTCCTTTACTGCCTTTTGCATATGTGTCCTCTTAGCCAAATTACACATGTGCAGTTTTTAATTCCTTGGCATGTGTTTCTGTGTCTCTCTAGCCACTAAATGTTTTTTTCTTGTCTTCTGAGTTTTCTCTTATTTTACTTCCTTGTGCTCATACAGAGGTGCACAGAATTATTTGTATAGCTGTGTGTTTTGATACTTGGAAATACCATTACTTTGGGGCATTGGAGCTTGTATGAAGCAGGCTTGTATCCTCCCTAATCACCAAAACCCTGAAGAAAGGTGTATTTTCTTGCTTTGTTCTGAGGTTTGCAGCTCTTCTAAGCTGTTATCTATGGCAAGAACAGCTTGGGTTATAGAGACTGTTTTTGGAGGGAGCTGGGGGAGAGTCTCCTCTCCTTTCTTTTGCTCAAGGCTGCCACTGTTTTTGCATTCTGTATTTGACTTGAAGGCTGACCAGTGACAGTGTAAATGCTTTCTGGGGGAAAGGCAGCTGGTGGCTCCAAGCAGACAGCTGCTCATTCTCCAGAATGCTCCCATAGGCTGCCAGCAGATGTGTCTGACAAGAGAGCTGATCCCTCCATCCATTGAGAATTGTCATCTTTATGCCTGTACAAATTCACTGTGTATGTTCTTCTTTGTGCCCAGGTGCAGATGTCCTCCCATTCTCCCCTTTGATACTGCATGTGCTGTATGCAGAGAGTAATGTAAGAGATCACTGTAGTTTCTCACCCCTTACCGCGTGCGGATAGAGTTACTTTGTGGTCAGCTCTCCTTCCCTGGATACATGCACTCACTGTTATGAGGTTTATGTATGCTTTTCCTCTGGCTTCAGGAATGCTTCTGTCTGTAGGTCTTCTGCCCCTAAAACCTGCTTTACCTTGTTATCCATGCATTATCCCTCAGCAGCCCCTGTGCAGAAAGTTTTCCTGAAGTCCCTACAGATGAGTGCGAAGTACTTTTCGAGCACATTTAAGGCTGCAAAGTTTATTTTTGTTTCGCATTTCTGTGGCCATATTGTGTATGATTACTGCACACACAAACAATAGGAGATGGAAGAGGCGGAAGCCGGTATGCATGGTCAAGGTACATCTTTATAATGTGGTTTAGCCACCAAAAAGGATGGCAGTATCACCCAAAACCTGTGCTGTTGTGAAAAAGTGTTTTATAAGAATATTCCAGATTGGCTGTTCTTGGTCATAAACATATAATGAATTTTTTTAAAAGAAATCTAAAAGACGTTTCTATGAAGAGAAAAGTTGATTAAAGCTTTAGGAGGAAACTGATGAGCCTGCTGTAATTTTGTCATTATTTTCTCTTATGTTTTTTCTTAAACCTGCTTTAATACTATATTGCTATTATTATTTACTGTTTTAAAAAGGGATTATTTGTATTTTGTTGGGAAGTTTTGTATCATCTTACAGCAGTATAGTTAACGTAATTTTCCCAGCTACTGACCCCACAAATTCAGCAGTTTCCAGCTCTGTGCAACCTTATCGTTTAGCTTCTGCCCACGAAGTCTTGGGCTGGACACCCCTCTTCTCTCCATATTTGCTCTCTTTGGCAACCATGCAGTGCCATGGACTTCAGAGGGTGCGCACAAGCATAATATACATGGATTTTTGTAGATAATTCTGTAGATGTTGTACAGCAGAAAACTAGCTGTCTGTCTTGTATGGTGCCAGCTGTGTGACATGAACAAATCCCAAAATGGTTAAAAATGACATAATTACTTATCAGCCATGGTACTCTGACATGCAAGCAGCAAATCTGCTGAGTAAGAAAATGCCATTTCACGTTGTCACTCTTCTCACATTTGATTTATGTGAGGAGTTTTAAAATTAACAAAGAGAACTATACTAGTACTTCCTTCTCAGAAGTATGTGTTTTACTTTCAAGAAATATTCCTCTGCCACCAGGAATAGTATTTTATTTTAAGTGTACTATTAATACATGTGGTGTTAAAAAAAGTGTGTACCTTATGGCGGTAGTGGCACAATATTTTATATGGAAGATGCTGTCTTGCCTCTTAAAAGGTCAGCATGATGCTTCTATTGTGGAAGTGCCACTTGAAAATTGTTCTTGAGGCCACTTCTGTGAAAAGCAGCAGCTTTGGAAGTCAAGCTCTTCTAGTCACTGGTTTCCATTTACCATGCCTCCAGAGGCCCTTGTGTGTCCTGTGGCTAAAGGCTTGCTTGTCACAAAAATTTTTGTTCAGACATTTTACATGCACACACCCCCCTTCCCATATACATGCATACATGCCCATGCCCATCTATATACAAAACAACAGTTAAAGAGGAGGAAAAAAGTGCTATCCTGGGAGTGGAGAAGATGCTAGATACTATGAAAACACAGCCTATCCAGTCTGAAAACTGTAGCTTTACATAAGAAGGCTGGATCCTTAAGGTCTCGGTTCACTTTAGGATGGAAATTCTTGCCAGCCCAGACCTGTATGTTGAAACATACATGACTTCATTTTCAGACAGACTTTTTTTTCCTTTTTTTTTTAACTCCCCAAGCTTGCCAAGTAAATGATTCCTCTGCTGATTCTACAGTTTCCAAGTGCAGTTTTTTTCTCTGTACCATGTCTCTGGAAAATATCCAATGTGTCTACATTATGTAATTAAATCCTAGAAGCTAGAGACTGAGGACTACTGACTGTAACTTTTCTTTTTTAGCCTACTGATGTTCCTCCAAGTTGCGGTAAAGCTTTCAGAGCTACTGAAATGACCGAGTCTCTCTCCCACTCACATGATAGGAATCTGTTTGGCCCAGCTGATCACTTCAGAGGCAGCGTGTAGGATACAGATGCCTGCATGGAGACCTTTAGCATCAGGTTTACCACAGGTTCTCTCAGAACCTGAGGATGTCTACAAATGGAAGGGGGGCTCCTTGGTAGAAATCTCTTCTCTTCCTGACTATCCTTTAAGAAGAGAGTGGGATGTCACAAGAGGGATATTCTTGCAGAGGTTTCTGGGCAGGTTTTGATAATTTTAGTTTGGAAATTTGAATTGGACTGTTTATAAAACTGTTTGAATTCCCAAATGTTAAGTTTCACTCACAGCCAGGATCTGTTTGATTCCAGTAAGCAGAATCTGAAATGCTCTCTGCGCCAGGAGGGTGTTTGAAATTAACCCATCTTGGTTTTGAGCCAGGAAGAAGCTGCTGGGAGCACAGCTGGATTGGGATGCTTGCCTGCAGTTGTCTCCCAGATGGTCCCACCTTTCCTTTCTAATGTCAGTAGGCTTTGAGCTCGTGCTAGCAGAGATGGGAATGCAAATACATACGTACTGGCATTTTCACTTTTTGGTGAGTTTGCTGATCCCGTTTGGAGCATGTGTTGTTCATAAAGGGGTCACCATATCAGCAGTTATTGCTGCCCTCCAGGAATTGAGTAGGAATTGCCTCCATGAATGGAGTAGTTTTGTTGAGGAATGCTCATTTGATTACTGGTGCAGAAAGCATCTTTGTGGCTTCACTGGTAGCTAAGCATGTTAGAAATCAGTGAAGGTCCGGTACAATATGATTTGAGAAAGAATTGTGCTGACTTGAGTGTAAATCAGTGGTCTGTTAAAATCTGGCAAGATAGGCAGAGGCTTGACAGAGGGAGTTTTCTGTAGTTTGCATGTGTCTTGGTATTGTGTTCTGCTGGGGCACGTATGTGGAGTCAGATGCTGAAGAGTAATTACTTTTTGTTTGGAGCCTTGCTGTAGCACCATTTTGCTCAGGGCCCCGGGCTGACCATCAGAAAGACATCTGGTGAAGTAATATAATGGGAATGATGCATGACTTGTGCTCCTTGTTTCAGTCAAATGTCCTCCTAGTGCTGACTGGAAGAATTGTGTTGACAATTGCATGTTTCTCATGGATAATTTTACCCATCTTAAATTAGAAGTGGCTATGGATGTTCTCAGAGAGCTGCAGATTCCTGCAACTAAGGAAATCAATTTAATGACTAGATCCCTGTTACCTGAAGTGAATGGCTTAAAAAATTGTTTCCTAAATAGATTCTTTTGATTCTGTTTAATGAATTACCCCTGAAAGAGTGTGTGTGGTGACAGGGTATAAAGAAAAGAAATCAGTCTTTGGAAACAGAGCAAAAATAAAAATGTTCATTTCTTTAAAAGCGGTTAAGCTAAAGCAAGTTTACTCTCTTCAGTAACGTAACATCTACCAGACAACTGTAATCGAAAGGATTGGAATAGGCTTGTTGAATTGTTGTACCTGTCTTGCTTCTCTTGACTGATCGTCTGTACCAGCCCACTATGTGTCTAACAGCATTGGAGAGTTGTGTGGCCAGAAGTCAGAGTCAGAAGGAGGAACTTGTCCTAAAACCTCAGAAAGTTCTTTTAAAATCAGGTTTTAGATGGTTCTTTTGAAAAAGGCTTGGCTCCCCTCCCCACCCCCCACCCCACCCCCCCCGCCCTAAATCACAGCAGATCAGCCCAGTGTTTTCTATTGTATTTTCTCTTGTGCCTCTAAACTTCTGGTGTTGAAACTGGACGATCCCCAACTGTATGGCACTAGTGCACATGGGCTGTTTGTGTTTGACTGTGTGAACATCTCTGCTGTGGCGCTGATGAACTGGGAGCTCAGTGAAGTGCAACAGAAGTGATTAGGAGACTATGGAATTTCTGACATGTTACTAAAAAGAGCTAGGTTAATGATGACTGAAAAAAGATTGCTCTGGAGTATCTATAGTACTGGGAGACTATTGACAGGATCCTAGGCACTGTGGCTAAAGTGAAAAAGGGCTGGCTCAAACTGCCCAAAGTAGATATTTCAGGGTCAGTGTCTTCATGTTTTCTTCCAGCAAGGGTCTAAGTAGATTGTAGGAAGTCATGGAAGCCCTATAGTTTATGTAATTTAAAAGTATAACTCAGAAAGCTTAAAGGAATATACAGAGAAAACCCCTGCAGCGGACTGGGGGCTGTAGGCCAGATGTTGTCTAAATAAGGATGTCCACCCCCCTCTTTTAGTTTCTGTTACTGCAGTCCCACCAGCGGCGGAGGGGGCCAGCCAGCCTTCGGTGTTGCAGCCCCGAGCGGCTGGGGTCGGAGGAAGGGAAGGGGTATGCTGTACTCACTCTACTGGAAGTGTAATCCTTTGGGTCTGAGTTGGAGGTGGCTGTAACGGGAGTGGTGAGCCTCAGCATCCACACTGAAATATAAACAAGCCTTTGAGATGCAGAGGGATCAGGATGAACTCTGAGATTTATGTTACTGCTTTCATCTCTGGCATGAAAAATAACACAAACGCACATTAGAAAGAGATGTTGTAAGCCTGAAACACCTTTCTCCTGTAACCTGCTTGCCCTTCCCTTATGCTCTCAAGAATTTTTCTGTTCTGCTGAAGCATTAGTGGCACTTAATGTTCCTGTTTCCTGAGGTTGGAAGCAAGGAACTGGAAATGCAGGATGGAGGAGGAGGGAAGGACCTAAGAATGGAACTGGCTGCTCTGCAGGCTCTGCCAGTGGCAAGTTCAAAAGTTTGGTGGGGCTCTCACCTGCTTTCACTGCACATGAGCTCCCTGTGATACTTCACTGAACTCAGCCAATTGTTCCACCCAGTCATTCCCTTTCGGGTCATCTCCTTCTTCCTGGCAGCTGTGATCTCACTCTTCTTCAAGCTGCCATTTCTGCCTCATTGCTCTCTGAGCCATCTCCTAGACAAGAGCCACTTTTGGGCTATCTGATTCCCAAGACCACAGTGAGAGCCTGGTCTCTAACCCTTAAACCAGCGTGAGTCATTAACGTTGTTCTCTAAATAAATATCTATGTATCGCTGATGAAAGGTAGAAGAGACTTAGTTTAGAGACCAGGTCAGATGTTTCTGAAGTTGAATAGGACCCGTATCTCATCTGTTCTTGTTGCTCAGTTCAATCACTGTAACAATGAGGCCAAGGTGCTATGAGGGAAGGAGACTGACTCTGAAAGTCGTGGATTTGGAGGCAGGAACTGAAGAGAGAAGAACTGGAGAAATCTATTTTCTTAAAGTTTTCCCAGAGTAAGCTGTAGGTCTCATAGTTCCCGTCCCTCTGTTCTTGCCATGCCTTGGGAGGTTGCTACCAAGGTGCTTCCTGGTGGCTGGGTACCGCACAGTGCGACGACACCTCATGCAACAGCAGTTAGAGACAGGCTGTACTTGCTGTTGGTGGCAGTTCCTTGGAGCAGGATCAGAGCAGTGCAAGGTTATTTTGTAGTGGTTCAGTGCTGAATGGGAACATGAGGCTCGAGCTAATTGTGGAACAGACAGAAATTCCCATCTAGGCAAACAGTGGTCATATAAGGAGAAAACCGTGTGGTAGAACTCTTCTCTGAGCCATTTTCTCTCTTCCTTGTAGCTTCCTAATGTTGTGTGTATATTTCCACATCAAACGCTGTAATTTACATGCTGGAGCTAGAGCCTGTGTATTGTATAGCCAGTTGGTGCAGTCAGCAAAATTTAAGGGAATCAGCTTGACTGAAGATAATTTTTTATTCCCAGTTCCATGCAGAGAATATGTTATATTACAGATCTCTGTTAGGGCAACCTTATGAACTCAAAAAGCAGTATTTGCAATAGGTGTGTGGGTATAATTGGATGGAAGTTAGCTGGTAATCAACTGCATGAAGTGGGGCTTGGGGAAGAGCTTTGGATGGCAAGATCAGGGTGATTAACAAGTCGGTAAAGTGACTACCCTTCAGTGCTTTTCTGTCTTGTTGTTTCTCCAAAGAAGCATTCATTCCTTGCTTTTCTTAACAGGAAAAATCCAATGGTGATAACTAATGCTAATACTTAAATGCTTCTAAAAAATAAAAGTAGCCTCTATCTGCAAATGCATGCCGTCAACAATTTGAGAACCAAGCTCTAGGACAGCCCAAGGCTGTGAAACTGATTAAAATGGAAAAAAGTAGTTATAATTAACCCTTAAATCATGAAGTGCATTCTCTGAAAACCCAAGTTGCCTCATTGAAGCCAGAAAGGAGGTTAATAAAAAGAGCAGCACTTAAATGAAGATGTTTTAATATTATTAGTTCATTCTTTCTGTAGTATGTTTTGAAATGTCAGTTTCTCTTGTGGAATGAAAGGCAATTTCAAAATGCAGGGAATTCCCTTGGAAGAGGAACACTGTCTTTTAACCGACTGCCAGTGCTGCCACTGTCTCCTCATGGACAGCATAAGTTTGGATACTGTGAATATGAATAGCCTGCATTTTCTGCTTATGCTAAATATTCTTTAGTCTAAAACCCTCATAAAGTCAAAAGTAAAATTAGAGATGAAGACAGTAAGTATATTTTATGAAAAATTAAGTTCTTTACTGCAGCTGAAGAAAATCTTAACCCTTACTAAAGGGCTTTGCAAACTTCTGTCCACAAACAGCAGTTCAAGGAAGGTATCCTCAGCTTGTTTTTTGCCCTCCGTTGTATATTTTGGAGTGTTTGTGCATGGATTTTGGTTCACATATTTCTAGATGTGCCATGTAAGGCTACATTCTTAATTTAAAATGTAAAACAGCATTAGTATCAAATAAGCCTAAGAAAAGGGACATTTGTAGCTTGCTTTTGTAAGCCATTCTCACTCTTACCCCTACTCAACCCTTCAGGCCCTTGATTTCTTTTCCAGGGACCTGACAGTGCCTTCAAGGCCCTTTTGCAGCTCTCTGCTTCATTTGTCTATGCAGATTTGCAGATGCTCTGGCAGGCTTGGTCAGCAAATGTCAAGGTTATTTGCCTGATTGGTGGCATTGCTTGCCTGGCCACTGCTAACACTGTGCTTGGCCTCTTTATCATTTTCCACCCATCAACAATCAGAACCTGGTATGTAATAAAACTTTCATTTCAGATGAAAAAGAAGCAAGATCAGCATTGCTTAGTAGATGAGAACATGGTTTTAGGGACATGTTTATTATGTCTTTTGCTGAAATACTGTTTGTGAAGAAGTTTTTTTTTTTCCTTCCCTTTTTTAATGCCAAAATAGTATTCAACTTTTTCCTTGCTGTTTTCAAACTTTTTCTATCATGAGATTACTGTGAAATTTGAAATATTTTTAAACTTAGCTATTGACAGTTGTACTCGAGAAGGAAATGTCAGTTTTCAAAGAATTTTTACTACCACAGGATTTCTTCACCTAGAAGGTAATGTGGCCGTGTTCAGGGATTCTTAAAGTCAAATCCCCTAACCATGGAATTCTCTGCTTAGAATTTTGGAAATAGAGCCTTTTACACAGTGCTTGAGAAAAGTTTGCTGCTGTGCCCAAGAGCTTGTAAATTAGCCATTTTTTTCCTTTCTGAAGACTTAGGCCTTTTGTACAGATAAAAGTATACTTGTTAAAGGTAATCATACTTGAAGGTGAAAGCATCATGTTTATTTCCACATAGATAAAAGTGTATTGCAAGGATCTGTGCACAGTTGTACTGTGAGAAGTTTCCTGAGATGTTAGGGTGAAATTGCTAAGAGTGAAACCATACTTACCGAGCAGTTATCTTCTCTTTCCATCAGAGTAGATATATGTTATGGGCAGCTGCTGATTCTTTTTCTCCCTCTTCTTTCTGCAGTCTTCTTTATTTACTGTATGAAAATTCAAAGGGAGTAATTTTTGTATTACTCCAATTCTGTTATTTTTAGGAGATTTTTCCCTCAGGCAAGCAATGGATAACATACACAACAATGCATATGTTCACATTTTTCATTCTATAATGCTATTAATATTCTAGAGCTACGTTTTTGTTTCCAGGTGTTAAATGTTAGACACTTGAGTGTAATTACCAGTGTTTCTTTGAAAAGCACACGGATCACTATAAAAATCGTCATTTAAGTCAGATCTTGTGGGGTAGGAAGAGATTTTATTCAGGAGCTGTGTTGTACTTAATATGCATGTAATTCAAGTACCTAATAAGCAGGTGGAAGAAAGAATCTGTATCTTTAATTAAAAAAAAGTCTGTGGAAACACAGGGCAGTGGTGAATTAATTTTGATTGGGAAGATAAACTAGGGTCACAAGCGAAGCTGTGAGGCTTCTCTAGCCAAGTATATATGTCATGGCAAAGAGAAATTTAAAGGAAAAAGCACTGTGGTTATCTAAAAAAATGCTGATGTGGCCACCTCTGTGGGCTGGAAGGGAGCTCGGAGGCTCCCCAGACACCTTTAGGCAGTACCTAAGGAGTCATTGAGAGGAGGCTGGTTAGCTGTTCCATAGCTTCCTTTTTTAATTAGTGCAGATCCTAGGTACCTACTGAAGATGATTCAGCTCAGTCCACTGACTGTAGAGGTTGTTTGAGTAATTAGGCTTCTAATTTGGGCACCCTATCTGAGCCTCAGCGGCTTAATAAAAATTAATTAAAATAAGCATTTCTTCCCTTTAAGGACTATGAAGTTCTTAACTTGGATACCACTAGGAAATGTGTAATCAGAGCATGGAAGATCAGCTTCAAGACTCCTGGTGTTTCCATGATAAACAAGGAAGTAAATCCCTTTCTTTGGAGAGCATTCAAAATCAACCTTTGGATTGTCATTGTAAATTTAGAGAAACCCAAAAGATAGAGACACAGCCCTACCGAGATAATCTGAAAGAAACAAGTGATCAAGCCAGCTAGAGGAAACCTTTTACGAATTACTTTGTTGAGGAAGAATTCCTTTAAGCTTAGTTATACATTAACACCTAGAGCCTTTCTCTCATAATTATGTTAATAAACTGAGCAGACAATTAAAAAAATCCACAAGGCTTTATTACAAATTCAACTCATCTTTGAATATATTTTTAAAGTATTTTGGAGTCATTCAAAATAATCTCAAGTAGTAACAGAGGATAAAAGGATATACAGCAATTATTGAAATTATTTATATATTTAATTAAACATTTCTCTCTGCTGCTTGTGCCCCAGTGATAATTTTTTTGAAGAAAAACACATTAACTTCATAGTATTAAAACTCTGAGCAATAAATTATGTGTTGCTCTCTCCCATTCACTTCCCATTGGTGTGTAGAAAGATTGCTATGAGTGGCAATTATTGTAATTATTGTCTAAGAAAGAAGCTAGGGATATTATGTCAGGCTTGAAAGTGTTGCACAGGCATTGAGTGACAGCTTTTCACAACAGCATGGTGAGGTTTATCCTAGTGAGATGCATGGCCGTAGCTGCAGGGGCATCGTGGTGGCAAAGGAGTGATGATTGTAGGGGAGAGCTGAGGGGGAAAGGAGGGGGGAGGCCTCTTGCTTGGCGTATAACACTGCTGTGGTTCCCTGCTTACCATGAATGAGAAGTATTCACTCCACTTTTTGTGCTCTGCCTAAATGTGGTGAATCAGTGTGCAGCACAAATTAATTGGAATAGTAATTTATTGACTCTCCCAGATGTGCTTATTTATCTTTCAAATACTTCTCACTGAGAGATAATATTGAGCTGTTATGTGTCAGTGCAAGACGGGCGAGAGCAGGAAAGACTGTGGCTGCAAAGGTACAGCATTTTTTCTGCCCTGAAGAATTTTTGAGGTGCATTTATTTTGCACCTAGATGCTTTGTGTGAGGAAGAAGTATGGCAAATATGAGGGAAATCTGTTGATTCAAGTGTAGCAGAGGGAGGCTGTAACCATGTAATGATTTCTGCTGTGGAATAGGCCTGGAGGAGTCAGTTAGCAGTGAAGGAGGAAGAAGAATTGTTCCAGTGGGAAGAAACAAGATGATTTGGAAAACTTCTTGGGGCAGTTAAAACAAATAGAAAGAGTGAAAATCTGGCATTGCTACAATTTCAACTTCTATTAGTAGAACAATTTAAAATACGTAAAAACACTTTGTGGCACAGGGATAGACATTATTTCAAATCTGTTGCAAGTACAAAACAGGGATTACATAAATTCATAGGGAGACTGTAAAAGGAATGGATTGGGGTATACTCTCTAGCAGCCCTAGTCTCATATTTGTGGATGCTGGAGGACCACGCAGAGGCCAGGCTGGCAAGCTGACTCCAGGTACACCTCTGCCTGGCACTGGAGACGTGGGGAAACATGGGTTAGGTGAATGCTGGTCTGCTTCAGTGTTTGTTCTTGTGTTTTGAAATGTAGTTGGCACTAAACCACACAGAATTGTTCTCTTGAACTGCACATTCAAAAACATCACAAGTGTTCTTCCAATAAGGAGGGCTGTCAGGAACTCTTGATTAAGAACTGGCAAGTTTTATATTGTGTTGACAGCTCCATTGTTTCTGTTTGCCTCTGTGGCTTCTGGGAATGAGATACTTGGACCAGTATCAGAGTTGGGCTTTCTACAAAGTAGTGCAGGATGGAGCATCCCCTCTGCAGCGGATCAAGCTCCTGTCAACTTTTAGGGAATAGAGTGTTGGAACTGCCCTTGGGTCTCCTGTTGGAACTGGGGGCTTATGGGACTTACAGTTCTTCATGCTGCCTCTGGTTTGCTCTGATTTCACAGAACTCAAAGAAACAGCTACATTCCATTCATGGAGAGGAAGAACCTGCCAGGCTCTCGTGTTTCCTTCAGGAGGCTTGTGCAATGCCTGAACAATCCTAGCTTTTTTCTGAATCCTAAAGGCATGCCCGAGTTCCTCCTGCTGAACTCGGGCAGATGCATGGTTCAGATGAGTGGTTGACTGCTATCTGACGTCAGGTTCTGCCAGTTGTATCTGTCAGACTGGATCAATCTGCCTTACTTTCTGATCTGTGGCTACACATTGTCTGCATACTGAGCTAGAACATGCTTCAGCAAAAAGCTGTCTAAAGATTCATGGGTGGAATCAAAAGGATTAGAAAGCAAGAGGGTTTCTTTAAAGCCTAGGTCCAGCAGAACCAGTGGCCATCGGAGAATGAATATAGTTTATCTAGTTGTCACTGTTCTTGAGCAGTTTCAGAGTGCCAGGCAAACCCAGAGGAAAAAAACAAACAACGCACTCCATTCTAAGGAGATCTCTATTAGCTTTGTCATGTGCATGGCCACCTCCATCAAGACTCAAGACATAAGCCATTGGGGTACTCTAAAATAAGTGACTACACAACCCTAGGGGTAAATCTGCTTCCCTTCTAATAAAAATGTGTACATTGATGGAAGGGAATTTTGGGTCAGTGTTGATCTGTTCAGCAACACTAGTGCCCTGTGGCTCTTCAGGTGTTGTCATTAACAGTGCTTGAACTTTGAGGGAATCCTTTATTTGCATAAAGAAACTGCTGCGGAGTTACTGGCTGCCTGAAATACTTAATTATTGCCACAGTTCAGATACAGGATGGGCACACAGCAGCCCTCTTTGTGACCGAAATCTCACAAGCACAGACCTGTACAAGTGTCGGTTGTCCCAGCATATATGGGAGCGCTATCTATCCCCTAGCACTGAGCGTCATTTGCCTGGAGGCTATACTGAAGCATTTATACTTCAAGACTGAGTTCAGAAAACGTGACAAATTACAGCACTGACTCTGCCTGGTGAGAAGAAACAGGCTGTAAGCAGTACCAGTTAAAGCAGTTGTACTATGTTTCACATTCAGGGCTCTCCAGCCTGAGATGGTTTGTATTTGCAGTCTTGTGTAGAAGAAGCTTTGAGATGCTGGGCAAGCACTGACTCTTCTGTTGAGATATACAACAGAAAAGAGCAAGGAAGATTCTGACGATATATGAGGAAGAAAAAAAAAATCCCCAGTAGTGGTTCATCACTGGAACAGATGCCCAAAGAAACTGAGGAATCTCCATCCCTGGAGATGTTCAAAACTTGCCTTAACAAGCTTCCCGAAGAACTCTTCTCCCTCACTGCTTGTTCAGCTAGGAAACCAGGATTCTTGAAAATATCGGTGATGATTGTGTTCATCTCTCTTACTGGGATCTTGAACATAATTAAATTTTGGTAATCCAGCTACTACAGTGGTGGTACCAAAGTAAAATAAAAATCATGATAGCATTGGTGAGTAACATAAGCAGATAACCTGGAGACTTCTATCTCCTGCCTCTTGGATCTTGGTACTAAACCAAAGACAATATATAACTGGCCTGTTCTGACTGCTTGTGATCATCGCTGTTTTGTAGGGTTAAATGATTAGAAGACATTTGGATCCTCAGGAACTGTCATGTTTTTCAGATGCTTTATGATTTTCAGGAGTTCCAAGGAGTTGGAAATCATTTGGCTAGCCAAGGAAGTATATGCCCAAAAGTGGTTTATAATCCTTTATGGAAGGGTTAGCAGAAGAAGGGTTGACAGCTGGTACATGGGTGGGAACGTCTACCTAGCTGGAAGAGCATGGATGAGAAAGGGTATTGAAGGAGGTTTGTGGAAGCATCCTGTGCAGGGAGAGTGCACTACTTCGCAGTTGGTTTGGAGGAGAATGGGGGATAGTGGATTCTGTAGCGAGGGGAGGTAATCTGTCTGAAAGTGGCTTTGGGAAGGAGTAACAAGCTGAGAAGGCTGTGGAAAAGTGCTTGTATGGACAAGAGAAGAGGGCGGTTTAAAAGTTAGGATGGTTTGAGGTTTGCGTTATAAGTAGTTTGGTGTAGGGAAGTTTGGTAGGAGAACTGAAGCATGAATGATGAGTGTCTTTGGGTGTAGTCGTACTCTGCACACATCAAGTGGTTTGGGGAAGGGCAGGGCAGTAGCTGGCAATTTAGGGGCTTGGTACTCTTTAATTCTTGCTTCCCTCCTACTCTCCATTTAAAACTTCTGTAACGTTTTCCTCTATCCTTCATTGTGGAGTAAGCGCTTTTCATTGAGATGTGAAAAGGCAGATTTAACAAAAAATGATAGATTTACCTTTTTTTTAACTCCTAAATCAAAACCAGCTTTTTGCTTTAGCCACAGCTTATTTCAGGGAAAAATAAATTTCCTGTCTAATCCAGACAAAGGCTGTATGATGCCTTCTGAAGAGTGGTGCAACATTGCTGGGATGCAGGTTCTACCAGGTTAAGCTGAACAGATATTGTAAGAGAGATGTGCACATGAGGAGGAAGGGAGAGCAACTGGTTTCCCTGGAGCCAGAAATTATTTTGTCTCTCCTTCTTGGTAGGAGCGTTTTTTTAGTTTTGTGTGTTTTGTTGGAACAAACTGATTTCCTCCTTACATATTACCCAGTATTTTCAGGACTTTGGCCTGAGATCCAGCAGCCAGAGCACCTGGGTTCGCTTTCCTGATCTGCCACTCATAAGTTATGTGACATTGAGAAAGCCTGAACTGTGGGCTGCTTTCAAACCTTCTGTAAATGAGTGCAGTCCCATCGACTGAAAGGAAAGTTTTCTTCAGCTTATTTGACCTCTGTTTCTGCATTTCCTTGCCTTCAAAATGAATGTTTAGAAGTCCCCATCTCTCGGGAGTTGCCTGGCCTAAAAAAAGGCTTTTAGATGTTATAATATTATAGATTGCCTGGCAGTAAAAATGCTGAGTATTTATGACTCCATGTAGAGTAGTCATGCAGGCTTGGTTCTGGTGTGCCCAGTCTTGGTTTTGGTGGCTCAGACAGTAGTCTTCAGCCCTGTTCCTGGAGAACACTGCTATATGCTTGGGTAGTTCTTTCTGTAAAGAAGGGTTTCCTGATCATGCAGCCTGGAATTTTCTCCTTTCTACAGTTTCAGCCAGTGGTGATATTCTTCTGTGGTGCATACATGCTTCATAAGCTTATATGCAGTACCTGTATTATAGCCATCCTCCCATTTAATCTTCATTTTTCCTCAGTTATATTTAAGTGATTTTATTTTTCTCTTTCCTCAGAAATCATGAATCAAATTTTTTGCTTCTTCCTGTGGTCCCTTTAGTTTCCTTACATTTTGGTGATGACCAGGATGCCTTTGGTGCTTTAGGTTCTATTAGGGCCAGTGTAAGAAAGAACTGTTCCATCCCGTCCAGTAATTTCTCTCCCTCTTTACTGAAGCAAATACAATTACTCTCCTCTGCCTTTTCTCATACTGCCCAGGCTGCTTTTTCCTCTGCTGGGCCAAACTTTCTCAACCCCCCCATCGCTAGGTTTTCAGGTAATTGCAGTGAGGCTGACCCTTTTAATTACAACTCTTCTCCCCCCTACTTCAGCCAAATTACTGAGCCATTTCTCTGTAGTGCTGAGACATTTTTCTTTCTCCCTAGCTATGCTTCACTGTCTCACTGAAAACACTGAAGTGTTTTCAATGCTGTGCGCAAAGAGCACCTGAAGAAACAAAACATGCTGGCTTTTTGCATGTAACCTACATAATAACCATGTTATTTCTCTGGTGGGCTGAGAATCAGGCAGGTGGAGGCAGAAGTAGCTTGCTTACCAATTGTGCTGGATTGATCTAATGTGGTGCTGGATTAGGCTATACATGCTGCTCCCTGACTGTGAGATAAGCCTGTATGTCAAGTTCTTAATGGTGGTGGTGGAGTTTTGTTTGATTTTGTTTGGATTTTTCCCCTCTTAATACATTTTCCTGGCTGTAACGTAGGCTCCCTGCTTGACCTTAAATATCACATTTGCTTCCTCACCTACAACATACTGATAGAAAAAAATATGTCCATCTTCAATAGTGTTATCAGTCATATGCTTAAAGGGAGAAATGTCTGCACCTGAAATATGGTTACAAGTGTGTCAGTGATGCAGATTGGTGTTGTCATAAATGGCGAAAACTCTCCTGTCCTGGCTACTGCCCTGAAGAGTTCTGAAAAGACAAAGTGTAACCTGTAAGAGAGAATTCTGAAAGCATGCAGGGGAGGTGCAATGGGGACCTTCCAAGAGACATGGCCAAAGGTGCAAAGGGTCAGGACTGACGTAAGAATACAGCCTGTATTATGTGGTGGGTTAAACTGATCTGAGAACCCTGGTCTCAATTGATGCCATGAATGTCTCAAAATCTGTGTGTGCTGTTTGTGCAGAACAACTGGCACTGAAGCCTTGAGGGGCAGGAGGTGTGGGCATGTGGTAAATACTGGGTCTGTGCTACTCTTTTCTCACCTGTGTCTTGGAAGCAGTAAGTGCTGGAGTGGGTGCATAAAAGCTGCCAGTTCTGTATTTTTGTCACCTGATCTCTGTTTCCACCTTCTGTGTTTTTTTTTTTTTTAACCATGTTTCTGTGCGAAGGCCTCTGTGCTTTCATTTGGGAAGATACTAGAATACTCCAAGAAATCTCTGACCATTTCAAGGGAGTGCTGTGTATTTTTCGAAGATGTTGGTATCTACAGAGAGTCTTCATGAGTTCTGATGCTGGCATCCGTGGAAGAAGAGTGGTGGGAATGGGTTGGCTCTGGATGGTCTGCTTCTTTCATCTAGCCACCTCACTAGAAGGTAAGAACAGATTTTATACAATGTAACTGCTGAACAAAGTTTTCTCGGGGGGGGGGGGGGGGGGGAAGGAAGGAAGGAAGGTGTGTTCTCCACTGTTTCTCCTAGTCCAGATGAGCACTGAGCACATGCCTTTCTGTTTGATGGTTGATCACTAACTCATGAGATGTGAAAAGATACTAGTATTGTTTCTAGTGGGACAGGCAAACCCTCTTATGAAGGACCATTAATGAACATTTCTACTAGCTATCTCAGAAATGACAGTATCAAAGAATACATCTTTTGCCCTGGGAATAAGCTCCTTGTTTATGCTTTGCATGTATTTGGTTTTTGTGTTCCTGTTCTTGCACCATGTTTGTTTTGTGAAACAATCTCTTGATGCTTCAGCTGTTCTACAAGGCAGCGTACAGTGGCTGAAATCAGGATTTTTTTGTCTCTGCCATTTGAACAATTTGCCTCATACAATACATACAAAGAGAATGCTTCACGTCAACAAGAAGAGGCGTTTGTGTTCAGCAGCAGAGGAGAGGAGGAATAGAGCAGTGAAGGCAGGACAGAGAAAAGGTGAGCAGGGGAAAAGAGAGGCCAAGAAAAAGGGAGAAGAAAGAACAGATAATAAGAGGGATGGTGATGAGAGCAGGAGCTAAGAGACAGAGTTAGAGAAGGGCAGAGGTATCGTAAACAACCCTCTTATTTGTTCCAGGAAATATCCTTGCAGCTACATGTGCTCAGTGAACTGCACTGCTTTGTGATGAATGTTCATCTCTTGCATATGTGAAAGCCTCAGCAAAAGGAGAGGAGGGAGAGAGGGAATCAAAGGGACACAAGGAAGAAAAGACCTAGAGAAAGGAAAAGGAGAATAGTGTGAGGTCTAAGAAAGAGCAGGTGGATACTGGGAAGAAAAAAATAATGTTGTTTTTTTTCTTATTGATAATGAAGAGGAAAGCTCGTTAAACCATCCCTTCTTTTATTAGGAGGGGAACAGAGTCAGGAGGAAAGTTCATAGAGGAAACAATTAATGTAAGATTATAATACAAATTCTTAAATCTCTTCAACTCTGTTAACTGCTGATTTAAAAATAATTTTACACAGTACTATGTTATTCCCTAGTGTAGCTGGTAAAGGAACAGAGATAGAAAAGGGAGAGTAAATGTCCATTCTCTGCAAATACGTAGTAGCTCAGTGATGCCTGTAGGAAAACTGACATTTTTGGAATTCAGTGATCACTCCTGTAAGTTTGTAGAGATAAAATAATTTAGAGAACACTGTGTGGTACAGCTTCACAGGTCACATGGTTGAGTGGCCAGGATTAAAATAAGAAGGTAAAATTCTGGCTATGGGGATGAAGCAGCAAATGTGCCCATGAGCTGAATTTCTCCTGTCAATTCAGAGTCAGGGGTTTCAGTACCTTATGTTGTGGCTCTACTGCATGGTCCTAGGTTTGCACTCCAAAGCTAATTTGCGTTCCAGAGGTGAGTGTTTTTGCTGTGGTCAAAAGGCAAAGAAGAATTATGCATTAGGGGAAGGAAAGTCTGGTGATAACTATGTAGAGAGCTTTGCTTTACTACAGAGTTATCCATAAAGAAGAAAAAAGGCCTGTGGCCGTTTTGTTGACTCATTATTATATAGAGTAGAAACTTGAACTTCAGGTTTCACATTTAAGTTGAAAAATATAGGAAATACCTAGTTTGGTCTTTAGTTTTTCTAGGTTTCTTAGAAGTTTTAGATGATGTCTAAAGTATGTCTTGCCTCTAACTGAATAGGATTGACTGAGTGGGAGAATCAGTCAAGGTAATTTTTCTTCCAAGTGTTTCTTAGGCATTTGAGTTAGATTTAAACAGTCAGAATGCAAATCACCTCTTGTCAAAAAAGAAGCTGTGTTTGAAGTTTCCTAACCAGGGAAAAACAATATTCATAAAAACTTAATGTAAATCATTAAGAAAAGAGGGAGAAGCTGTACAGAAGGGAAGAAAAGTAGCCAAAGTATTCAAACAATCTTTCTGTGCGTTATGAATACAGCAAATACTTGTTATGCAGAATGCTTTTCAGATGTAAGGAAGGCAGTACCCTTTTACAGGACCTAATGGGACTTTAAACCCCTTCATGACTCAGAAGAAGTTCTTGTAAGCAATTCAAAATGTTGTTGCTGTTGCTGTTTTTAATGCATAAGAAGGAATCGTTAAGCTGAACTTGTTTGATACAGATCTAATATTCAGATACATTGATTTCACTAGGAATGAGCATGTCTGTCCAAAATTTTCTAGATGTGATTTTTCGACTAGAAAAAAACCTTCATGGGAAACATGAGGGAAGACTGTTTTGCAAACAGAACACATTGGTAAACTTAATTAGCTTTATGAAAGGAAACAGGAAACAGGATTGTATAAAAGTTTTCATCAAGATTGCACTTGCCAATATTTATGGCTCTGCAGGAGTTTTTGAGGTTTTAGTTTGGGGAGTATTATTTTTGAGCTACATGCTGGGTGAAAAATAGATATTTTTTTTCCCCCATTTTCTCAAAAATACATAAAGAAATAGGAGTTTTGTTTCTGTATCTGTATTTTTGTTTTGTATCTATATATGTATGTAACTGCTGTTTACAGTTCATCTTTTCACATTTTTCTAGGTTAACCTTTCTGATTGTAGAAGTTAGTGAAGCATAGAATTTAAGAATGTCTGATGGGCTACAGCCAAAACAGCTGAGAGCAAGTGATAACTTGCTAATGAAATAGCTCTTACTAGGGCACAGAGCTGAATTTTCTGTGGCATATTGGTTTCGCTTTGACTAAGTTATAAATGTTTAGTGCTGTAAACGCAGGTGGAGTTCATTTTGCAGAGCTCATTAAATATGTTCCAAAGGAATGATGTGTTCTGCATGTGAGTGACTGCCTTGATTTTGCAGCAGGCTCTCCAGCCTGCAGAATGGCTGGACAACCTTTCTAAAGATCTTCAGGAGGGTCAAGATATAGAGAGGATAGTTCTTTTGCTTTAGTAGAAGCTTTTTGCATTAAAAGTGTCTCCTTGGCAAAAGGAAATATGCAAGAAAAAGGCTGTGAGGTCAGGCATTCCTATTTCACGTTTCCCTCTGTGTTTTCTATGAACTGGTTTTCATGTTATTGAAAATAATGTAATGATTGCTCAGATTGGCTTGACTTTGAAGCAGAGGAGAACTATACTTTCCTCAAAGGTAGTCTTTGGAGTTAAAAACACCATTGCCTTTTGTTTTATTATATACAAAGAAAGGTTTAAATGGATGTTATTTTACTTCAGGAAAATATAGAAAGTAAATTAACTTTTTACTTCAGTTGCTTGTGATCACGAAAATTATTAAAATCCTAGCAAAGATTTTCTGTTATGTTCTTCCCAGTTCTTTCCTGACACTTCCCTGCATGCCAAAATCTTTGCCACATGCTTGGAAAGCCCAAGACAGAGTCATATCCTGCTGTTGTAGATACTTGGAATGTGGACAGGACTGGGCTGGATGTGCAGCTTGTTTGTAAAGGGAAGGGTGTCAGCGTTATCCCCTTGGTCAGTCTCAGCGGCTCTGCTTGATTTGTTTTCTCTTGTAACAGATAACTGTCTAGTCCGGGTGCTCGGGGAGCCCTGTTGCCAGGCGGATGCTTGACGAGCTGCAGGCCAGCTCTTGCTTCTTGGAGGGCAGGAGGGGACTATTCATGCTGCAACTAACACTGTTTATATTCAAAGCTAATTAAAGCTTCAAAAAAAGGAGCAGCATTCCTGTAATATACGGTATCTGGGACTTTCAGTATATGCTTTAGTTAAATCTTGGTAGACACAAGCTCATTTTTTTAATGTTTTTGGAAAAGAAAAAAAGCAGGAAAACATACATAAACTTTAAAAAACACACTGTACTGTCATCAGAAGTAGTCAGTTTGACAGCAGTGTCAGTTGGGTAAGTTCTAGACTCAAAAGTGGGTGTTAGCAGAGTGAATCTCTTAAGCGTGGAAGAATATATATTATATTGTATTATTAGGTGTCATGGTTTAACCCAACCAGCAACTAAGTACCAGGCAGCCGCTCACTCACTCCCTGCTTCCCTGATGGGATGGGGAGGAGAACTGAGGGGGGGGGGGGAAATAAAACACATGGGTTGAGATAAGAACAGTTTTATAATTGAAACGAAGTAAAATATAACACTAATATTACTAATAGTAATTGTAATGGAAAGGGAGGTACAATTGCTCACCACCCACTGACCAGTTCCTGAGCAGCGGTTCCACCCCTGGCTAACTCCCCTGGTTCATATACCAAGCATAGTATGGAATTATCCCTCTGACCAGCTGGGGTCAGCCCTGGCTGTGCCCACCCCCCAACTCCCACCCCCCACCCCGGTTTCTTGTGCCCCCAGCCTGCTGGCTGGCAGGGCCTGAGGAGCTGAGAAGTCCTTGAGTTGGTATAACCACCACTGAGCCACAGCCGCAACCAGCCGTGGGCGCGAATCGAAAACACAGCACTGTAGCAGCCTACTAGGAAGAAAATTCACTCTGTACCAGCTGAAACCAGGGCTCTAGGAAAGCTGTAGATAACTTGATTGCATCTGCAAAGCTGAAACTAAGCATTTAATATCTTTTTTTTTAAAAAAATATATTTCCCAATGTCTTCATTTTCTGACATCAGCAGAGGAATTAGTGCAACGTGCTAATCCTGGCAGTCTCCCTACAGCTTTAACAAAAGAATAGGGGAGGTAAAGAGAACAATACCATCATTCTTAAGTCTTAGTATCTGTGCTACCTCACAAAAAGCTCTGTATTTCGGTATCCTAGACCATTTGGGTGTCATTTCTGTCTTTTACAGATGGCACATCACTCCTGATTGGGGTGGGAGAATTCCTCCGTGCGGATGATAACTCCAGTGTTCTGATAGTGTCAGCATTTTGCTCTGACACAGCAAGTAGTTAAAAATATTATACTTCATGGAACTTACTAAATACATATCCCATTGGCTGCTAATACCTTTTTTTATTAATTGAATATGAGTACAGAGGTAATACACGGGACTATTCATTGCAGAACTGACTTCACAATACAGTGTTATACAAGAAAAAATCAAACTCATTTTTCTTATATAGGTTGGTTTTGTATATATGCTCTTACATTAGGAGGCATATTTTATAACTCTGTAGCTTTTTTTTTTCATGTTAAATCATAACTGAGCTGTAAAAAGTAGCTATGAACAAGTGAGATTTTTTTGGCTACTTTTGTTTGGTTTTTCACTTGTTTCATCAACTAATTCTGAAAAATATAATACTTGATCCAGTATATGTCACTAGCCATTGATACTTCACGGCAATAGCTGTTTAATTTTGGAAGAAGTTCTAGTGTATTTAAGTCTTCCCAAATGTTTCACTCTATTCTGCCTGCAAGTGATAGACCCCATATATATTTTTTTTGTTGTTGTTGCATGATAAAAGGCTCCTCTCCCCACACTTAAAGGAGCACAAAGGAACAGTGAAAGGCAGGGGAACCCGAATAACCAAAGAGAAAAATGAGTGCCCTGACCTGGCTTCTCGCAGGAGTGTGACCAGCCTGCTGAGTGGGAAGGGAACCCATGGAGAAGGGGCAGTGGGGGTGCTCTCTGGAGCACCTTGCAGATCAAGAGGGTAACTGCCAGCAGGGGCATGGGATTTACTGTGGGATCATTTGGGGCTTCTGCAAAACTTGCTGTGGGTTGTTCAGGGGAGGAGCCATGGGCAGGGGAATGGAAGGATCAAGGTTCTTTTGGGGAGGATCAAGTGTGAGAAGATGGATAAGGAGTCAGTCATGGGTAAAGGGGCAGCTGGTCAGCTGTAAGCTGTCAGGCCTTGCCCAGCACCTGAGCACCACTGTCTGCCCTGTCTTCTTATTAAATTCAATGTTTTACTAGTTACCTGGGTAAGGAGGCTTTATTTTGTGATAATGTGTGTATACAGACATTTAAATGCCAGCAGCTGGAGCTGAACCGCAGGTGATAAGGGCCGTGTGTCAGTGTGGCTGGCAACTGGAGAGCCTGGAATAGATCAAAGTCAAGTGCCAGGAACTCAGGTTGGAGCACAAGTCACAGAATCTGTGTGTCTGTGAAGCCACCAACTGGAGTGAGCAAGCTCCTATGAGTGAGTCTGTGATCTCTAGTGAGTGTTGAACCAGACTGGCTGGTTAAGTGGGTTGGGAAGCCAGGGAGAGACTGGAGAGTCTCGGGGGTGAATGAGAGTACTGTCTGTGTGCGTGTCTCGTGTCTCGGTGATACAGCTGGAGAAACTATCTTACCTACTGAGGGGATCAAGGGGTCTAGGCCAGCTGCTGGAGAGACCCCAAATTCTGGGGGGTTCTTTGAGAGTCCTGTCTGTGTATTGCATATCTCCATGCAGCCAGAGGCAAGGCGATCCAAGGGCTAGCTCCTGGGTAGGTTGAGTGCCCGAGGCCGGTCACAGGCAGGACCCATGGGGTGCGTGCCAGCACGTGTTTCGGTACGTTTGAGTGAGGTTCCGTGGCCTGGCACAGCACTGCAGCAGCTGGCTGCAGCTGTGAGCTCACGTGTCTGTGTGCCTGCAACCTGGGAGAACGTGGGTCCAGGGACAGCTCCTGGGTAGACTGCATGCCTGAAACCAGTTAGTCGAAGACCCATAGTGTGCCTGTGTGTGCGTGTGAAGGAATGTATCAGTGGGTGAGGGTGTCTGAATATTAGGAACAGGAGAAGGGCTACAAGCTTCAGGTGCTTGTACGCATAGGTGCCAGCAAATGGGGAGACCACAGATCCAGAAGTCAGCTACTAGAGACTGGGTGCTTAAGGGCAGTTATTGCAGGGGTCCATATTTTATATAAATGTGTATGTATTTCCCACTAACAGACCTTCATCCTGACCAGCCAGAAAGGGGAGCAGGATGAGGCCGTTGGTGGTGCTGTTTCTGTTTGCATGACCGGTGAGTGTTTCTGCCTGTGTTGATCTTCGTGGCTGTCCATTTGTATGCATGTAGTGCCTACATGTGCTTGTGTGTGTGCTTGTTGGGAATGCCTGCTCTGCCTTGCTGTTGGTTGGACCTGGAGACATGAAGCTGCAGAAGTCTTGCTTATGTGAGGTTACTGGAGTTGGCAACCCCTCACAATGCACAAACCCAGAGAATGCTTCCTCTTTCCAGCTCTCTTAAAGAGCATTCAGTGTCTTCCTACTTGTTCACGTTCAAGGCATGATCATACAAGGCAGAGTAAGCCCAGCAGTATTTCTGTTTTTTTCAAGAAATCTGTTAAGCCGGAGAATGTTACTGCTTGGGGCATTCTGCTGCATAGCAAAGCAAACTCTCTCGACCTTTTACCCTAGTGCCCTTTGCCGATGTACATGTACATTTGAATATATTCAGAATTCAACTGGATGAGGCCTTGAGCAACCTACTGTAGTTTAGCCTGGCCTTGGGAGAGGTGTTGATCAGGATGACCCTTCCAGCTTGTTTCATTCTGTGGTTCTATGGTCTGGTCATTCTTAGTGCCAGCTTCTCATCCCACAGGTAAAGGGATCCTTTCGCTGTCTTCTCAGGATCAGCTTTCTTCTCAGTGGCTATAGTTTGCCTGGTCTTGGGTTCTGTAATTCCCTCTTGTACCACTCTAATGTTAAGACACCGTCAGGACAAATGTTCTTCAATCTAGAAAGCTGTTAGGCCATCTCTGCCTTTGTGAATATTGTCCAAGGCTCAGTCATCCTTGAGTGAGTTGTCATCCTTTGAATCAGGGGAACATTTTGCCTGTAACACAAGCACCAAAGTGTGTTGCTTAAAAGTATAGGATAACCAAAATCCAAAAATCATGAACATGCCTATTCTCAACAGCCTGATCTGTAATAGCAACTTCCAACCTCTTCCTGGTTGATCTTGATGTTGATGTTACAGTATAGTGCAGCCGAAGAGATTGGTTTGTGGTGGAAGTATAGGCTGTTAAGAGCACGAGTCTTTGGGATTATGTTTTTTCACGCTTTCTGGCCTGTAAGGATAGACAACACTGAAAAGAGAGAGTAATTAATTCTGAATTTTGTTTTATGAAGAGTGTAATGAATCCATTTGACACTTCTATAAAAGATGATGGTTTTATTTTAGTTTAGGGAAGAGAAATACAGGAGAATCTCTCCTCATCTATTTTTCTTTTTGAAATAACAGTCTTAATAAGAAATTGGAATCTCATTCTTCAAAAATGTAAGATTAAAGCAGAAGTCAAAGAAGAATGTAATCATTTTGTGTGTTTAAATGATCCAGATTGCTCAGATACCATGATTATTAATAATTTTTAATCCAGAGTGGAATACGGTTCTGTCGGTCTTGTCTCTAGCAGCATCATAGAGTGACCTGGACCTGTCTTTGATCTGTCCTTGCAGTACCCTCGATTTTGAGCAAGATAGAAAGCAAGATAGAAAGGTCGTAAGCAGTTTTTCTTCTGGGTTGGTAAATTCAGCTGAACAGATCATTGCTGTCTGCACTGGAGAGCAGCAGAATACTGGTCTGACCCCACATGCTGAGGATGTGGAATGCTACATCAGTACTAGCAAAGTGGCAGAGTTAAGGCTTATACCTGTACACTTGATGGTATGTAGTCATTCATACTGTTAAATCATTAGCACAGTCATGGGTTTGGCTCATGCCAACTAACCTTATCCCAAACAGTGCCTAAGCATAGATCAGAGGTTAGTACGGACCAAGGACCATTTCTGAGAGATGGTTTAGATGCAGCCATGCAGTTCTGTGGGTTGGAGTTTTTAGCCACGTGAACATGAGCCATACCGTGCAGCTTGTTCTCAGAATTAGAGAGCAGTCTAACAGCTTGTTAGATTCATGAGCGTACATGCAGCTAGTGTGACTGGGTATTTGTTTTGAGGCATACAGCCAGTGGGAGAGGGAGGAAAAGAAGTAAAATGGTGGGGGACTTTTGACCATAGGTCACTGAATAAGATTTATGCATACAACATTCTTGTGTACTTTTCTTGTTTTTCTAATGCTTCCTGACTTAAAATATTCACTGTGAGAGGGACAGTTCTGTCTGCTTCAGGCTGCCTGTATCTGTTCATCTGTGAAATACTCATATGTTTGATAAAGATTACCTTGCTCACTGGTGAGAAGCCGCCTGGAGAATATGCTTTGTGCTAGTCATGGCAGAGCCCAGGCTGCTAAGCAAGATTTCTCTGTGTTCCCTCTTCTTTCCTTTATTACTTTTTATCTGGTTTTCTATGCCCTGATTAACTTTTCTCTATTTTAACTTCTTCTAGAGCTTCCATGGGATACTTGATTTTATACTTTGCTAAGTAGGAGACTCAGACCTGATTAGAAAAAAAAGTTCATTCTTTGTTGAAAAATGACCTTGTATATTATTCCAGCATATCAAAGCCATGTTTGGAAATTCAGTGGCAAAGTACTGGCATGACCGAGTGCAGCCCATGGGCCGGACTGTGCCATTGGGACAATAACATGCGTGGGGGATTGCCAAGTCCCACTGCTGCCAGGACAGCCTAGAGGAAGATTATACCTGAAGGAGGAACTGGCTTTTCACAGGTATTTTGCCACACAGAGGAGCCATCTGAGCTGAGCTATCCTTGAGTGCCGAGCTGCTCAGCCTTTTGTGGGTTTTAGGTATTTTAGTGAGGTTGTGCTTTAGCTGTAACCAGTAGCTCTTTCCAGTTCTGGCAAGCCAGCCCAGATATTTTGCACTGCTTCTGAAGCAAGGAACTGCATCACCTCCTCAGGAAGCTCTGACAAATATTTGATCTGCTGTAGGAATATATGGAAGACGGGTTTGGGGGCATCGATGAAGCCTGAGGTCTGGATAAACTTGCTCACTTGATCACGTCTGCTTTAGTATGAGTCTAGTCTTTCCTTTCCGCTGATTGATGTGGAGTGAAGCCCCAGGACCACTGATAGGGATAATGAAGTCAGGACTCCATAATTTGGAAATAGAAACTATTGAGCATCTTTCTTGCATAAAACATAGAACGGTCATATCATTAAATGTGTGCAAAGGTAATAATGAATCTTGTTTGTAAATAAACTGGATGTTGCTGTTGGGTTTTGGTTTTTTCTATTTGTTTTTTTGTGTTGTGTTTTGTTAACAAAGCAACAAGGTAAAAAGATGAGGATTAAAATAAGCAAACAAAAGAGATTGATTTTTCCAGAATTTAATAAAAAGCAGTCGATTTGTACGGTATATATCAACACATGTAAATACCTTCTTCTTCCCCTATGTCCTCACTATAAATGTACACAGAAAAGTGCACATGCTTGCACACCAGTAACTTCCAGGGTGGTCTCAGACCTTGACATTCACTTCTGCAGAATACTATGTGTATAGCTTGTCACAGTCTCTTCTGTATTTCTCTGTACCTGAACAGAGAATAACATCTCCAAGAGCTGACAAGCCTCATACCTCTCTCCAGCGGTAGATTCAGTAACAATGGAAATGCAAACTAGTTGTGGGAATAAACTAGGCCTGTGAAGTTCTGCATGTACCCTACTCCCAAGCAGTATAATGCAAGAGTCTATGTAATACTGATTGTCAGATAAAACTGGGACTTGTATGTAGGCTTGCAGCCTAATGGCCCACTCCAGGGCAAAGTGCAGCTGTTACAGGATCAGTTGGGTCATCATCCTGAACTCCCACAGAAACCTGGTTCCAGAGCTGGAAACAAAGAGTGTCTTGGCCTTATGTCCACATTTACACCTGCAAATAAAATGGGCAGCCGTGGTCCTGAGGAGACTGGCGTGTATTCATGTGACTCATCTCTCTGTCCCACCCTGGCCTTTCCGAACAGAGGGTGGCCTCATCTGTGCTGCCCATGGCATTACTCGTTCTGTGCTGTCAGTGTGCTTACACTGCCTGCAAAAGTTTTTGCCTGGACAGAATATTGCCAAGCAACTTGCTAACCATGAGTTAGCATGATTATGTGTCCAGTGCCTCTGCCTCTGTCTTGGCCCTGCTTAATTTACTAGTGTGAAAGTAGCCTGTCCTATTTAATCTCAAACCATGATTGTATGTTCTGTGAGTGTGTAAGCTGGCTACAAGACACGTGCTTGGAGGTTTTTTTCAGAGACAGTCTTGTGAGGGACAGATAAGATTGTACCCTGACTTGGAAAAGCACAAAATACTTTTTTCTTATTTACTTTCTACATATAAACAGAAATACTTCTGGATACAACTGGAGAGACCTCAGAGATTGGCTGGACCACCCACCCATCTGATGGGGTAAGCATTTCCCTTGTTGTCTTCTTGATGGCGCCTCTGATAGGGAGGCATACATGTGTGCATGCATATGGTGAAAAAAGGGGAAACTGGAACCAGTGAGAGTTACGGATTTTGTACATATGAACAATGTGAACATGATACGTTGTGCAAATACAGATTATTAAGAGAAGAGGATGCTGGGTGGGATACTATTGCCACCTCCTTACCCTCTTCCTTCCACCCTCTGGAGACTAACATTCTGTAGTTTCCTGGGTCTTCCCTCACACCTATGTTGTAAACTGGAATTTTTGTAAATTTTGTATTGTATTGTACAATATTAATATTGTAAATAAAAAAAATGTAAACTGGCTTGCTTCCAGTGAGTAGCGACCTCCCCAAACTCCCAAGACCTTGGTAGACGATCAAGAGGTGTGCTGCTGTAATATCCGCTAGCTCTTTCAGTACTCTGGGATGAATCCATCAGGCCCCACGGACCTGTGAAAATTCAGCTGATGCAGCTGGTCCCTTACAATTCCAGTGTCCACAAATGGAAAGTCACTGTCCCTGCATCCATGGTCCTCTGACACAGGGGACTGGGAAGCCCAAGGTCTATCAGTATTATTAAAGACTGAGGCAAAAAAAGTATGTGAATGCCTCTGCTTTTTCTTCATTCCTATTAGTTAGATGACCATCTTGAATAGTTATCAGTCCGATGTTTTCTTTGGACCTTCTCTTGATGTTAATGTGCTTAAAAAAGCCTTTCTTGTTATCTGAAATGGCACTGTCCAGTTTCAACTCTGAGATTTGGCCTTTCGTGTCTTTTACCTGTATATATGAACTACAGCTCTGTAATCTTCTTGCAAAGCCTGACCTTGCTTCCAGAGATCATAAAGTTTCTTTTTCCTCGAGCTCCACAAGGGGTTCCCTCTTCAGCCAAGGTGGTCTTCTGCCCCACTTGGTTGACTTCCAACACACTATAATTGCCTGCTCCTCTGCTTCTAAAAGGTGGTTCTTAAAAACATATGAGCACTCCTGGAATCTTAAGCCCTCAAAAGCAGATTCATAGGGAACGCTGCTAAGTATCTCCCTGAATAAAGTTTGCTCTGTTGAAATCCAGGGTAAAAACTGCTGTCCTTTTTTCTCTCCTTACACTGAAAACTTTAAATTCAACCATTGTGTGGTCACTGTGGCCAAGACGGTCACCTACCATTGCATCTCTCATGAGTCCTTCTCTATTCACAAATACCAAGTCTAGGAGGACACCTCTCCTAGTTGGTTCACTAAGTACTTGAGACAAGAAGTTTTCTTCCCCAAAACTCAGGATTTTTCCAGGCTTTCTTGTCCAGAGCAGTATGGTATTCCCAGCTGATGTCTGGGAAGTTGAAATCTCCCATAAGGACAAGGGCTAGCAACCCAAAGATTTCTCCTAATTGTCTATAGGATAACTCACCTGTGCTAACATGCTGGCTGGGTGATGGGTGGTAGACACCCACTACAATGTCTCCTTTGTTTTCCATCCCCCTGCTCCTTACCCAGAAACTTTCAACCACATCATGACTAACTGTAAGGGCTGTACAATCAAACCTCTCCCTTATGTAGAGGGCAACTCCTCTGCCTTCCTTGCCCTGCCTGTCCCTCCTTTAGCAGCCTGTAGCCCTTCATCCCAGCTACAGTCCCAACTCCCAACTGTGGGACTCGTTCCACCAAATCTCACTGATACCAATGATATAGTTCTGGGAACTGACCAATGCTTCCAGTTCATCCTGTTTGTTTCTCATACTGCATTCATTGGTGTACAAGCATTTCAGATGTAGTGCTGAGCCCTCCATGCTCCCAGGAGCAGCATAAATGTTCCCACTAGCATTGCCACCCTCAGGCAATGCCATGCCAACCCTTGGCATGCTTTCAGCTCTCCTGTTGGTATCCTCTTCCCCACCAATTCTAAATCGAAGCCCTCTTATCAGCTTATGAGCAAAGATGTGTTTCACCTAGCAGGACAGGTGGGTCCCATCAGGCCCCAGCATGCCTTGTACCTTGAAGACTCTTCCATAGTTATAAACCCAAAAGTTTAGGCAGAGGCACCAGTCCTGAAGCCAGGTATTGATATCTTGGGATTGCCTGTTTAATCCAAAGTCTCTCCCCATTACAGGGAGGACTGAAGAAAACACTGCTGAATTTTTTAGCATTCTTCCCAGGGCCTGAAATCTGTTTTGATCAACTTTAGACTTTTTGTTGCAACATCATTAGGACCCACGTGAAAGAGCAGGGGTGAATAATGGTCTGAAGGCTGTTCATCGAGTGGAGACATCCCTAACCCAGGCCCCAGGGAGGCAGCAAACTTCCCCGAAAAAGCAGTCCAGTCTGCAAATGGGTGCTTCTGTTTTGCACAAGAGGGAGTCACCAGTGACCGTACCTTGCTGTTTTTCTTCTCGGGGCTGGTCTTAATGCAGGTCTTGTTGTGAGAAGTTGGTCGATCTGACCTTGGTGAGAGTGCTTGCACAGGTTCCTTCTCTTTCATTACATGCTTCGTTTGTCATACCCAGGGCCTCATACCTATTCTGTAAAGACAGCTGAGAGGGTAAGAAGGGGTTTCTCTTACAGCTTCATGCAGTAAGCTGCTTCCACCCCTCCCTGTCCCTCCCACGTGCCTTCCTGCTGGCACAGAACAGATCCTGGACCTGCCATGCTGAGTTGGCTTGTGTGCATCAGAGATGGCAGAGCACAGCTCCAGCTGTCATAAAGCTGGGTAGAAGGGAGTTCTGCTTTAAAGTTTTCTCCAAAGAACAGTGTTTTCTTTCTCTGTCTCATTTATTTGTGTTGTGCGTCTTGTCTCTGGAGATAAGAGGTGGGGGAAACGAGGGAAGAAAGATGACTCTGATTTTAAGTTTCTCAGTGCCATGTGACAGGTTTACATGAACTGTTTTCTGTCACAACAGTTTCTGTACACTTTAACAGCTCTTCTTTGCAGGGTCATACTTTGCCATGTCCAGAGTGCTGAGCTACACATGCAATCAGCAAATTCAAGTCTTCTCATAGACATGGCAAGGAGACAGGAGGGGAAGGAGGTGGCCTGTCCTGTATTTTTGGTGCAGTTGAATGCTGAATCCATTTTTTTTTTTTTTAGTATTTCTTCTTCCTCTTCTCTCCCATATATCCATTATAGTGGGATGAGGTAAGTGTCCTGGATGACAAGAAGCGCCTGATCCGAACCTTTGAAGTCTGTAACGTGGCTGAACCAGGTCAGAATAACTGGTTGCGTACTCACTTCATAGAGCGACGCGGAGCCCACCGAGCCCATGTCCGCCTCCGTTTCTCAGTGAGAGACTGTGCCAGCATGCGCACCGTGGCCTCTTCTTGCAAGGAGACTTTCACACTCTACTACCACCAGTCAGAGGCTGACGTAGCCTCTCAGGAACTGCCAGAGTGGCATGAGGGCCCCTGGACCAAAGTGGATACTATTGCAGCTGATGAAAGCTTTTCCCAGGTAGACAGCACTGGGAAGGTGGTAAAGATGAATGTTAAAGTACGTAGTTTTGGGCCACTCACCAAGCGTGGCTTCTACCTGGCCTTCCAGGACTCGGGAGCCTGCATGTCTCTGGTGGCAGTCCAAGTCTTCTTCTACAAGTGCCCAGCTGTGGTAAAAGGATTTGCCTCCTTCCCTGAAACTTTTGCTGGAGGGGAGAGGACCTCGCTGGTGGAGACACCAGGGATGTGTGTGCCAAATGCTGAAGAAACAAGCACGACTGGGTTCTCAGGTGTTCGGCTACACTGCAATGGAGAAGGAGAGTGGATGGTGGCCATTGGAAGATGCACCTGCAAAGCTGGTTACCAGCCTGCTGATGATGAACGAGCCTGCCAAGGTGAGAGACCCTTTCCCCCCCCCCCGCCCCTTAGGCAGCCACTTCTTTGTTGATTCTCTCATTACAAGTGTTTGACGTTTGCCAGAACTGCAGAGAGTGAGGAGATTAAATCGTTGCTCACAGGGAACGCATACTGACAGCTTCTTCTGATGCTTTTAGCACCCTGGGCTGGAGCTGGCGTGACCATCTCTCGGTGCCAAGAACATGGTTGGAAACTCCACTCAGGCCTTAGTTCAGCCTGCCACCAGAGGCAGCCTGTTAGGCTACAGACACTATAATAGCAGGAGTTGTAACTTGCCACATCTAACATAGCTCCACTTCTTCACCAAGAGGTGATGGCATTGAAGGGGAGGTGGACTGTGGAGCAGAGCTGAGGAAGCCCAGTGCTGATACCCTCTGTCATCCTAACTAGCTTGGGCCCTATCGCCAGTGCTGCTGGAACTAGTATTAAGAAAAATGGCAAATGGCAGCAACTTGGTCATGGGACAGGGAATGTGCAGCCCAGATCTATGAACTTGACTCAGTAAGAAGAAACAGTCATAATGGTATTATCATTGCCTTTAATGTGCACTCTGCCCTGGGGCCTGTGGTATTGCCTGTGAAAGGCTTATAGGAGAAAGTAGAGTAAATTACGTATCACCCAGTAATCGTATTGGGCCAAAATCTGACCAAGCCTGACCACTCAGTCTAATGTCATGACTGTCTTCCTGTCTCAAGCTTAAGACAGTCCATTAGACCAAACTGCTTACATTTGTTATATAATTCTGTATATAACGTTCTTTCGGTGCTTCCTTGGCTTTAATCTGCGTCTATTCAAGATCTCTCAGCAACGTCAAATGTTGCTGCACTGCACTTAATACTCTAAAAAATAAATGTAATGTGGAACCTAGTTTTGGCTGCAGACACAATCTTAAAGTTGGGTTGTAATTTGTTCAAATAAGAGATTGATTGGGACATTGAGAGTACAAATATTCTGGTTACTACCAAGTGCAAATACAATGGATAGTTAATGTTTGTCAATATGTCACCTTAAATTCCTGTTTCATGAATTGATTTGAGTCGTGTGAAATATTTTTTTTAAATACAGTTCATTGTGCTAGAGACTTATAAAGCAATTAAAATTAGTAAGTGCTTTTTATTTGCTTAAGCTCTGAGAATGATTAAAATGTGTGTGCCTTTTTATCCTTCTTATCCTGAAAGAAATGTAGCTACATTCATACGGTGCTGCTTCTGAGGCAGAAAGCCCAGACAGACATATAGCAGCTCTATATGGCACAAAGCTTGTTGTCTGCATCAGTACCATGACTAGTTTACAATCCAGGTGATTCATAATCCAGTCAGTAATTTAGTATCAGTAAGTCTTAAGCACTTAAAAAATATGGAAATTAGGCTTGGCAAATGAAAATAGGGATTTTTAAAGAATTGATCTTCCCTTTTTTGTGGCATTCAATGAAAGCTGATATGCCCTTGCAGGCCCATTATCACAGAAGCTGGAGACAGATGAAAATAGTAAATATTTTAAGGCATAACTGAAATAATGACAGTCTGTCAAACCACAAAACACCATTCCCATCATTTACTTCCTGAGATTCCATGTGCTGCTTAGAACAGCCAAAGACAACCATTAATGAACCTTAATGTTAGAAGGTATTTTTTCTCTTTGTGTTTCTTGTAAACTTATCTGGCTTGATCACCATTCCTGATCTCTTCTCCTGCTAACAGTGTATTGCTGTCCTGCCTGGATGGAGCTGCATTCAGCTTGCATAGTTTGTCCCCCTTGCTTGGTGTTTTCTCTGTGTGGTGGAGTCCTTCCCAGGACTTCTCTGTGTGTTCTCCTTTCCTAAGAACACTGTGATGCAAAGTTGCTACCATGTTCTGTATGCAACACACAACAAAAGCAATAGCCCAAGGACAAATTTCTGCTGAAGATCCTGCAGGGAGCTCTTAATAAGACTGAAGAATGAACCGAGGATAGGAAGAAGAAGCATTTTTCCTTCTTATACTTTAGTAGAGGAGTGTGTGGGCATTGCCTTCCCTCATATGTAAGCCTGTGGAGTCCTTCCCGGACCAGCCACTACCTCTTTATCTAGAACAAAGTATCTAACAAGAACCATTCTCAGCAGATAGGTAGAAAGCCCTTTTGGTTTTTTCCTGCCCCCTACCATGAGTTAAGATACTTGATTTCATTAGTTTCATAAGACTGTCTGCTGTTTCTTACTATATGGCCAATTTCTCCAGCCAAATGGAAGAGTGAAACAACATCCTTGGGTAAGCCCTCTAGGTGATGTGGGATGTGCTATGTGTGAGATTCACTTTTGACTTTACCCAATTCAGTTTTTTCTCATGCTGAACAGCCAGAAAGGAGACTAGCAGTTTACAGAGGAAAAATGAAGGCTGGGACCTTAGCTCCTTTTCTTTCTGTAGATGTATACAGACAGGGTGCTTGCCTTACAAGGTTTCCTGCAACTCTAAGTGGTTTTCTACATGGAAGGCCAGAAATGGAAAGTTCTGGTTGATTAGGCCATCCTAGGCTACTGGTTCCCAAAATTCTGGACTGGTTTGCTGTTGTCCCAAGTCTTCTCTTAGATCAACATGTTCATTACGGAAAACTGTTGTTCCTAGATTCCATCTCCACAAACCATTTTACAATATAATGTGTTTCTTGGGATTCACTGCCAGCTGCTTATCATTAGCCTTTTGGGATATTTATATTTATATTGGGATATATATAAGGATATAACATATCCTTAAGGGATTTAAGTTACCAGATGCTTTTGGAAATAGTACTTAGAATTCATGACTGAGACATTTTAAAAAATATTTCAAAAATGACAGTGTGGAGAGAAAGAGGATGAGAAATGACTCCTTGATAAAGTGCTAAGCTGACTTCCAAATGAAGAAGGTGAGCCCTGCCTAAATCTTTCCTCTCTTGTTTTGCCTTTTTTCTTCACACAGCCCATTCCCTGGCAGTCCTCCCAAACTATAACTAGCTAGTAAGTGCTTCAGCTCCACCTCTTTTACCTAAAAATCCCTTACTCAACTGATGTCCTATTAACAGTTCAGCAAGAAATGATTCTTATCACTTAATTTGTTTTATCTCTGTTGGTTTGATGCTTTCTTTTTCTATTTAAAAAACCCAGAAGCCATACTCTTCACTCCTTATGTTTCTTGGGTTTTCCACTTTCTCTTCCCCACCTAAACAGCTGCAGAACCTATGAAACTCTAGGTCAGTATAGGGGCCTATTGTGTCACCACGCCTTGCTTCTAGCACTGGGAGATCCCACTGCATGGAGAACAAGGTGCAGGTTACACAGTAGCAGTCACTGCGAACAGCCTGGCTCGGTGGGAAGTTGCTTCCTATCACCATAAGCGGGTCATGGGTTTATTTCAGGGGTGGGAGGGAGGCAGTGTTTTATCTAAAAGTTGCTTAGATATTTTTTTTCTAGTGCATCTTCTGCATGCTAATTATGCTATCCCATCTTTCTTGCATTCTAAGAGTAATGTCTAAATCATATTTCTACAGTATCATCAATAGTTAAGTCCTTGGCATCATCCTGCCCTCTGCAACGGCCAAGCTCCATCTTTTTTTCCAGCTGATTCAGTTCAGGGCTTGTCCTAGCAGTGCCTCCCACTATCTGGTTGAAGCCAGCGGCATGGCCATGCCAGCTATCATCTCCTTACAGCTCCATGCTGACTGTGCTTTGTCTTTGTTGTTCCCACCTGAGGCCGTCTAGCTCTGCACATCCCGTTTTCCATAGCCCTTGGGCTGAGCTGTGCCCCTTCACCCCTCCTGGCCTGGCTCCGGTGCCAGTTCGGGCAAGCTGCACATGCAGTATGGGTTCCCGCTGCCCCACGGCACAGCCACCGCGAGCAGAGTGCCCACATGACGAACAGATCCCTTGTCTCAGGCACATGCTTCCAAACGTCCTCCTGTCTCCCAGCTCAGTTCCAAGTCATACCTGGGTGCAAACAGTCAGTGTCACCTGTATCATATTCCCTAAAAACAGTGCTGGGGGTGCATATAGCTCTTCTGGAGTTTCCAACTGCCCTTCCTGGTCCCTCTCCCCTTGCTGTATTTTTTTTTTTTTCTCTCTGGGAATATTTCCTCTGTGCCCTTACTGCCCAAGTGAGCTTTTCAGTGCCTCTTTATCTCCCTTAATGTCTTTGGTTCTTGGGCCACCGCCTCCCTGTTTTCGTGTTCTTCAGCCCCTTCCCTGCCTCCCTGCAGGATTCCCGCATGCTTCTTTGCGGGTTCTGGCGCGGGATGCGTGTCAGGCGCTGCCTCTGCCGCTCTGTTGGTATGTGCTGGGCGCAGGGCGCAGCTGCAGCAGGGAGTTGGGCAAAAATGGGTCAGTGGCTCTGAGGTGAGCTGTGCCCCCTGAACTGCTCCAGTGTTCTGTTGCTGTGCCAAGATGTGAAAAGTGGCAGACAAGCTGAAGGGAAAGCGCTTGCTTACCCAGAGCTCTGCCTTCTCCCAGCCTAGCCTTGATGTGATAGGGGACGGCAGCTTGTGCTGCCCCCGAGGCACCAGCTCCGCAGCCCACTGCCCTCACACCGGGTATGGTGACACAGTGGAGCTAAACCAGCATTTTCCTGGAAAGCACTGGTGCCTGGCAATGACCAGGTTGCGCTTGCCCCATGACGAGGCCACTGGCTCAGCTGGGGTTGGTGTTGGGTGGCAGGCATGTGGTGGAGGTGCCTCGAGAGAGGCTGCTCTTGCTAGGGCTTTCCCTGGGGGGTGCTGAGGCAGTGGTGCTCGCTGAGGCAGAGTGCACTGCTCATTGTGCTGGCAGGCTCCCTTCGGCCAGTGCATGCCATGCCTCCAGTGAGCGCAGCAGCTGTCTGCCGGGATTGCCGGGCCATGGCAGTGGGGTGACACCGTGATGTGCAGCGAGGAGGGAACGCAAGGTATGTGAAAGCTGGAAACTCTTATGGTGTGAAAAAAGAGATTCTTGGGAAACAAATGGGAGATAGATTCTGTCTGCGTGTGGAAAGACAGCCCTAGGCTTACTGCAACTGCTTGAATAAAAGGAAGTGGCTTTTGCCTATTTGGGTTGCCAAAGGATTTTTATTTTTTTTCTTTCCTCTGGACTTGACTTTTGATAGGCTATTTATAGAGTGACTGGGCTGAGGCAGTGCCACCAAAAGCTCCGTGTCGTGGGAACAATTATTGTTGCCATCTGTGGGCTGAAGTCCCGAGTGCAGTGAGCTAGCATATCTTAGACAAATTTGGAAAGGGATAAAAGTGCTTGTCAATGTGGGCAGCTCCCTGTCTGGATGCAGAGGCAGGGGTCAGGGTTTAGGTGGAAACAGAGGGTATGAGATAGCTGCATTCGCTGCCCATGGAGGCCATTCTTCAGCTACATGGAGGCCATTTAGTGTCTGCTCTAGTCAGTCCTGCCTTTTGGGCCAAAACTGCAAATGTAAAATATAAGTAATTATGAATTTTGGGTCACAAACTTTTTATTTTTCTTTTTTTTTTTTTTAATCTTCTTTTTTTTTAACTGTCTTCATTTAGGAGGTGGGGTGGATGTGAATCACGTTTAATCGCTGCAAATCAGCTTTGCTTGCGATATGCTGTATGATTTCATTTGCTGTTTTTCTTCTGGATGTAGAAATACCCAGAGGCAGAATGAGAGTTTCAAAGCATGATCCTTTCTCTGTATCTGCCAGCCCTCCTGGAAATACCAGCGTGAGATTATAGGTTTATGTAGTCATTAATTTATTTTCATTAGGCAATACAAAAATAATCACTGTGGAGAGATCTTTCCTCCTAAGTTGCTCTTCATTCCACTACATAGTTCTTCACCTGCCATTTCTGTCATGTGAGTTGAACTGGGCAGGTGAATCTCTTCCTGATTGCTTTCCTTTACACTTTTCTCTGTCTCCTTTAATTTGCCTCAGGTTCCTCCCTCAGGGAGGAACCTGCCAATGCTATTCACAGTTCACTTCTGAACGTCTGAAATGATATGTGGTCTGGTGTCAGGGACTTTACCATTCTTTGTCCCCTGTTCACCCACAGTCATGTATGTGGTGAAGGATCTGGCAGTGGGGCAGCCAAGGCCACAGGGATCATCCACACATTTTATTTTGCATATGTTTAAGGAAAATAACAGAATAGCTGAACATGGAAGAGACCTCCAGAGGACATCTCCTCTAGCCTCCCCTTGTTACACGGAGCCTTCTTATCTCCCTTCTCGCTGTGACGTGGTAACAGCATTTTAGGGTTGTTTTCTTGAGTAGAAAACTAAGCGATCACAGTCGGTGGTGGTTTTGCCCATTAATCGTCTTGTAAAATTGATGCATCTCAATGGAGACTTTAGCTCACTTCCTCTTGCATCTTCTTTGGGTCACTGAGGAGGAATGTGATAGCCATAATGGCAGAAATTCCACCTCTTTTCCCAAAAGGGAGGGATCATGTGAAGACAAAGGAATATCACTGAAACCTGTTCTGTTGATGAAACAGGTGCAGTGGAATTTTATTTGTCCAGTTTACTCAGCTGTAGTGGAGTGCTTATAAATGGGCTTGTGTGGCTCACAATCTCCTGCTAAATACAGGAGAAGGGAGTATTTGACCTGGAGACATTGGAGTGGGAGATATATTTACATTAAGTCTCCTACTTTGCTCTCGGTGGCAGCTGTATCACAAAATCAATTCAGACACAGGCCAGGCTCCTTCTAAAATGTGGTTAGGTATGGGTTTTTTGTTGTTTTTTTTTTTTTTCCCTGCTGCTTGTATTGGAAGTTTTTCTCAGCAGCCTGCTACTTTAGTTGGTGGAAGCATTCTATTTAAACCTGTAATTGACTGTAAAGTCACCTGTTTTCATGCTGACATTGGTCTTCAGCAAAAATAAATGAATCTTCATTCACTGACTTTTCCAGTTCTGGGATTATATTCAAGAATAGATGCTGCCTCAACATGAGGCAACTTTTGTGACAGCATGAGGAGTGCAGCACACTGCAAAGCGTGAGGGGAGAGAGCAGGAACCTGCCTTTGCATGTGGTGCAGGCATATAATGGCAAGCACAGTGCATGGACAAAGTAGTTAGATTTTGTGAGGCAAATATGAAAGAATAGCTGTAAGTATTTCATCTCTAGTATTTGTTAAGAGTACCTTTTCCAAAGTGTTGTCTCTATAGTGTTGTACTGTGTCTCTAGTATGAGTAGATAACATTGTTATCCACTGGCAGACACCATGTCCCTACACTGAGATTTGTATTCCTGCTGCGTTGGTCGATCGGTCGGTCGATCAGTCGGTTGGTTTTTATGAGCACCTGTTGAATGCATCTGGTCACTTGTGTGACCACTATGCTATGATGTGACTGACTATCTATAGCATTAATGAGATCTTGCATGGCCTTTTAAGCAATAGGCTTGCCCTACCTTATATAAACTGGTTTTCTTTACTGAGGTCATAGTGCTTCTGGCACATTCATTCCATTACATAAAACCTACAACATTGTGCTTTTGCTTAATACCTTTGTCTAACTCATCAACAGTGTGCCATCCCTGCAGATCTCATCCCTGCATTCCCAGGCTCAACTGCAAGTTGCTGATAGACTTCAAAGGACCATGTAAAAATAAATGTTTATTTTTAACACAACCATATTTATTTTAAAATAAAATTTATTTACTAAACACCAGACAAATCCTTCTTCATTCACAGCTTTGTCTGGCTTTCCATATTATTTGCAGTTGGAGTAGAGATTAATCTACCTGAATTCTCTTAGCACTACCCTTGTGGGGTAAATACTTTTTTGCACTGCAGGGGTAAAGTCTATATCTTCTCCAGATTTCCTTTTAGCATCACATAGACTGCATGCGATATCCTTGTCTGCTCATTTTCACTATTGTGACTAGCAGCAAGGTCATTGTCCCACTTGATGTCAGGCTCTAGTACTGAATGAAGAAAAAGAATCATTCTTCAGGGTCTACCCTGACAAGTGGAATGGATGTACCATTAGTTCTAAGCCTTGACAAAAGCTTGATAAAGGGTTTGATGCAAGAAAAAGCAGGACTTGTAAGAAAATAAAGACATTCACATTCAGTCAGCATTCTCAAATTTGAAATAAATAAAGGAAGTTCTCTGAAAGTGGTTAATTTTGGTTGAGTGACTATGTAGTGTGCTGGATGAGAACTGCCCATTCATAATACTCGTAGTTTCAGTACAGGTGCACTTGCCAACAGATGTGAAAATTATATTCTACATCTATGGCTGTTATCAGAGCCTTAAACTGAATGAAAGGGGTGTAATTCATAAAGTGGACAAAATCTTAGTTACTTTTTCATCCCCAGGAACATAGGGACTGATTTTTCCATATAACAATAAATTGATTTTCTGCTGAATAAAGGCCTGAAGGGAAAGACAGTTGCTCTTTTTTTACCATTGTCCATCCTATGCAAAATCACAATCTCTTCTTCCCCCTTCCTTATGGCAATGCATCACACACTGTTGTCGTTTTCTGAGTGCTGGAAAGAAGCAGTGATCTCCTTTCTTGACAGCTGTCGTTCAGAGTTGTTGAAGTCCCTTGTATGGTCTGACCTGTTCCAGGGCTTATCACGCTTATTGCAGGGCGTGTGGAGGTTCCTTTGCAGTCAGAAAGACTTCTGAGAGAAAGGCTGAAGTGATGTAGCAGGCGTAAAGCTGATGGGGCTCCACAGATGTTATTGGCTGTTATGTTCTGGACCGCGACTGTAACCTTTTCCCTTTTCAGCTTTGTTAAGGCTCGCATACCTGTGGTTCCACAGTATACATCAAAAATTCCACAGTGGGCTTTGAAAACCCAAAGCAAAGTGAATTGAACACATGTGAGAAGAAGATTAGATGAGCAAGCTACTCTGTTTTTCTGAAGTTGTTTTCCTTTGTTAAAAAGATGCATCAATGGCCACCCAGCACCTAGTTAGAAACATTTCCAAATAATTGTTATTGGAGGCAGAAGCCTGCAAGTACAGTAAGTAATAACCAGATGGGCTAATTCTGCAGCTTCTGGTGTGGTGTTCCATTTTGAAACATTCGTTAGGTACCCTAATTTCACATTAACACCTGTATGCAATATTCTTCTCTTACAGGTTTTCCATTTTTTTTATATACTTTTACTATCCATACTTTTTTGGAATGTTCTGCTTATGGTAATCCGTAGGTCAGTTCTCCTGAGTGTGTCCCTTGGGTCTTTTGACATCAAAAGTTCATCTGGGGTCTATCTTAAAGTTTCCCATTCCCTGTAAATGCTCTTTATCATGAAGTTAGCTAACCAAATGCCAGTCCACAAATGAACTTTCACCTGAGCTTGTTCAGTCTGTAGAATCTGCAAGTGCTATGTCTCTATTTCTATATTTCTATTTCTGTAGAAAATCAGCTTTAGAAAACTTGCGTAAAACTTAGATTAAAATTATGAAAGCTTTATCCTGGTACTTCCAAGGTAAGATCCAAGCACCTTCTGTTAGGTAATACAGTATAGAAACCTTGCTAAACCTAGAATGTGCCATACTCCCATCCTGTTAATAAGCTATTATTTCTTCATTTTCCTTCCCTGCAGGATGGATTTCCATTCTTGTTTCAGGTTTTTGTGTAGACATGTTCCTATGTGTTTGCAGATTAAATTTGACTAAATTAAGAGGCTTTTATCCATTATTGGGAAGTTTCCAGACCTACAGAAAAACAATAGGACTGCCAGTCTTAGTGCTTGCTCTGAATTTAGATACAAAATCAGCCATTGGTAGCTTATATTACTTTAAGCAATGAAACCGTGGAAGGCAGCATAAAAAATCCATTTTTGTGGCTGTGTTGGATGCGGGGAAAGAGGTATGGGTAATACCTGTAACTGTTAGGGCAGTTTCCAGACAGGTCACATGCCGAGGCTCTTTGCCTTCTCCAGTGCTGAAGCTCTTTGAGTGAGTAATGAGAAGACAATTATTTCAGATGGCCAAAGCTGTCTCTGGACTGATTCTCTTTCATCTGCCAGTCAATCAATTTAATAAGCTACTGTATAGAATAAAATAAGCTGTTTTGGAATTGCAGCTTTCATAATGCATGCTCCGTAAAGCAACAAGACCTGGAGTAGCTACTCCATGTAATAACTTCTCCCTACCATAGCAGCATGAGTTAAATGTAAATAAGCTTGTGTTGTTTCTGGAATCTGAATTAATGAGTTACCTGCTTTTGCCTCTCTCATTTTCCTCCTCTTAGCCTGTCCCCTTGGTTTCTTTAAAATATCTGTGGGAGATGACCCCTGCCATCCGTGCCCTCCGCACAGCCACACTCTGCTGCCAGGTTCCCGTGAGTGTGTGTGTCAGAACCGCTACTACCGATCTGCCTCGGACAATTCTGATGCTCCTTGCACTGGTAAGTATTTGGATGGATTGTTTGAAAGAAAGTTAATGGGAGAGAATGTGCCTGAATGATTCAAGGGAGTTGCAATTCACTGCTTCTCATGACCTGTGAAATAACCCAACACTTGCCTTTCTGCTCCACCAGCTGACTGTGCGGTGTAACTGGTCACTGAAGGCAGATGGAAAGGCAGGAATGTTCCCACGTGCCTTTTACAATGTTGGTGCGGTGGTGAAGCTGTGTTTTGAGAATACTGCAGTGTTGCAATACTAGATGCTCAGAAGTGAAAAAATGTCAAATTTTAGATGACTCATGCAACCTTAAATTAGTCCATTGCAAGTACGCATAAGCTACAACTCCTAATGAGAAAATAATATACTAATTTCTCATGATATGCTAAACTCATTTCATACACGGGGTAAACATTGTTCATTGAAGGAGATAACCATTATTTTCTTCCCTTTATAACTGAAAGTGTGAAGATATATTTACTACACAAAATTTGAATTCTGCTTATTTTATTTATGGGAAAATAATTAATTTTTCATGGACTTTTCTGTGGTTCTCATCAGTTATGACTTTTCACAGTCATTGATTATGCATATTAATTGGTCAGGTAAGAATTATTAGGTGTAGAAGATGACATAAAGTTAGTGATTAACACTCAAAAATACAGTTTGAATAATATATCAAACTTTACCTTTGAACTTCATGGAAGTGAAAGGGGAAAAAACTAAGTTCCTAAAGCATCTTGCAAACTCTATGGCTCTGAAGTTAAACACTCAGAAATTAGGAAATGCGATTGTCATTTTTTTCTGTAATCCCTTGCTTACTATACTGCAAAGAATCCATCAAGCAATTTTCGTTTCGCAGGGATTATTTTTCCTGAGAAGTTGTCAATCCTTTGCACTGACTGTGATGAGAATCCTCAAGAAAATCTTGTGTGTAATCATGCAATTAAATACTGTACTGCAATGCAAATGCTGAGTGGCCCAGTTAAAATCACAAAAGAAAATTTAATCCTGACATTTCCTGATGTACAAATACTTCATCTTGCCAGTAATATGTTTTTTAAAGTCTCCTGTGTGCAGATTTCCAGCATAATTATTTTTTTTAACAACACTGGAGATGTGAGTCCCCAGGGAAATACAGCTATTGGAACACTCAGATGCTCCAGCAATGCACGAGATTGCAGCTGGAGCGATCCCCACAGAGACCCAGTCCGCCAGCACGAACAGAGGGTGTCATCCTTTTTATTGATCAGCGTTAGCTTTGCCCATAGTTTTCATCGCTATTTCTGGACCGTAGAGTAATGGTGAGAATGAGGATTCTTGGATCCCGTTACAGCCTTCTGAGGGAAATGTTCTTTAAATCATGTTCCCCTTGCCCCCCCCCCCCCGCCACTGAGCTTGGCCTCTGTCCCTGCCCTTCCAGGCTTGCCCAGTTTGTGTCTGTGTCTGTGTCTGTGCCTGGGCTTAGCAGAGCGACGCTGCTGCTTATTTTTACCTGCCTCAGCTTTTCACTTCCCAGCTCCAGTGCTTGCCTCGTTCTCACCCGCCTGCCATCTGCTCACCCTCTGCGCTTGCCGCCTCCTCTTCGCTGTCCCTGTGCTAGCAGGGGAAGTGTTGGATGCACAGGATGGGCAGGTTTTCAGCGGTCAGAGTTTGCTGCCGATGCCATTCAGGAATCTGAAGGGCAGCAGGAATTAGGGAAACTGGCCTTCAGTTCCCGCAATAGGTGGAACAGGCTAGCTGAAGGCTGAGAGAGTTCGGAGGTACTTGGTGCCAAAGGAGAGAATTAGAGGTCTCAGTAGAGGCAAATCTTTACTAAGGTCATGCAAAATTTTAAATTTCAAAGCCTTGGAATTTCTTTTAGGGTATTCTTGGCTATTCTTTTAGGGAAAAGTAAAAGTCACAGCCTTGAAGCAAAGACCCTTTCTGTTAATATTGTTTCTCTAAGATGCGATAGTACGTTTGCTCCTTTGTGTCTGGACTATGTCTTCCTGAGCCTTGTTCAGAGGGACAACTAGAGAAGAGTAAGAATGAGAAGAAAAAGCGACTTGTTCTGTTCTCTTCCCTGTTTTGTCTTCACCTCTCCCACCCCCACCCCCAATCCCCCCATCCTCCTTTCATGGGGATTTTGATCTTCTGTTCTGTCCCGTAGGCATCCCCTCTGCTCCTCGCGACCTTAGCTATGAAATCGTGGGCTCCACCGTGCTCCTGACCTGGCGCCTCCCCAGGGACCTGGGTGGCCGCAAGGACGTTTTCTTCAACGTTGTCTGCAAGGTGTGCCCGGCTGGGTCCTCGGGGCCCTGCGTGCGCTGTGGGGACAGTGTGCAGTTCGAGCCACGCCAGGTGGGCCTGACAGAGAGTCGTGTGCAAGTCTCCAACCTCTTGGCCCGTGTGCAGTACACCTTTGAGATCCAAGCTGTCAACTTGGTGACAGAGTTGAGTTCAGAAGCACCCCACTATGCCACCATCAACGTTAGCACCAGCCAGTCAGGTGAGAAGACCCCCAAAATTTCCACTTCAGTGTCTCATTTGATTTGCTTTTATCTTTTTAGTCCTGGAGCTTTGTCTTCTTGTGTGTTGTGCCCTTTTTCATTTTGCCCTGCTAGTTCCATGGTTTCACTTCTGCCCTCCTTGTTCCTGCTTTCTCTTGGCAGAAAAACTGAGTTAGCAGCTAGTGTGGTTGCATATGGAGAAGAGTTGTTGGGACAGAAGCTGCCCTGGAGAAGACAGCAGTGGGGGATGCAGTTTTGTGGGTCAAAGTATGTTGCTTCATTGTATGAGGCAGGGGACACTTGGATCTTGACGGGGATTTTGTGAGCATCAGCTTGCCACAGCAGCTTTTAGAGAGCATTTCTTCAATTCCTCTTCACCTTCTCTACCTCCTACTCCATTTCATCTTCTTATACTTCAGCCAGTCCTTCTAGCATTTGTCACACCTTCACCTTTTTTTTGTGTCTCTGTTTTGAGACACTCTGTTTTTCCATCCTTTCTTGTTCTCACACACCACCTTTCATTCTTCTCATTTCAGTTCATACTCTAGTGCATTGCAACAAGTGGTATTTAGTATTTCATCAAATCTATCCACCTTTGCCCTATTGCATATCGAAGTAAGGAAGTGGAAAACAGAGACAGATAGGCACTGTCTAAAAATGAAGATGCAGTTAAAGATACAGATAGGTGCTGTATGACAAGAGGGAATGTACAAAACAATATTTACTCATCACCTAATTATTCATGACCCTGGGATGGCATGTATTAGTGCTGTGCAGTCCTGTGGGTCATAAAAGGGTATGAAAACCACGTTTTTTATGATTCCTGGAGAGGTGTTAAATGGAATTCTGAAAAAGAATCCAGAAGGGGATCACTATTCCTATTTTACTGAAATTGCTCTTGGTTCTTCTGCATGCTATATATTTTCTTCTACCTTGTTCTTGCCTTTTTAGCCTCCCTGTTCTGACAAATGCTTTTGAAATATCATTCTCCTGTCAATAGGAAACAAAATATGTTAATTTTTTTTTGCCTTTTACATGGTAGAAATATTAAAATGTGTTGTGCAGTTATATCAAAGGTGTCATGATCCTTGTAACTAGGATCTAAACTGCAGGGATGACTAAACTAAAATACTAGTGGCTTGTGTGGGCTGTCAAAGGAAGGGGAGACATTAAAGTGTTGAAGAGTAGGTCAGACTCGGGAATAGCATACAGAAGGCTTATATATATATGGAGAGAAATGGGAGAACACCCATGGCATGTACACCGCAAGTAATTTCCTACTGTTAACAGGTGCCAGGGGTTTGATGTCGGTTCCTTCCCTTTGAAATGTTACCTGACAGGCACCAAGTAGCAGAGCCCATGCAGGGTAACCCTCCCGTCTAAGAGACTGGCTGCAGATGGTGATTAGTTTTTGTTTACAGTCAATCATATAGCTGGGTAATTTGTGTAGTAGTTCCAGGCAGCTTCTTTGGCTTCTGCTGGAGACAGGTAGGTGTTCTATTAACATCCCAAAGAAATCTCCTTCGTGCTTCTCATCTCAGCCTTCATCTATATTTGAGATAATTTAGTTGAGTAGCTACTTCCTTTGCCTGCCTGGAATCACCAAATCTACCCTCTTCTTTTGCTTCGTTTTGACTGTTCTGCCCTCTCCTGTTCCTCCGGATGTCTCTGGGTGTCTCTGTTGGGTGCGTTGGGTATGTTGGGTGTCTCTAAGGTGTCTCTCCTGTGCACTGAAGCGGTTTCAGGGAGACCAACTTTCTTAAACAGCAATGTGTGCTGAGTGGCTTCTTTTTGTGTTCGGTTTGTGTTTTTTTCCCTTGCTCTTCCTCGAGATCATTATAAGTGAGCTTGAGATGAGCTGCCCTCGATTTGTAGTGACAGCTCATACTAACAAGGCCCTGCTTCCCCTGTCACATGGCCCGTCTCATACATACCCCCTCCCTTCAATCCCTTCAGCAGGTTTTCGCTTTAGCATGGCTTATTGTTGTTGTTGTTGGTGGTGTTAAACCAATTATTATTATTATTATTATTATACAAGCAGAGATGGACATTTCAGGAGCTTATGTTCTGAAAGAGACAAAGAAGGGACAGGAAAGCATGAAGGGTATAAAAAAAGCAAACGGGAGAAAGACAAGCTTTCATGATAAATGGCTGTAGCCAAAAAAAATAAATTCTCTCCATTGAATTAAAGGTGACCAAAGAAAGATGTTCCAGCTGTGGCAGTTTCTGAATATTCAGCTTACTCATACATCAGTCAGAGTTTTCTCACTTCTTCCAGTTGCCGATCCAAATAATCCTTCTCCCCACTGTCTGCCCCTTTGTTAGAGGTACCGTAGGCAATATTCTGTGCTGGAACATTTCTACTGTTTTCTCTTTCTTTTTCCTGTGCTCCTATTCACTTTCCCACTGTTCATCTGAGTTTCCTTACTCCTAACAGTCTGCTAGCCCTGGCTTCAAAGTATGATAGGATCCTTTGGTCACACAGCCACGTTTCCCTGTGGTAGCCTGATGATGGTGTTCCTACGGTTTGCTGACTTTGTGTCTGAAGACAGAATAAGAAGGGCTGGCACTGGAAAATATCCTTTAATGTAGTAAGACTTATTAACCTTCTATAGCAAAAAGCATCTGAAACCTGTTTGGACAGTAATAACAAAACCTTTCTGGATAGTAATAGTATGACATGCAAATACAATATGCAAGTTGCCAGAAGGAAAATCTGTCCAAAGATGAGGCAAGAGAGAAGGGAATTACTTCCAGATCAGGTCTGAAGTGCTGAGGGTGATTACCTAAAGAAGTGTCAAGATACACAGAAAGATGTCGGGAGGCAATTCCAGATAGCATCAGCTGCGTGAGGAAAGGCTATTATGTCATTGTAGTGGGGTTACACTTCACAGAAGGGAACTTGACCAAAGAAAGCAAAGAACTTAAAATCCAACTGTATTATTAAAAATATATATATATATAATTAAACTGACTAAAAATTTAAACACTATTTTAATATCTTTAAGTGTACTTATCAGGGTAAACAAATACTATTTTCACGTCTCAGGACTGAAGTCAGGTTTTCATTTAAAGGATTCTGAAAAGACTCTCTGTGCACAGCTGTAACTACCTCTCCATCTTTTTTTCCTACACCTTCCACTGAAGCATGTAGTAATGTCTGTTGCCAGAGACATGCTACTGAACTTATTCATTCAGGCAGTTGTTACATACCTAGAAGAAATAAAGACAGCAGAGACTCAGATGTTGGAGGAAATCCACGTAGACTGTTAAAAGTGAGTAGATTTGTTTTTAACTGAATCCATACATAATGAGAGCTAATGGAGATATGTGAGGATAAAGGTTATGTGACCAGGTTGCCTTGTACCTGTGAAAAGATATGTAGCAGCCTTCTGCATCAGTTGGATTCAGAGCGGTGAGACCTGGTAATACCAGAAATCTATAGAACTGCAGAAATGAAATCTGAAGGCTTGTGTAAGAGGCTGAATGGGGACAAGGACAGTTATGGGTAGTGCCAGGAAATTTAGGAGGACCTGACAGAAGATTTTCAGGTGAAATGGTGTGAGAAGAAAAAAGGAACCAAATGCCAAATATGATTACGGGATTATGAAGGAAAGTGGATGAGTTGCTTGAAGATGTTTTTTTTCCAGAGAGAGATGGAGTCCAGTAGGCTTAGTAGGCAAGACCAAGGACACAGGCAAGGCATTTTCTTGATCAAAACAGGAAAGGAATAAAAAGAGAGCTGCCAAAAACTACTTAGGACCGTGTTTTGCCAGGCTAAAACCAGCAGGTAAAGCAAGTGGAGTGTGAGCTCTCTGTTCATTGTCCTCTGAATGAACTACATCAGTTTTCAAAGTAACAAGCTGTTTGCTTATTTATGATCTAACTGCTAACCCTAAGCACTTGTCAAAGGTCCTTAAGAATTTAACTGTATTTGTTTTTTCTTACATAGGAAAAATGAAAACGCTCTTAAGATTTAATTTTTCCCTCAGTGACATCTGTTGTCACTAAGGGAAAAATTGAAGGAAGAATTCCCTGGGTCCTCCTTCTTGCCCTTCCTGAAGATAGAAGTGACATTTGCTTTCCTCTAGTCCTCAGGCACCTCTCATGGTCACCATGATCATTCGAAGATTATCAAGAATGGCCTTAAAATGACATCAGCCAGCTCCGTGATGGGTGCATCCCATCAGGGCCCATGGAATTATCTGGGTCTGGTTTGCCTAAACATTCTCTCACCTGATCTTCCACCAGGAAGATCTTCCTTGCTCCAGGCTTGCTGTCTGTCTCTGGGACCTGGAGTTCCTAAAGGCTGGTGTTGCTAGTACAGAGGGTTGCGTTGTGAAGACGAGATTCAGTACCTCAGCCTTTTCCATGTCCTGTGTCACCAGGCCCCCTGTGCCACCCGGCAGTGGGCCCACATTTTCTGTAGTCTTCCTGTAGCCACTTAGGTACTTAGAGAAGCTCTTGCTTTTGACATCCCTTGCCAGGTGTGATTCCAGGTAGGCGTTGACTTTTCTAACCATGTCCCTGCATGCTTGAACAGCACCTCTGTGTTCCTCCCAGGTGGCCTGATCCTGCTTCTGCCTTCTGCATACTTCCTTTTTATATGCAAGTTTAGCTGGGAGCCCCTTGTTCAAACACACAGGCCTATTGGCATTTTTTGCCTGAATCCCTGATTGTTGGTATGGACCGCTTTTGCACCTGAAGCAGGTAGTCCTTGCACAAGCTAGCTCTTTTGGAGCCACTTTTCCATATAGAGCCTTATCCCATGGGATTCCTCCAAGCAGATCCCTAAAGGGGTCACATCTCTCTGAAGTCCAGTGTTGTGAACTTGCTTTTTGCTCTGCTCGCTCCTCTCAGGATCTTAAACTCCACCATCTCATGGTCATGGCAGCCAAGGCTGCCTTCAACCTTCATGTCACCAATGAGCTCTTCCTTGGTTGTGAGAATGAGGTCCAGCAGGGCATCTGCCCTCATTGCCTCCTTTATTGCTTGGGTCAGGAAGTCACTGATGCTTTCCAGGAACTTCCTGGATTGCTTATGCCCTGCTGTGTTGCTCCTCCAGTAGGTGTTAGGGTGGCTGAAGTCCCCACTGAGGATCAGTGCCTCCAAACACGAGGCTATTTCCAGCCGTCAGCTCTCGGCTCCATTCAGTTTTTCACTTGTAAGCATCTAAGGCCATCGGAGACACCCTGGTGTGGCCAAGACATCTGCCTACTCGGGGCTAGCAGATATGACAGGAACAGTAGAAGACCCAGCAGCTACTGGAATGCCATCTGGATGACAGAGAGAATCAATACCAGGGGCCTCTCAAATTTATGGGCAACTGAATGGCTCCTTGGGTCTTTGCTGTAGAGTGGGCTGAATTGGTTCCACATATTGTCTTGACTGGGGATGGGATTCAGCTGTCTGTCATGGGTATCTGCATGGGATTGGGACTGAATGTCACATACTAGGGACGTTCATGGTCTTCTGAGAATGGCACTTGGCTGTGCGCTGTGTGTGTGGATTGCCACACAGTAGTCTGCACCTCCTTCACATTCCTTTCTTACCTACTATTGATTTGGGATTGTTAGGCTTGCAGACGTTATGTTGCTGGTCTGGGCTGGTAACACAGACAAGGACATCAGCTTTACCAGAAAACAGCAGAAACTTTTCAAACATTAGCAACTGAGACAATGTATCATTTTTGAGGTACTCAAAATATCTTTAAATCCACCTCAGTGTGGATACCCGGGTATGTTTGTCCTGCTAGGTAGAAGAGTTGCAACTGACAGCCCACAAAAATAGGATCTGGGAGCCGTATTTAACTGATGTTTGGACTGCTTTACAGCTTTAGTTATGTTTTATATGTGCAAGAATTTTCCATACTTCTGCTATTTTATAAATAGTATACAAAAAGCAGTCCTTTTTCAGTTTTCCTTAGGGGTCTAATCTCACAACATGTTGTTTGCTCTCAGTGCATTTGAAATGGGATGGGATGGAACGGAATGGAATGGAATAGAATAGAATAGAACAATTCAGTTGGAATGGTCCTACAATGATTCTCTAGTCCAACTGCCCAGATTAGATTGAAGTGCACCCTGTTCTTTCAGCTGTCATTAGATAGAGGCCTAGCATGTCTCCATTTATAAACTCCATGTGAAAAGAGCAAAACTAATGAAAGTGACAAGTCAATATAGAACTGGACACTTGTATAAATGCAACAAGCTTTAAAAGCAGTGCTCTTTTATAAACATTTTTAATAGTCATGATGCATACAAACTAAAATACTCATCTAGCACTTCTGTGGCAGCAGAGGTATGGTAGTTTGAGTGTTGTCTTAAGACATACAACCTTGAACTTTGTATTTCCTAATATATTAACACTGGGAGAGTAACTTTGTCTCATGTTTCTGACAGGAAATACATACTTACTCCACCCACAAATACATTCACATTTCACATCACCTTAGTCAGAAATTTTTCAAAGGTGAAATCTATATATCTCTTTTTACTTGAAGTGGTGGGACAGCTCCGTGGCCAGTGTTTCATATGTTTTGTCCTTAAAAAAGGGGCAAATACATTTATCAAAATCTGAACTCTGACATAGAGAGGTAGGTTAAAGACAACTTGTCTTGCGTTGATTTGTAGTTATTTTTATTACTGAACATTTGTACTGGTTTAGGCTTTTGCCTTAAGTAGTATCTGCTTATTAGGTATGTATCACTGAAATAGCTATTTTTAATGAGCCGACTGCATTATTCTGAACATCCCTCCTGTCTTATCCTCAGTGATGGAACTACCTGGGCAATAGGGACATTCTAGACTACTGTGGTGCATGGTCAAGAGATACACACACCGTAACTCTGGGTAAAGCTGCTCCAGTGATATTTTTTTTTCTTCTTAAGTTTCCCAATACCTGTAATTCCACTATCTGCATGCTGCCCGTCTGAGTAAGAGCACCTTTTATCATCATTGCTCTGGTGCAGATTTTGCTGTGCTTACACATACTGTGCTCAGTGCCAGCCCAGGTCTTTGCACCGGAGGCAAAAGATAACCTGTTGATGGGTAGCTGAAAATGGATAGCACATATTACCATCAGAATGGGTACGTTTTGACTATGATGCAGGTCAAATGTGGCTATTTGAGTATTCTTTCCAGGTAGGGGGAAAATTGTGGATTGGAAAGAAATGAGAAAAGTGGGAAGAATAACTGATGGTGGTGGGAAGGAGAGGAATGCAGAGAGGTGGGAGGGCAGGAATGGAGGGGAAATCTAACTCCAGCCATTCTGCAAAATCTTCATTCAAAACGGGAAGGAAGCAGCTCTTCCCTGGCAGGAAAGCTCTGTATTTAGGTTTGCACCTCTCGCTGTGTATGTTTTATGTCCTAGCAGAAGGAATTTGAACTTATTGCAACGTTAAAATGTAGCGGAATCTGTCTTGATGGAAGGTTAACTGATCAGTTACCCCATTCTCCTCCCATTATCATTTGAATACAGTGTTACTCATTTGTAACTCTTAAATGCTACCTATGGTACTGGTTATTTACTGCTGTCTTCCATCCTTGCGGCAACTTTGTCATTAGCAGGTGAAGTGATTGTGCAATCCTCTTTGAAAGACCAGCAATACAAGGAGTAAGGATGAAAGCATTTGGTTGTTTATACTCCTACATTTTTGTTTCATTTACACTTGTAAGTGGTTCCCACTTGCTTGAGCTGTTTGGAGCCCATTTGTATTCTTTCAGAATAATTTTATCTTGTTACTAAAAATTGTACTTTTACCTTTTTAGCAGCTAATGAGGGAAGAAAATGCTATTCTGCAATTTTTGATCATTTGTCTCTACCTCATTCCTCGCATCAAGGAAGTTTGTTGTGTAAAACTGGTGGAGTTAGGCTGCAGCTTGTCATTGGCATGCTTTTCCTGGAAAATTTAAATGTTGCTGAAGACATCACTTGCATTAGGAAAATGAGGGTTCCCTTGCTGCGTACCTGAAGGTTTCTTGGCAACATGACATTTTGCTTGCAAAGAGGAAGCAAAACTTGAGAAGACTTTTGTGGACAGACAATTGGCAGGCTGAAAGAGCCTCTTCCAATTGTACTGAAACTTTTGCTTGAAAATCTCTTCCTAGAAAGAAACTCATATTCTTTTGTCTTTTGCACGAACCTGGAGAACATGCATGTGTATGTGTGTGTGTACATACAAATTCATGGATGTCTTTTGTAGAAGTTTTCATTCTCCAGAAAGCTTCACATGCAAGTGCCTTTAACAACCATACATCTTTATTCCTGTTCTGAGGCTGTTTTTTGAACTAACTACTTCAGGAAAGGGCCTGCAATATATTAAGTAGGTGTTTTGTACTTCTGTTGTCTTCAGAATATGTGAATGGTGCCTCAAAGAGTACAAAAAAATGAAAAGCATTACTACCCCAAATAGTAGCTTGGATTGTTTCTCCTTGTAATCTAATATTAGTTCCGTGAACAGTGTTTGAAATGATTAATTGTATTATCTTCAGGCTAATATTTTGTTTCCTTCCCACTGATTTAATGAGTTTCAGGTTAGTGTGAAGTAAGGGAAGTTACACAACTCTCAAAGCCTGGAACTGAACTTCAAACTTTTAGAATAGCCAATCAAAAGATTTCTAAAATTGGTAGACACAAGTTCTTGCTTGCTTTCTGTTTTATGTTCGTGCTTCCAAAGCCATCTTTTATGTTTGATGTCCAGATCCTTGCTTTCTACATAAGGGAAGTTGACATTTTCCCACAGTAATTAATATCTGACACAGACTATAAACACTTGATATCATAATGGAATCAAGAGAGTTAACATCTCTATCTGGGTAGTGTACCAGGCTGGCCGCCTGTTTACCAAATGACAGAAACTTAGCAAGCTACTTAAGAGCAGACAGAAAAACTGTATGTGAAGCTTCCACATGTGTACACTTAACCGTGACCTTTAGGTGCTGGTTCCAGACAGCAGTGCTTTGTTAGAAGCCCATGCAGACGGGACTGCTGTGGTTCTGTGGCCTGCAGAAGGACTGAGAGCCTCAAATGCAGTGGTAGTTTGGACATTTGGGCAATAGCCTTGACTGGGATTGGCTTGAGATCCTAGACCTAGTCTGAACACAAGGCTGCATATTAGGCTGTGAAAATGAAATGCTTTCAGTTGCTATGATCTGCAGCTGAGCTGGCACCACTGAACTGAGGAATGTGTCAAAATCTGTTCCTTAACGCATCAGTCGTCAGTCTCCATCTTCTGGTTTGCAGCTGTGACCTGGTAGTGAATGACCTCCATTACTCTGATAGCCTTACCTGATATTTTTCCCCAGACAAACAATGATAATCTGGGCAAGAAGCAGAACAGAGGTAGTGTGCTCTGCTTTTGCTCTGACTGCTATCTCATTGTTTGTCCAAGTGTGATCCTAGAATGAGGCAGTGGCACTGAACACCTTGTCATCTTGCATGTTAAAATTGCAAATCTGGCGATCAGAATAATGTTCCAGCTACAGTGTAGAGCATTCCATAATTCCTGTGCATGATCAGTTGGTTGCGGATTTCTTAATTTTCTTTCTGTCCAAGTTGTCAGTGACTGTATCTCCTAGCAGATTAGAATTGTGCCTGGATTTCTTCCGGTTATTTTATGACATGCTTCATAATTCAAATTGAGGGAAATTAAAGGAGGCGCTCACCTACCTTATTAACTCATCATAATATTAATCAATTATAGTTCATTGTTAAGCTTATCCCTTTGCAATCTCTCCTTCCTGTCTATTCCAGTCCCCTCTGCCGTCCCCATGATGCATCAGGTGAGTCGCACTACCAACAGTATCACGCTGTCATGGCCTCAGCCAGACCAGCCCAATGGGATCATCCTGGATTACCAGCTGCGCTACTTTGACAAGGTGAGCAGAAAGTGAGGCAGTGCTGATTGTCACATAGCTGTTATGCACAAGAGGACAGGGTAGCCTTCTGTCTAGGAGATGCACCCCTGGATTCAGATGAATAAGATGGAGAAAAAACGCTTCAATGATGAACAAAGAGCAAGCTGTAGCAAAACCAGATGTTCATAATATACACTTTGTCTAACATCAGTCCATCTGCGTTTCCCAACTTGGAACCACCTAGGGACAACTGTGGCTAACAACATAATAAGTTTAGCACCAGCTGATACAGGTAACAGTGGAAGGAACTGAAGTTCCCAAATCTGTCTACTGGAATTGGGCTCACTGCAACATTCTGTTGTGTGTTTGTGGAGGGAAGTCCTGTGTCCCCATTTATGCCTGGACAGTCATCTCTAAGACATTTTGGGTGGATTAATGCACTACTCCATGCACTAAGTGACAGATGTCTGTTACCTGTTTCTGTCCTGGAATTACAGGATGGCAAGTACAAAGTTGCTCTCCGTTCACAACTTCCATGACTCCTAATCCAACTGGTTTGAGAAGGGGTACATAGGGCTGTTCAGACAAGCTGTCATTCTGATCTTTCACATAAATATTTTTGCAGGATCGTGTGAGGCTATTTTTTCTGTAGCAGTAAAAGGGCCTGCTATTTGTAATAATATGTCTAACAGCTTCCTGGATACAGCATTACATGTGTTTTTGCTCTGGATTCTCCTAGAATATGTGAGTTTGGAGCGGGTAGAAAACACATTTTCAGGACAGGCTAGGACTTTTTAAATGGATATGCTTAGCAAGGAACCATGGAACAAGGTAATTTTGTCTCTCACTCTTGTTTAGGTCAGAATTGAGGGTCTTTGGCAGAGCTCTGTGGGAAGCCCAGGCCCATGGGAACAAAAAGCAGCAGTGAGGAACAAATAGTGTGTGAGGAAGTCAGGTCTGGAATAGCGGTTGTGGTTGGGAGGCTCTGTAACCGGTTCAGAGAATACTGGGCTGGCATGGAAACTAGCATTCCTCGTTGAGGAGAGCAAGCGATATGTGCAGAAGTCTTACATTCCTTTTTGGCCACTGACATTCACAGGCAGAAGATGAGGATAATTCATTCACCTTGACTAGTGAAACCAACATGGCCACCATATCAAACCTGAGCCCAGGCAAGATCTATGCCTTCCAAGTACGAGCTAGAACAGCAGTGGGCTATGGCCCGTACAGTGGAAAGATGTATTTCCAGACCTTAATGGGAGGTAAGTGCTACTATTTTGTACTCAGATCTGCACATGAGCATCTTTCACTTGCATGTGTTCCTGACTGTGTTAGATTATCCTCTGGAGGACTGCTACCAGACACTCCTACCCAACTTGTATTTCTGTGTATCGTAATTTGTGTACGCAGATCTGGTCACTCAGAGAAGCTCCATGCTGTCAAGAGTGTATTGATTACACTGCCACCGTATTCCCCACCCCAGTCCTTATGGGCTCTGCATCCCCCAACCAGCAGGAGCAGAGTGTGCAGGCAGAACTCTCTTTAAGAGGGTGTTCACAGTACATAGCACTATACCCTGCTGTAGTTTGGAATCCACCTGCCGCAGGAAATCGTAGAGCTGAATGCTCTGTGAAAGCCTTAAAGACAGATGGGACACAGGACATATACCCAGGAGGTTGCCTTCCAGCAGCACCACCATCTGTTCGTGTAGGGAGCAACATGCCTTGTGATATTCTTTGGTCTGGGTCAGAGGAAGTCCCGTAGGTCACCTATGAGCTAAGTTAATAGGGGACAGTGGGATCAAAACCCAGGTGTAGAGCTAGCCTATACTTACGTGGCTGGGCAGGTGGCAGTGGAACGAAGGAAAGAAATGTGGATTTGGGGGGAGCACTGCCTTTTCAGAAGTAGGAAGGCAGGCACTGGAGTAGCACAGTGACTGAAAGGTAAAGGAATAACCAAGTTGGACATTTGGGTCTGCCAGGACTAGCCTGGGAAGCATAATGGCTGGCAGGGATGGAATTATGGCTGAGACAGTAGAAGGGAAACTAACAGTTCCTGTCCTCTGCATTTGTGTATGTGTGTGCATGTGTCTTCCTCGCTAGGGGAGCGCTCGGAGATGGTACAAGACCGACTGCCACTTATCGTGGGCTCAGCGCTTGGTGGTCTAGCCTTCTTGGTAATTGCTGCCATTGCCATCCTTGCCATCATCTTCAAGAGGTGAATTCCTTGACCTGCTCATGTGCACTGCAGACAGTGGAACTATCTTTCCCCTGCTACATAACCCCGTCCCAAGGGAAACAGCCTGATCTACATTTATCCAGATGTCCTTGAGATGCCACTTTCTAATTAAGGAAAGATCCTGCCCCATTACTCCTATCTGAGGAGCCTTTCCTTTGGTAAACAGCTCATGTACTTAGCTGATGTTTGGCAAGTCAGCAATATGAACACAAGGGAAACATTTTAAAGCTGGTGCTTGGAAGGTATTTAAATGCATCACAGTAAAGAAGGGACTGTAAATCACATTTTAGGCATCAAGCGGAGAATGAAGCAATGTGGTGAAGGAGGACTAGTGGAGTAAGTATTTAGATCCACTTACTTAGAAGTTAGGTACCTTCTTAGAAAGAAGATTAAACACCCTTTAACCAAAGACCAAGCTGAAGAATAATATCTGTACAACCCCAATGGTTCCGTGGAACACTGACTCGTAAAATACAGGCTAAAAAAAGCAATTACCATTTTCCATTTTGGAAAGAAAAAAAGGGCTGATAAGACAATGTAGAGGTAGTCTGTTACGGCAAAAAAAGGAGGACAGAAGTTTTAAAGAGAAAGAGAGAAAAGTAAGGGTCACGTTTTGTAGAAGCACAAAAATAAACAATGGGGGTTTTGTTATCTGTTGAAAAGGAACAGTCATTGCCCACTCCTTGAATTTGTTGAGGTTTGAACTTAATCCCCTAGATTATCAGTAATGGATTTCTGTATCCTTGCGCTACTCTGCCTCTGCACAAGAGGGACTTTTTAGCTTTTTCTACTGACCTAAAAAAATGTACAAACTACTTAACTTTAGAAAGTGACATCTAGTTTAGTTTTCTTTTTTGTTGTCTTCCCTTTTCTACATTTGTTTTCTCCTTCTGTGTATGTTCTCTTCTAATATTTTTCCTCTGGAAAGAAAAGAATTATCAAACACTGTTATATTTACATTGTTGCCTCCTTTTGTAGCTTTGAACTGTTAAAAATATAATTTCTTGTTACATCTGGAAATGTGATATTATGTGCACAACTCAATAAAGCATATATTTTTCTAAAAACAATAAACCAAACCCAGAATAAATTGATATCAAAACTGTGTTGGGGAAAGACATTAATGGGTTTCTGAAAAATGTATCTGCATAAAAGGAAATATTGTAAAAAATAGATTCATTTATACTTGAAGGATCATATGCAATAAGTAGACAATTATTCAGAAGTGGAGATACCAAATTTCTACTTTAAATTTGTCCTTTTTAAGAAAAGTAAGTTTGAAGATGTAGGATATGAGGAATGCCACATGAAATGACTAGTTCTTTAAAAGGTTGAATATATGTAGAGTCAAATGATACAATTTTAACTTGTTTCTGCACATTCTTGGTACACATTTTCCAGGCAATATAGTATGAAACATCTATTTTAGCTAATCACTGGATTTTTTTTTTTGTGATGGGAAACCATTAATCTGTCAGATAACCTATAAAAAAAACCCCATGCATGCAGACCTGACTTTCAGATGCAATAGCAGAGTTAGAGTTCTTAGCTATAGGCCCTCAGCAAAGCCAGTCTCTTTCCGCACAGAACAGATTTGGAAGGTAGAACTGCCTGTGTTTTTGCAATCTTAGCAGAATTTAAAGAGATAAGCCTGACAAGTATAGATAATACAATTACCTATCAGAATGACAGAATTAATTATGTGGATAAAGAAAAGCAGTAAATGTCTCGTGATACTCTTTTTTTCAGATGCTAATTGAGTTATTGGCTAGAAGGTCTTGTGCCAAGACAGCAAAGCATACGAGTTGGCACAAATCCATGCACAGAGCAGGCATACTACAGGGTACCACGGGTTTGATTTACAATCTGGTCTAATTCATATCATTTAGAAAAGATCATAAGCTAGCATGAATTGTACATTTTTGGAAAAAAATATAAGCGCTATTGGGAACAAAGGAAGCAACTTGAAAATGTGTTTAGAGCAAACCAAGAGTAGGATGAAACAGAATATCTAGATCATGTGGGGAAAAAGTGCTTGAATCACACACATTTAAGAGGAGAATGAAATATGAGAAATGCCTATGCTGAGAAGGACCTATGCTTACTGGAAATTAGATACATATATGCAGTACATATTACAATAATAAAGACCATACCTGTTTTGATCTGCACATGCAAAAATCACATCATGGGACAGATTTCTGTCCATCTGGCTCTGTGTGGTTGGTTTTGTGTACTGTGCTTATGAAAAGAATAGTCAAAGTAAATGCTGTCGAAAGACCAGGAAGAAGAATAGAAAACTAATCTTTGGGGGAAATTTACACAAATTAAACTTTAGCGTAAATGGCTTTTGGAAATTTTTTTACAAACTTAAAAAGCATCACAGGAGATGGCTTAGATTAATATTTAAAAGAATAATTTGTCATAATTAAATGAAATTAAAATGCAAATTTAGCCTGAATAGCAAGAAAATGTCCAAGACAGTAATGTTTGTTTTTCAGGTTAGTGCTGGTGGCCCTATCATTTGTCATATCTAAAGTGGGGATGCAAACAAACAGTGGTGTAAAAGCTACCACACAAAAAACCAAGCATGCACTGCTTACCAAGAGATGGGCAGGATCTTAACACCCATCTTCTATCCCTAAATTCAAGGACTCTTTGAGTCTTGCATTGAGATGCCTACCCCATCATCCTGTGAGAGATTCTTGTGCGTGTGTTGACTTTCCTTTCCTTTCCTTTATGTCCTCCAGTAAAAGGCGAGAGACTCCATACACAGACCGCCTGCAGCAGTATATCGGTGCACGAGGTAAGCCTTCTTGAGCAACTGATGGTGAGGGGCTGTCTCTTCTCAGGACTTGTTAATACCCATGTCTCTCAGGGTTTGATTATGGTGATGTTTTGGGCTGTCCCTCCGCTGCAGGACTTGGAGTGAAGTATTACATTGATCCTTCAACCTATGAAGATCCCAATGAAGCTATTAGAGAATTTGCCAAGGAAATTGATGTGTCCTTCATCAAGATTGAGGAGGTCATTGGATCAGGTAGTGTGAGAACCTGCAGATTTTCAAATGCCTTTTTGTTCACCTTGAGGCCTGGCACACTACTGGCCTGAAATGAACCCATGCATCCATGCATCCAGTGTCTCAGGATAGCTAACCTTCATTTTTACCAAAATTCATCTTAACCTACTTACCCTTAGATGCTGGCTCCAAACCAAGTTCAAAACACCCTTTGAAGACTCAGAGCTCCTCACTTGAACCCTGAAGATGTAGTCTCCAACCTGAGCCTTCATCAGGAGCTTTACCTTAATCCAAACAGTCCTAGTAACCCTATTTCCAAGCAGCGCCTGGGGTCTTCCACAGTAGAATGCTTTAGTGCACCTGACTAAAATTCTTTACTGTGTTTCCTTACTTGAGGTGTGTTTCTTCCCTCCCTGACAGGAGAGTTTGGAGAGGTGTGCTTTGGGCACCTAAAACACCCAGGGAAGCGAGAATACACAGTAGCTATTAAGACCCTGAAGTCAGGTTACACAGATGAACAGCGGCGGGAGTTCCTGAGCGAGGCCAGCATCATGGGGCAATTTGAGCATCCCAATGTCATCCATCTGGAGGGTGTGGTCACCAAGAGCCGGCCAGTCATGATTGTCACAGAGTTCATGGAGAACGGATCACTGGATTCCTTCCTCAGGGTACCACAACCAGATTCTCCCACAACCGTTACCTCTTCATCTTGCTGTGTGCCTGTATCAGCTCTGATAGTTTTGCCTCTCTTCCTCTTCACTCCTGTCTCTCTCAGTCCTCAGTCGCCCTCTTCAGGTGCAGTAGAAATAATAGCAAGTTAACAGAGGAAGTGGGTTTGGGCCAATGTGGCGAAAATACTCCAAAATCTCACCCGTCATATAAAATTTCCTCATTATTTGAGACTTCTCCAGCTCAAATAATTAATGGTAAAAAGTACTAAATTGTTTATCTTTGTACACAGCCTTCCAGCTCCTTATGGGCATGCACCAAAGTTTGCCTTTCTTATAATGTTTTTCAGACTTTATTCTGCTGCCACTGAATGTTTTCAAGTTTCAACATTGTAATGAAGTAGCGAAACTTGTGCTTACTTTTGGACTCAGACTTTCTGGTAGTTTTTTTTAGTAATGAAACATAAATACAGACATTTTTATAGTATAGATGATTCACTTCTTTTCTTCACTGACTCATATGCTAATTCAGCCACAAATGCTGTGGCAAGTACACTGTGATGAGCACGTGAGCGCATTGTGTAAAGCAGGATAGAACCCATTGTAAAGATCTTGAAACAGTAAAAGCAGATTTGTCTGCTACGGCCATTCAGCCATCTTAGTAGTTAAAGAGACTAGGTGTAGGATGCGAAAGGAGGACATGGCCACAAGAAGAGATCTGTGTTCAGAAAAAGGTCACCAGTGTCCGACTTCATTTAAGATTCATTGCTTTAAGCCCACCCTCCTTTCTTACTTGCTCTCCGTGAACCTTCAGATTTTGGCTGAAGTTAAGGTGTATGTTCTCTAACTTCATATAATCCACCTTGTTACCTTGCTCTTTGTTTGTCTTCCCTGTTGGCTTCATATTCTGTGGTCATAAAAGCCTGTGTTTGCCTCCTCGCAGCAGAAGGAGGGACAGTTCAGTGTGTTACAGCTGGTGGGAATGCTACGGGGGATTGCAGCTGGCATGCGCTACCTTTCAGACATGAACTATGTGCATCGTGACCTGGCAGCACGTAACATCCTAGTCAACGGTAACCTTGTATGCAAGGTGTCAGACTTTGGTTTGTCCCGCTTTCTGGAGGATGATGCTTCAAATCCCACCTACACTGGAGCTCTGGTGAGTTACTTCTATGGAGCAAGTTGCTGCACTGCTGCCAGCTGTGGTTTTCTTCCTGTGCTCCTCCTTGATTTGGTGTACCCTTTTTAGTCCATCTTGAGATCAGAGACACCGGTGAGGTAGAGCCTTCTATCTTGTGGGCTATCTGTACTAAAGAGGTAAGAAACAAAAATAGCTGAATATCTGATCCACTCTGCTGTGCAGAGTCTGAGTGCTGTTCTTTGTGGAATGATAGTGAATAGGACAAACCTCATAACTTGGTTTTAGGTGTTACCTTCCCCAGTTTATTAGCTTCTTACAGGAGATACAAAGGACTGAAGGAGAGGATGAAGTCCTGTACTACCACACTTTGAGCAAACAATTGGGGTTTTTCCTGCAGAAAAGATAACTGGCATAAGTAGGCTTATGGGCTTACAACCAGCCACCAAACGAGCTTACCGCCTGTGAAGCTCTGACACCTGTAATACATCCTACAAAGGGGTGGAGAGTGTAATGGGCAGGTTGAAACTACCATGTGGTATGCAGGGGATGCAGAATTCAGTTACTGAAAACTGAAGCAAGTTTTAGATGTAAGTCTTTTGAAGAAACAGCACCTGAATGTTATTTTGCCCAGCAGGTCATACCTGCAGTCTGAGAGGTCAAGACGGAAAGAGGAAGGGGTTAATGCTAGCCACTCAGGGTACTTGTCTGTCCTTGCTGTTGCAGGTTGGGATTGTTTAAATGGTTTTAGATTTCCAAATGATTGTGACTTTCAGGAGGATTTTACTATCTGGCACCTCTCAAATGGTGCAAAGAAGAGCTATGAAATTTAAAATCTATTACATGACAGGATTGGTAGCAGCAAGGAGGCATGATTGTTTTTTCATCTATATTTGTCAATAGAACAAGGTGGAAGCCTTGAACAGAGTTTTAATTTAGACCAACAATGTCTACAAGAGTGCACCAACTGGACAGGCACCCCATGCTTAGAGTTGTGTCATGCTGATCGGTTCAGTGATACCATTGTCACAAATAGTCCTTATGTGACTAATGCCCCGGTTGCTCTCTGACTGCTTTCTAGGGCTGCAAAATCCCTGTCCGCTGGACTGCCCCTGAAGCCGTCCAGTATCGCAAGTTCACCTCCTCCAGTGACGTATGGAGCTATGGCATTGTCATGTGGGAAGTGATGTCCTATGGTGAGAGGCCTTACTGGGACATGTCCAATCAGGATGTAAGTTGTAGAAGTGGTGAGAGTGTACATCTGCTCTCTGTCCTGTGCAATTCAAGTAGAAAAAAGTAATACACCACCAAGTGACTGAAGCTTGTTCGTCTTTTCTTTTCCCAGCTGTGATAAAGTTCTCCTTTTCCTGCAGGTGATTAATGCCATTGACCAGGACTATCGCCTGCCACCACCCCCAGACTGCCCGACTGTTTTGCACCTGCTAATGCTTGACTGCTGGCAGAAGGAACGGGTCCAGAGACCCAAATTTGAGCAGATAGTCAGTGCCCTTGATAAAATGATTCGTAAGCCATCTGCCCTTAAAGCCACTGGCACTGGGAGTAGCAGGTGAGATGAGGATTTAATGCAAAATAATAGGGCTTGTCTCTTGGTGGGCACAATGAGGAAAAGAAAGCAATAAATAAGACTATAAAGTATTTTTTCCAACCCTCTCATCTGAGACAGGGAACAAGTAGGAAGGGAACAAAAAATGAGGGAGAGAGTTGGAAGAACTGTATATCCTGATTCACTTATTGGGTGGTGAGGAATTGCAAGTGCTGGATGTGAGAGGAGATAAATCTCTTGATGGGGTGCACCAAGGGTGAATGAGTGAGGGATCTTAGGGAATGGAGGGACGCATATGGGTGCAGCTACACAAGATATTCTGTGATTACACAGTGCTGTGTGATCACAAGAGGTAATGAAGGAAGAAAAGACCTTAGCTTATGGAGGGAAGGAAATCTGTAGCTAAGACTAATTAGAACTGTAGCTTGCATCCCATATTTTCCCAACAGCATTTTGCAGCCTGATGGAACCAGAGTCAGGAGGTCAGCAATGGCAAAATCTCTTGGGGGGTAAATGGCACCAAGATTAGATAGTTGTTGGGCTGATGACAGTATTACAACCTGGTGGCCTGGAGGGTTTTACCCCATAGTTATAAACCTTGTCTCAGTGGAATATACTCCACAGCTGGGGGAGGGCAAAAGTATCTAGTGATGCCCATTTTACAAAAACAGCACATAAAGAAAGTTACAGCTTTGGGGCAGATTCAGGTGATGGGGAAAAGAGCAAATGTCATGTATAAACAGTCATTTATTTGGCCTTTTACTGTGATTTTATCTGATGCATGTTGGAGCTGAAACAACACATTCATTGTCTCATAGGTTACTTTCTGAACCAGGGAATGCATCTAGGAGAGGGAGAGCTAGTCACAAAGGTTAAAAGCTATAAGGTCTCATCTCTGCCTTAGAAACTGCCTCACTGCAACTCTTTGCCCAGCTAATAGGTCTAGACCTAGAAAGTGTGGGAAGATTTGGGGCAACAAGAAGAGAATGTGCCTGAGGGAGTATAAGACGGGAAGGAAGGATCAATTTTGTGGGGTGGATGGATTGTTTTCTGACAGAAAAGGGAACACAGGTAATCTAGAAACAGGGCATCAACATGTAGGACTTTAGGAATCAGGGCATGAAGAACAAATATTCTCCATTCTGTGCTCTTGCATTTTCTCCCTCTTATAACTCTTACCTTACTAGTATGGTCAGTGGATATTGATAACTTGGGTTTTTAGAATGTGCCTCTTTTGCAGACCATCTCAGCCTCTCCTGAGCAACTGTCCTCCAGATTTCCCTTCACTCAGCAATGCCCATGAGTGGTTGGACGCTATCAAGATGGGCCGTTACAAGGAGAATTTTGACCAGGCTGGTCTGATTACATTTGATGTCATATCACGCATGACTCTGGAGTAAGTAGAGAGGCAGAGAATTTAGTCAGGGCTATATGAAGAATATGTACACATGGAAAATGAGAGGGAAGCCAAAGCAAAGTATCTACTGCTTCTTACATCTTATTAGGTCCTCTGGCCCCACTCCATACTGCTGTATGTTTGCAACCTGTTTCTATAAGCACTAATACTGATCCCACAGACACTACAACACATACTGTCAGTGTTGCAGAGAGGCTGTTATATCAGAGTGCTCATGACAGCTACCACAGGTAGTAACCACTTGTAAGGAGATGTGCAGAACCAGCTGTACGATATACTGGTTTGAAGTGTTATGTAGAAGACAGGAGGCAGGAAAAGGAACATTGTTAGGATCATAAAATTGTTTGGATTAGAAGGGACTTTTAAAGATCATCTAGTCCAAACCCCCTGCCATGAGCAGGGACATCTTTCAGTAGACCAGGTGGTTCAAGGCCCCGTCTGACCTGACTTTGGATGCTTCCAGGGATGGGGCATCCACAGCTTCTCTGCACAGCCTGTGCCAGTGCCTCACCACCCTTCCTTATATCCAATGTAAACCTATTCTCTTTCAGTTTAAAACCATTGTCCCTTGTCCTGTCACTACAGGCCCTGGTAAAAAGTCTCTCTCCATCTTTCTTGTAACCCCCCTTCATATATTGAAAGGCTGCAAGAAGGTCTCCCTGGAGGCTTCTCTTCTCTAGGCTTAACCACCCCCACCCCCCTGCCTTTCACTGCTTCTTTTTATAACATAACCTGCCAAAGTTTTGCCAGCATCCCCTCCACCCAGATGAATTTGCCAAGCAAAAGCAGAAGCCTTATCAACTGTTTCTCAAAGATACACGTATGCATATAGCTGTACGCATATAGCTGTACACATATATCCATACACATTGATTTGGATACAGTGAGATGGATGGGGACTGTTCAGGAAAAGCAGCCCATTTTAACACCTACCACGTGCTCTGTTCTCTTGCAGAGATATCCAGCGTATTGGCATCACACTTGTTGGTCACCAGAAAAAGATTCTGAACAGCATCCAGCTCATGCGAGTCCATTTGAATCAGCTTGAACCAGTTGAAGTGTGATGTTTACACCATCTTTATTCCACTAGTCCCAAACTCTGGAAAGTTTCTGGGGGAATTCAGAGGGATTTTCACTGTAAGAAAAAGAGATTTCAGTATGCTACTTGAAGACTTTATGCACCTTGAGAGTGCACACTACATCTGTTCCATGAACAAGCACGAAGCCTTGCCATGATTTGAAAGCAGAGCTAAATAACTGATGGCATTTAAATGTGGCTGATGTCATATGTTGGGAATGGGCTGTGGGAGGGAAGGTTCGAATAGGAGGTGGAATAATAACTTGGACAGATCACAAGCACCTGATGCCTCTTCTCTGCCAAAAGAAGGCATCAAACAACTTCACAAAGCCCTCAGCAGGCTTTATTTGTGGCTGGGAGCCCAGCAAATCTACAAAGACATAATAAAGGCAACAAAAAAATTACCATTTTTTTTTTCCGAAAGAATGCCATCATGGTGTGAGAGATTATTGCTCAGATGGAGATGAGCATCAGGCTATCAATTGGTATGCCAGCTTGGTCTGGAACTCAAGTTCCAGTTAGTGCACAATATGTGATAAGCAGGAAGACATGCCACCTGGTGAAGAGGCTGAGAGTAAAGGGCTCAAAAATTCTGTGTATTTCATGTGCAATTCTTGGGTCTGCTCTGTGATCCAGGAGGGAAACTTACTAATCCTTTCTGTTGACACAAGGAACAGCAAGCCCTTGGTGCTATGCAACTCTATGGGACTGCAACAGAATGGAATGATAAGGATTCCTAGAATCCATCCTACTGGATCTGCAAATGGAGAGGTAAACAAATAGGTTCTAGTCCTCACAAGCCCTTTCTTGAGAGGAAAGGCATAAGTTGTGATATTCTGAAATCCTGAGCACCCAGAATTTGGGTTTTGTTCTCTTCTGACCCCCTTACATACATCGAAGAGTATGACAAAAAAATCTGAAGCCCCTTGCTTTTGAAAAATACTTGCTCTTTTTCTCACCCTAGCCAGCTACATCCGTGGGCACAGCTGGTCAAATATTGTTTCTGAAGAGAATGCAGACCTGCAGTAGTCACCTCCAAATAAACAATTTTAACAAAGGAGGTGAAACTCTTTCACAAGCTCTTGTCAGGACTGATCAGGCAGGGTACCAGTCCCACAAGCTGCTTCAGCCCTTACAAAAGGAGTAACAATGTCCATGGGATCAACTGCATTGTCTGGTAGAGGTGCATGAGGATGACCAGAATGACAGAATTTATGTCTCACTTCAGACAGTCTCGTTCGTACCTGCTGAAGGAAAGATTGCTCTGAGGCAGAGCAGTGCTTCAGGACTGTTATCTATCCCTATGCACAAGTGTGAAAACATGAAGCTGAGCTTGAGAGGAAAACTCATAAACTATATACTTGTCTACCTCACCAACACATAGGAAGGGAAGTGGAAACGGCATTGTTCAGCATCTCCTCAATGAAGGCATTACATGAAAAGAGACCTGCTTTGTGTCTAGAGAGGAAATAACCCGAGCTGTTCCAATCTGTGCCCATCTGTTGGCTCACTGTGAACTAGCCATGAACTTACTGTTTTTCTCCAGCTGTCAAGGTTAGAATAGCACAACTTCTGCAGATACTACTCCTGTACGGATTTAAGGATCCTCCCCGTCAACCCAGCAACTGAAGACTGAGAAGCCACACTTAATAGTTAAAGAGTCCCATAATATGATAGGTGCTCCAGAATAGTTGCACTAGAATAGCCAGCACTGTTCAGACTCTTTGTTACACCATTAGAGCAATATCATTGTTAATTTTTTTATTTGAAGGAGAATAAATGTGCTTTTTTTCAAGATTAAAAAAAAAAAAAAAGTGCCAGTGCAAAACCAATACAAGGAACTGCTAATAAAACATTCAGAGCAGTACAAAGAGAGTGTGAAGAATAAAAGCACACCACATCAGACTAGTGTGAGTCCAGCTCCAGAAAATTTGAGGGTATTGCTTTTTGAAGGGTTTCTACAAACTTGTAATACTCAAAAATCCAGTTACATGTGTACTCCACCTAACAGCAACTGAGCCTGAACAAGTGTCCTCTTCAGAAAGCATGTTGAGGGGAATCTGTGGTCTCTAGCACCTTTCATATGCATTCACCAGAGGACAGCAACGCATGTATGTGTAGCTGTACATGAGTGTATTCTAGAAGTTGTGCAGGCCATCTGGGGAAACATAGCAAGCTGTTTTCTGTGCCTTGGGTGGTCAAAATTAGTGGAGAAATGACCTATTTCAAATCCCATGGCCTCTTTTGAGGCTAGAGGAAACTTGCATGCAGCAAATACATTCTCTGCCTTCATGCAATGGGAGACAAAATGGGAGCCTTGTCTGAATCTCACAAAAATGACCATGATGTTTAATAACTCCTTACAGGAAGCTGCAGTGAAGTGGACTGCTTGGTGGTAGTTCAGGCAGTAGGACATTTGCTTTTGCATGTGAAGTCTACAGCAAAGTTGTTTTTACAGTCAAAGGGATTTACTCACTATACCAAAGCAGGCAAGTAGTGACAGGACATCATAGATCTCTTCTTCCTCCTGTTCTAAGGCAAGGTGAAATGTCCCAAGGATAATGCCAAGGGGTCAAGTGTCAAGATGTCCTGGCTATGGCTAGAATCTCACAAGGACAGGCTTGGGGTCACAGACAGGAGTGAAAAAGGATACCTGTTTTCTCTAAGACATGTCTCCATTCTCTTTATTGCTAGGGTGTTCCTTATTTTCAGAGTACTTCTTCCCTAGTTTGGGATGCAAAGGCTCTCATGTTGCAATGCAGTTTGTGTTATTTGCCATCATGTGTTATTTGGCCCTCAAGTCTGCAAGCACGGAGGAAAGGCAGTCATGGCAGAAGCATTAGAAATATCCTGATCTCACTTTTCTCAACCATGTGAAAGCAGAAATCCTACATTCTGTTTCCATAGATGCCATCTGGGATGTCCTGCCATATATGAGCACCCTCAACAGGTGGGGATTAGAATCGGGAAGGAAAGTAGGGCTCACCTAGACACCTGATATCTGTTCTTCACCAGAGGAGTGAGAAACAATGCAAAAAACTTTTACAGAGCCATATTCTTTTCCAGAGAAGCAATGGGAGATTAACAAGTTATTGCCCACATGTACTCCTTATGATACTTAAAATATGCAGTGTGTAAGAAGACTGAGTAAATGAAATGCACAGGTATCAATGCGTAGCCCTTCATGAGGGCATTAGCCATTTGTATGAAAACTCAGAAGTCATACCTACAGTTGGAAAGAATCTATTGCAAAGACTTCTGCTTGAACATAGCTTTTCACTATCTAGAAACAGGTAGAAACTCCACCTTACGGCAAGTTGGTTATGTAGTTATTCCTGATTATGTTCCCTCCACCTGCCTTTTTGGTGTCTGTTGCTGGACAGTCTCCAGACAGACAATTGGGTCTGCACCGGTAAGTCAGCTAATGTATCGTGCTGCCAAAGAGCACGTCAGGCAAGCACTTTCCCACTTACGCTGCTTCAGCAGCCAAGTGGAATTCTCAGTCAGGAGCTACATACGTGTCTGTGCACCCCCTGCCTCACTAAGCCATGGCATGTTTATGTCAAAAGCAGACCCTGCTCACCCTAGGTGCAAAGACAAGCACATAAGCTAAGACATTTGCATCCATGCCTAAAATGATGTTGAGGCAAGGCTGAAAGACTTACACAGTGATTTCTGTTTGGCACCCAAGTATCCTCAGTGGATGTGCCGATGATATGTATTGCAGTCCTTATTTTTGGGAGGTTTTGTTTTGGTTTTTTTTTGTTTTGTTTTGGGTTTTGTTTGTTTGTTTTTTTAAAATTCAAGGATGTAATATCAGTGAGTACTTTGACAACATTATATTAGGGGTAGTTGAGGGAGTACAAGCTGCTTAATGCTACTAAAGGAGAGCTGAAAGAGTCAGTCTGTTTAGTACAAAGGTATTCAGTACCTGGGACTATCTAGAAAGAAAGAAGCTGCTGTAGCTTCCTTAGTCCCAGACAATTCACCTGTTGTGAATAAAACCTCTGGGTGCGGTGGGAAATGACGAGCAACACCAAGGAACTTACCTTTAATAAGCAAATATGGTAGAGCTGCCCCCATCACTGGGTCTTTGGTCAGGGATTCCAGCCAACAAATCTGCTGTGGGACTAGTCTGAGCAGAGTTAACCAGCCTGAATCCATCCTGCCTTTGGCATACTTTCTCAGCAGTCAGCTACACAGTCATTATGCATCCAAGATGCAGCTAAGCAGTAAGTTTGAGTTCAGGACAAAACCAATTCTTTCTCTTCCCTGAAACCAGGTAATGCTAGAGGGGACAATGCAGTGAGCTGTTCACATGTTCCATGCGAGCAACTATTCATTAGTATTGAGCATCCTAAGGACTGTAGATCACACGTAATTTTGAATGTCTGGATATCATTAAAAGACAGCATGGAAAAGCAAAACTCATGTCCTGCTCAAAAGCTAGTCTAATCTTTCCCTTTTCAAATCTATATAGAAAAAATGGCACCTCTCTCAGAACTTACATTTTGTTGTAGCATTCGAGATAGTCATGCTCTGTGCATGAAACTGTTCCACTTCTGTGTTACTGAAAGGGCTACACTGAGCTCATGAGAGATCAATGTCCTCTAGAGCTTGTCCTTTTGTAACTGACCTGATCAAAGAGGAGTTACTCCCCCTGGGTTCTGCTACCGGAAACACCGAAGAGAAGGCTTAACTACCCTCAAAGAGCCTTGTGGCTTATATATTTTATCTCTATTTTCTGAGTGATAAGAAAACTCTTTTCCTGAAATAGTCTCAGTTGAAACATGCAGATTCATTACAACATACCGAGATTTCTTTCTATTTTCTTCCATGACCTTTGTTTGCTTGAATGAACAGAGATATGTGGTCTTTTTAGTCAACTGCTGTAAGAGCAAGTCACAAGAATGGGAACAGTGGGTTGGCATCTTGGCACCTATGCCTCAACTAGTAGAGTTCGGTCTGTTATTTATGTCTCTTTTATGAGACCAAGCGTGCTTAGCCAACATTGATAAAGCTGTTTGCTTCTGAAAACTAATCCCTTAAATTCAGGCCATGTTAAGTAAGGTTGGATTTGTTCTACTTTACAGTGGCACTAGAAATTATACACACTGCTGGCAAAAAACTAGAATTTATGTTACATCTATGCAACTCTCTCATTGCATTTTGGTAACAGGTATACAAACCTAGTACTGTCCATGCATTTGGACAGCTGTAATAGATTGATCATTTATAAACAATTCTGTTGCTGAGGACAAACTCTAGTCCTCTTTGAACCATATTGACTCTGCAACGGAACAGGAGAATAGAAGTAAGATAACCAGCTATTTCACAAACACAAATGAGAAGGTACTATCTGAAATAAGTTTTTAAAAATAGATCTGTTAGTGTTGCTGTGTTAAAAAGGACAGTAATTATAGTGTACCCTAATATTTCCCTGTATAAATTGTAAAACTTGCTATTTTAACCTGTCATCTCTGCAGATCTATAACAAGAGTGAGCTAACCACAACAATAGTTACAATGATAATAATAAACAAATGTGGGTTTCCTCAATGTAGAGAACTACAGTAAGAATATAGTAGCAGTCCAACAGCTGGGTTGCCTGCAGTTTGCACTGAGAAGCAATGGACTTCTTTGACAGGTGAAGTATTGCAAACTGAAAGATCAGTTTATCAAATATATAATTAGGAAACTAAATGTCAGCTTAGGGACATACTTGGGATCATGTGACAACTGCTTAACTGCATGCACATATAACTTCACGAGGATGTAATATTGTTTGGACTGCTAGACTGGTTTTACTCAAATTTAGGATGCTATTTTAGACCTCTTTAGGAAATAGTACTAAGTTATTAAGCTAACACTGAGGATCTTATATTGAGTACCTTCATGCAAATATGTATCATAAAATCAATGACGTGTTGCTGAGACTTCTCTTCCCCAGCCACTGTCAGAGTGCAGCACAACTGGCAAGCTGGACTCTTAACTTCAGCTTTCAGTAACACAGATCTAGGTGTGGTCCCTTTCCTTTTGGCTGTGAGATGATGCCTTCCCTTCAGAAAGGAATATGCTATGCTTTTAGAGTGAGAGCAATAATATCTGTCCTTAATCTTTCTTTGACAAGGTCAAAAGACACTTAGGTAGGACATAGGAATTGTTTAAAGGATTGCAGTTCAGGAGCGGGAGTGAATGGAAAAGAGCTGGGTGATACTCAAGATGAAGTGTGAAGAAACATTTTCTAGCTGTGACAGTTTATGGGGCTGTGACTATGCTGAGACATTTACTTAGGACCCCATAAGCTGCATTCCTTACTTCATGACATATGTTCCTTGCTTTGTGATGAACCGTAGATAAAAAATTTCTACCTGGGGTATGGGAGCAGGACCTAACATAATGTAACAAAGCTTTTAAAGCTCTGCTTTTTTCCTGGTTCTTGTCCAGACTTGGATTTCAGAACTCCACATCAGATCCCAACAATCCCATCCTGCATTATGTGGTTTGTTTCACTGGGTCTGACTTCTTACAAGAGAGCAGTCCTTCCTGATAGGTTCATACATGTGAATTTACTGTTTAGTTGTCTACTCTTAGCAGAATTTACCTGAGATAACATCTGTCCCTAGACTGTATTTCTGGCCACGGGTTTCAGAGTGAGGATGGAGGCATCATGGAAGCTTCCTCTCCAGCATGGCAGTAATAGAAACAACCTGCAGTGAATAAATCAATAAATATTTGTGGGCACTGAGGGATGCAGGAAAAGAGGAAATAGTTCTAATAGTTACCATGAGACCAGTGTAGCAAAGATAAAATCCACACTTCTAGAACATTTACATGTACTTCTTGTTTAGCCCTACCTTTGCTTGTAAGAATTTGGTTCTTCCCACCATAAGAAAATCCACAGGTCTTCTCAACTGAACATGCCTCACTTGTTTGTGGGATCCCAGCTCTGTCCCCTCCAGGACTGGCAAGCAGTCTTCCCCTTCCAGCACACGCTTCATAATTCACGACAAGGAGTTACATAGCTGAACAGTTTTCTCATGTGTGCTCTCCAAAGCTCATCTTGCTCATGAGCCACTCTCCAGTGGGTGCCACCCATCATGGCAATGAGCAAGTTGAGCATAAGGAGCCACAACAGCAAAGGCTGAATAAGTGATGCCATACATGAAAAGTAGGTCCAAATTCATGGTTGGCAGATCCATCAACGATGGTGAGGAAGAGCTCAAAGGTGCTGTAAGTGCCATGGGCTAGTTGTGGAAGTGCCCCAGTTTGTTGGGATCCTGGGTCTGGAAGATGCTGTGTTTATCTGGAAGGTGAAGTTGTGCTGGTGAGACACATGACCATGGTTACCAGAATCATGCAATCATATGTGATGCTGCAAAGGAAGAAGAGGCAAAAATATGGAGTTAGAATCACACCTTCTCCCACATTCCTGCCCCATCAGGTACCCTCCATTTGTTGATGTTCCTTGACACCATCCTCTCTCCGTCTATAAAATGAAAATGTTACATAGATTCGAGAAACAAAAATCATGCTCAAATGTGAAAGAGTTGGACCTTACCTTGTGATGTGGAAAGGTCCTCCCAAGGTGGTTTGTCCAAAGTATGTGGTTGCTCTGACTCTGAAGGTATCAGGAATCTAAAAGATATACACTCTTTGCATTTGTATTCAGTCAAATTGCAAACTGAGTAAATATTATAAATGTAAACCATTCTCACTTCCAAGATCAATATCACTATAGCCCCTGTCACAGTGATCTGTTCCCCCACCAGGCAGAGGTTATCCTTTGGAGTCCCATAAGATTCCTGAAAGAGATCTCACTATGCTAGAAACTGATAAAGGTATGACAGTAAGGCTCCATTTAAGCAGACCTGGTGATTAAGCACACAAACCAACCCTCCCCATGGTATAGCTTCTGCCATAATTCTCAGCGTCGTGAAACTCTGCAGCCTAGAGAAATGAGCATGACTTAGTCTAAGGAAAACTGATTTGAGTCTCAACTACTAACAAGAGGTGGCTACCTAGTCATCTCACAGTAAGCTTCACAGTTTTAGACAACCTAGTAGAGGAGGATTTTCAGAGTTTCTGGGCGGCGTTTGAATTGCCAAAGAGTTCACCTGGAATTGTGATACTATACCACAGATTATGGCCATGGATATTTCATATTGTCCATTGAACTGGGGCACTAAGGACTCGCAAGGAGTTTTCAAAGTGCCAGCTTCTTCTCTTCCATGATTCTGTATCCTCATTCATAAAATGGAAATAAATCATCAGTTTCTGAAAGGTATTGATAAGCAGGGCTCTCCTTTAGCGCCTTTACATACTTTCTGCACACAAGAGTGGGAAGGGAATGAGGGAACAGGTTTTGAATAAAAAAGGCAGACTAACACAGAATCACATCATAGCCAAATGTTTAACTCGTGGGTACCTGTCCCCTATCTTGACCACATAACGTAGCCTAAATGTTCCCAGAACTGGAAGTAGCCAGCTTTAGAATGCCTTACAGGTTTGGAAAGTGTCATAGGATTTAAAGTGTGCTTCTCAGGAGGTCCTGTGTGAAACAGCAAGATAACAACCCTCATCTCCTAAACTCTTGGGTAGTCCCTGCTCAGCTTCAGTGAAAGAAAGCAATTTTTAGCACCCTGCACCCCCTCAGTGCACTATGAACACATCCACTTTAAAAGCTAAGGAGAGCAGCTGCCAGGTAGAGGCCTTCAATATGCAAGTAAAACGATCAAAAAGGTAGTTTGCTGCTGACCTGAAGTGAATGGGAGAGGTTATTGGTACGAGAGCCTTTTTCCTTTCTGATTTAGGACTAGTTAGTTTGGAACTGAGTATTTCTCTGTCTAGGTAGCTCTAGGATCGCCACCTCTCCAGAGCAGTTGCTTTCTCACTGTTTTTTTGGTCTGTATTGTTTATATCTTTAAAATTCCAGCCTTCAGCACATTTTTTTGTATGCGTACCCTACAGTGTTTTGCTTTGTCATAGGGGACAGACTTCGCTGAACTGAAACTAATATCGAGGTGTTTCTTTCACAAAGAACATCAACAGAACTTAAACTTCTGGAAACCAGAGATTAGCTGTCCATGATTCACTTAGAGATCGTCTTCAGAAACCTTGACATGGACCATGTTCTTATGGAAGAGCCATATACTATGTATGATTCATGACCATCCCTCTTCACTGCTTTTCACTTGACTGAACCTCATACTTCAGCACTCTTAAAGTGAAGTGACAGCAGTCAGAAGCAGGGATATGCTCTTTGATAACATATCATTTAAGGAAAACTAAAGAGATAATTGAAGTTCTTTCCCAAGGAACCTTGTGCTCTGATATCAGCTCTGTTTTCCATGAGCAAACATACACTTTCCTTACTCTGAGCACAGGTAGCAAAAGCTAAAATATGTTTTCCTGAAAAAGAAATGCAGGAAATAACACAAAGTTAAACAAAACTAATTACAAAGTCAGAAAAACTCTGTGTCAAAAAATGTCGTCATTTATACACCACCATTTAATTTGAAATCCCCACAACAGCATTCCAAAATGATTTGCTGAAGGTGCAAACAGCAAAGGAATCCAGAGGTTTTGCCAGAGAAAGAGAGAAAAGGATTTTGACAAGAGCCAAGTCATAGCAAAGAGTAAGGGCAGAGCAAATGACAGCTGTATGCTCTTCAAGGAGCGGGTAGAGGGAGTAAGGTGACCTTCCAGGCTTGGCAGGAAGAACATAAGCCACAAACAACAAGCAAATCCATGAAAAATTTGAAACTAAGAAACTGCTTTGGACCTACAGCCTCAAAACGACTGAAGATGCAGCATGCCTGTCAGGAGCAGGGCTAGCCAGGTTCTGGGAGCTCCAGCGCCATGCCAGCCTCAAAGTGAAGAACTGTTCCTTGCTGTTCAGACGGAACCTTCTGTGGTTTAGCTTGTGCTGATTGCTTCTTGTTCTGTCATTGGGCACTGCTGAAAAAACCCTGTCTCTGCCTTATTTAAACCTTCCCTTCAGAGTTTTGTCCATGTCGGGCAGTCCCAGCTCTCAGCCTCACCTCACAGGAGAGAAGCTCCAGTCCCTGAATGGTGCTGGTGGCCTTTTGTCAGGTCCTGTGTGGCAGCTCCACCTCCCCCTTGTGCTGGGAAGCCCAGGACTGGGCATAGGACTCCAGGTGTGGCCTCACCAGAGCGGAGCAGAAGGGAAGGACCCCCTCTCCCTCCATCAGCTGGCAACGTTCCTCCTAATGCAGCCCAGGATCCCATTTGCCTTGTTTGTGGCAAGGGCACCCCACTGGCTCACATTCAGCTTGGTGTTCATCAGGACCCCCAGGTCCTTTTCTGCAAAGCCACACAACCAGAGGCATGATTGAAAACAGGGGATTTTGCAGGCTTTTGTTTTGGTGCAGGAGCAAAAGATGCAATTCCACCTTGATTTTAGGGGATGGAGAGAAAGACCCATTCATGTAATGAAACATGAGCAGAAGTATAACAAAGAAAAGACTTCAATATTTGCAAACATCAGAAAGGAAAAACAAGAAGGGAAAGGAATAGTTTATATTCCTCTTAACTCCTGTTTATAATCTTAGCTGCTACTTATATTCTCTATTAAGAAGGCAAAACAGAACCTGCATGGATGGACCTGCTTAGCATTCATGTAGGAGAACTTCATCTTGCACAGATGCTGAGGTTTAACCCCAGCCAGTAACTAAGCACCAGGCAACCTCTCACTTACTCCCCCCCCACAGAGGGATGGGGAGGAGAATCAGGAAGGAATGTAAAACTGGAGGGTTGAGATAAGAACAATTTAATGATTGAAGTATTATAACAACAACAATAATAATACTTATTATTACTATTACAATTATAATTGAAAGGAGGGAGAAGGGGAGAGGAACAAAATCCAAAGGGAAGAGAGAAAAGAAAACAAGTGATGCACAATACAGTTGCTGTCTGCCCACTGAGCGATGCTGAGCTGGTCCCCAGGCAGTGACCGACAGGCCCCAGCCAACCCCTGCAAGTTCTTATACTGAACATAACTTTCTATGGTGTGGACCAGTTGGGGTTAGCCCTGGCTGTGCGCCCCCCAGCTTCTTGTGCCCCCAGCCTGCTGGCTGGCAGGGCCTGAGGAGCTGAGAAGTCCTTGCATTAGTATTAACACTACTGAGCAACAGCTGCAAACATCTGTTATCCACAGTATTCTCACCCCAAACCCCAAACACAGCACTGCACCAGCTACTTAGAAGAAAATTAACTCTATCCCAGCCAAAACAAGGACAACAGAGGAGCAGTACAAGGCCTACGTCCCGCTTCAATATATTTTATAGAGTGAGTAGGATGCAAAGGAGTTAATCAACTTCATAACATCTCTACACAGATTATTTTTTCCCTTGTAAAAGTAGTTAACTTAAAATGCCTTTGTTTCAATGTAATGTCACTATTTTAAGTGACCCTCTTTTGGAAGCTTTCAGGCTTTTTCAAACTGGAATTAGACAACTACCCAGTAGCAGTTTTAGAAGATAATATTGAAAACTCAATGGGAAGGAAAGATCTATAATGCTAGTTTCAGCAGGAGTATATTTTCGTGTTATTGAGAAAGAGATGGAAGTAGAAGTGTAATACACACATATGTACATGCATATATAAACATAATGTACATATATGTGCACATCACAGGTGTGTGTATAGATATACACACACACAGATGTCTGACTGAAACAGAATTGAAGGATCGGTATAAAAAATAATAGTAAATTTCTCTCCTAGACTTATTTGCTTACATGCGTAGGTTGTGGCATTGACAATTGCTAAATACACTGGCCAGATAATTGTCTAACATAAATCAACTAATGGCATTTCTTGTACTACTCCAGGTTTAATCAAATGACAATTCACCCCAGTAGCATCTTAAGGGAAACCCCCACCTTTCTAGAGAGAAGAAATATGACAAGGTTACAGAATCTGGAGAAATGAAAACAGAAATTAAATATGGAAATAAAAACAGTTCTGGTTTTACATTCTTTTGCATCTGTCCTGCAGAGATTTTCTGCTGTTTGGTGGTAATTCAGATTAACAGTACAATGAAAAGGTGATTCTCTCCTGCAAGGCACTATGCTGATCTTACTTCTTCTCTATCTTGCCAAAGCCTGGCGGCAGCAGTGTTCCAACATTTCAGAGAGAGGTTTTTTTGTGATAGACAGGTTGATGTTTTGTGTCAAGAGAGAGCCTTGCTGACTATTAGCAAACACAATTCTTCTTCAATTTTTCTACTCTATGTTTAAGTGACTGGTGATTTGAAATGTCTGCTAATTGCCTAATAGTTTGTATCCCAAGTTCTGTATTATTACAAATATTTCTTGATACTCAGCCTACACTTTTGCTTATCAAATTTCAGTCCTTTACCTTTTATTACGTTTTCTGAGACCTTTTTGAAAAATTACTTTCTATGACTATCATATGATGAGGTGAAATGAGATGAGATGGTGTGACGTGATATAACATGAGGACTGCAGGAGAGAACAGGAGAAAGAAATGCATTCACATGAGAAAGCAATAGGAAAGAGATGACTAAATCACAAGTCTGTGCTCTGAAGCAATGATCTTTACTTTCAAAAGGGTAGGTAAGAAATTCTGTGAATATTTCATATATACATATATATATATATATACACTGTCAGAGAGCTACATTTTAAATTTAAAAAAGGCTGATACTACAACTGTGAAGTTGCCACTCAGAATGAACAATATTCACTCTCAGCATTTCTCATTAAGGTGTTTTAGTGCCTCATTTGTCCCATTTTTACACTTCTGTAATAGCTTCTAGGGGAATATCTCAAGCACTTGGAAATGTTACTTCACCAAATTTTACATCAGCCTTGTTTATGGTTCTGAAATAATTCATGGTATTTTACAGAAGGAGAAACTGAGGCACAGAGAAGTGAAGAACCTTGCTCAGAGACAGGCAAATGACCATGGCTAGGTTTCACACTTAAATCACTGTATCTCCTACATCTTTTCAGCCTTTTTCTGAAATAGGAAAATGCAGTTCTCACACAATACACAGAATTATTATTAAATCATTCTAGAGAAGTGACACTCTCCTTGAAAAATTCACAGTTACATGTAACGTTCACCCTGAAATGTAGGCAAAACAACAGAATAAATACTGCTGCTCCTGAGGGCTACATGAACATACCAGACCATCAGATGCATTCTCCTCTCATGGAGTGTGTTTGGTCAGGGGGGAAGGCACCTTCCCAGAGCTGCTTACTTGCTTCCTCTGGTGAGTCTCTGTGCAGCGACATCTGTCAGAATGAGCCTCAGAGAAGACAAGCATCATCTTCTGAATCCCTAGTGCTTCTTGCAGCACTGAAATGTATCTGCAGAGGTTATCACAAAGTGATCTTGCTCAGTTATCAATGCAGACAAATGAAATGGGAATGAGTAATGGAGAAAAAGTGTTGAGAATGAAATATATTCCAAGGACAAAATTAACTTCTAGATTTTTAGGTCAACATACGCACACAGTTTGAGTGCATGGGGTTTTTAGATCGTCACAGGAATGCAGTTTAATTTTTGAAGTGAAAGCAGAGTATCCAGAGGTGTCAGGCAACTGAGTTACAGGACAATAAAATAGAACATCCTTGAGTAGGTCATTTTCACTGGCTGTTTAGGATCCTGAGTGAATCTGTAAGATGAATCTGGACCATTATTGGAACACTTTGGACCATTTGAGTGTCCCAACACTGTCCTTCCAGCTTAGCATTTTTACCTGCTTACAGCTAAGATGTCATTACTTCATTGATAAGCTCAGGGGCTGCCTCCATCGCAGCCTGAGCAGCGTCCACACAGTCACACAAGGCAGCCACACGAAGGACTGTCTCCCACACTGCACCTGCAGAGACAATAAACGAACCATCTCACTGCTGAAGCCCCATCATTCAGCTGCTTCCACTCTACCCTGGCAAGTTTATTCTCTGCTACAGCTACAGCCCTGTGCCTGTTACCCAAACATGCAGATCCCAGACATTTTCTTCTTTAAAGTACTTCATCTAAGGCTAGTACAAGAAGAGGCACTACCTCCCGGGTGAATACCACAGGCTTTATAAGCAAGAAGTTTCTGAATAGCTTGCACATCAATATCCTTCAAGGCCTGCAGCAGGGGAGATTCCCAGAGAAGCCCATTTATATTCTTTAAAAAGTGGTTATAGGAAACAACTTCTCCTGCACGAGCAAAATAGACTTGGTTAGAGGTTTTTGTTCTCCAGATAGCAGACACTTTTGAGAACTCTCAAGGAACATAAATCTTTTAAAGATCAGACATTTTGCATAACCAGAAGATCTAAAACTCAGCTTCTAAACAACTAGAAAGCTGAAGAAATTGTCACCAAGGAAATAGAATTCTGACGCAGGAGTAATTTAGCATTCCAGGGTAATCGCACATTTACTGTACATGACTTTTTACAAGGTGTCAGATCACCTTTGAATCCTACTCTGCATTTTCTAGCAGGCAACATCTGAGATCCACGCAGAAATTGCATATTCCCTGCATAATTTCTGGAATTCTGTTTGCATTTAAAGTTCATCAACCAGCCTCAAGTAGGCTGGATTGTTGATTCTTGTCATAGTACAGAATTCAGTAACCAAATCCTTCCTTTCTGATGATGGAAATACACCAGCAGAACACAAAACAGTCTCTTTAACTCCCATCCCTTTGCTCTAACCGGGAAACTCAGGTAGAAAAAGAATCCGAATTAAATATTCAAACCTTTCATCTTGCTCCATCCCAGCGTGAGAGCTTCAGCTGAATACAATACATAATGAACCCTCTGGAAAGTTCGAAAAGAAAGATGTCACTGTTAAGAGAAATAAATAATTTTTAAGAAAACTGAAGTTTGGCTTCACGCCCATTGTAATTATCTCTAATGCTGAGCGCCACAGGGGTTCTGTCTGTATGTACCCAGCCAGCTTAGTATGCCAAAATGAAAAGAAAAAAAAGAAAAAGAAAAAAGGAAGAAGCTGCTTCTTTATCAGCATATTAACTTCAGTAAAATAATGTGATACCTCATGAAAATATACTAACAATGTACATGAAGAATCATGCTTTTCATAAGGAGAGAATGAAAATCACTCCACCTGTTTTTAATGGGGTGGGCTGTGCTTAAGAAAATGAGAAGTCGAGCCCAAAGTTACAAACAAATCTGTTGAAAGGGCAAAACAAGGGTAACAGAGAACCTTGCCAGCAGGTATTGCACCACAGCTATACAAGGTCAAAGAACTAAATTAGGAAAAAGGTTACATCTCTCTACTGACTTGCATCTGCAAAACGGCATGCAGAAATCAGAGAAGGCAGAGCAGCAAGGATACAGGAGAGGGTTGGAGTGCACTTGAATGTTAACACTAGGTAGTGCTGTCAGCTGCTCATCTTTACCAGCAATACAATACCCAATTCATTAAGAAGATAGGTAAGATAAAATGGTTGTAATAGTCCCTTAATGGTTCAGTGGGTAATGTAAACACCTGCAGTAACAATCCAGGACCTCTCTTTTGCTGCCTCTCAATGCACAAGGAAGCAAAGGTATTATGTATGTGTATTGGGGTGCTAGTCTCAATGAAACCCTGGACGGATTGTGGGAAGTGGGCCCTGATCCTCCATAAGTATCCCAGAAAAAGATGGGATAAATTCTTTTACCAAGTCTTGTATGTGCCCTTTGTATGCTTCCCCTTGGTTTCTGCGCACTTTATAGAAAAATTTTCTGAAGTCTTTACAACTTCTCTCCATGTCTTCAGTGATTAGGAATAGGCAGCAACGTAGATGGCAGAAACTCGGTCCTTCAGGAGCAGCATGGAATTCCGGGCTGAGATTGCAGCTGCAGAAGGCTTGCAAGATAAGCAGGGACTGAAAAAGAAACAGCTGTCCCCCAAAACACAATTTTAGGATTGCCCTGCAACCTGCAGTTAGCTGCTGGAGCTAACTGCGGAAGGAACGGATGACATTTCTCATTACAAAATCTTTGAATGTTCCTCAGTTTAGCAGGTTCTTTGGGAACAGTGATGAAGCCTTCATGATCACCACCCCTTCTCCTGTCAGTTGTTACTCCTAGAGAAAGTCAAGGAAGAACTGAAGGTGTTGAACTTGAATGTTTGTAAAAGGGTTGATAGGCTGCAAACCGGCATTGTCTCTCTGCAATGCTTGTTTAGGGGAGAGATTCCAGTCTCCTGGGTTGTCAGGTGGAGTTCAGCAGTTCAAAATAAAATATATCTGAAAGTACTATGGTCAGTCCACAAAAGTAGAATGGAAATCCTAAGAGCGAGTCACTATATAGTATCTGTTCACCATACAGAATCTGCTCTGGACAGTGTGGTCAGGGAAATACAAAGCATTCTTCCACCCCAGGTGCAGATCTATGCAGGAGCACTGGGCAGAGAAAGACTTGAGTACATGAAACACCTTGGGGCTGCTGGCTGAGATCCAAGGGAGAGAGGTGGTCCCAGGAACTCTGTAGGGTACTATACATCTAAAAGGCGAGAGTGAGAAATGGGAGAGCTGACAAGAGTCAGCTGGTTCTGCTGTTCAGGTTGCGCTTAACCTCTGTCCAGAATTGACTCTAAGAAGTCTCTGAGAACATAGTAACATCTTGGCAAAACTAATACAGTCCCCGATTAATTCACCTCCTAAAAATGAATTCCCAGTCTTCGCAGTGGACCACATAATTTGCAATTTTCTGTGAAGACACAAAGAAGACTACGAGAAGAAAAGGCTTTCCTCTCTAGCTAACCTCTAGACCCACACAGCAGATGGTCTGCTTCACTGTACGTAAGCACCAGTTGCCACCTCCACAGGCGATGGTTCAGGATCTTCTGTCCTGCAATAGCCAGGCAATAAGGTGGGAGGCCTGAATCCCATTACAGACCAATCAGTTAGAAGTTTCAGAAATGAAACTAGTACATTTCTGAGGTTAAAATGGATTTGATGCCTTTATGAAAGATTAAATCTGAACTACATATAAAATAAGGAAAGAAACTGGATGCTAATTGCAGAATAATTAAATATTTTAACATGGAACTGCGGGAACTAAAAAAATGGTCAAAAGTCAAGCTTGAAAAAATAATTTAAAAGAAAATATATGTGAAAGTCTGGAATGTCATTTCAGTGTGATCTACCCTGGATAGTCCAAAAATCGCACTTTCCACCATTTTTTATGTCCAAATCATTTAGATTCCAAATGCTTGGGCTTCTGTGCTTGAGGTGACTGTTTCATAGCCTTACAGAGCTGTAATTGTGTGGAAGGACCTCTTACCATCCTACCTGAATCTTCCGGGTTTACCTAATTGTTTTCTCTAGTTCTCTGTGTTCTTTCGGGCCACACTGAACACTGTTGCTCTACCTTCAAGGATAAAATCACTGTCTGTATAACTCTACCTTTGACTTAGAATTGTTTGTACCTGTGCCTAATGTGCTCTCCGTCTTCATTGTCAGCAGGTTGTTCATGATGCTAAAATACCTGAAATGAATTTTTAAAGCTTACCATTAAAAAATTGTGAAATTATTTTTAGCATGCTAAAGTTTGTTCCAAAGGGATTAATAGGAAAATAGACATTAACAAGAAAATAGAAGCCCATGATTGGAAAAGGTAAAACCACATGGTTTTGTGAGCTAGGGTTATTCAATGCTTCTATTCCCACAGTCATTTTAGAAATAACAGAAAGCCTGGTGAGAATTTTCACCCTTGAGTGAGCAAGGAAAATGACTTGCAACTATTCAGAAAAGTCATTCTGATGATGACAGGATTTCTTGCTGCTTCTTTCTCTGTGAAATACGGTGTAATGAAAGCAAGTGGCCTGTTTATTATTTACAGGCTGAATAGTCCATTTGCACAATTTTATTGCCCTTTGACATGGTGGTCTAACTTTTCCCAATAGGCTGACTAGCCTTACCGCCCAAAATATGTCTGTACTCATTGAGGTAATTTTCAAATACAAAGGAAGAGACAAGCTTGAATGAAGTATTTTTTCTGCTCTAGATAACTAGGTAGAAATAATCCACTTGCTCAATGACATGAACAATTTTGAAATATTTTAGGTGAAAATTCTTTCTTTCTACTTATTGTTACATGTCTGAATAATGGTTTGGGGAAAATAAAGAAAAAAATTATCAGGAAAATAAGTTTGCCATTTAGGATTCAAGACTAAGTCCCACATCTGGAATGGAACTAACCTACAACTTTGGTCAAGCCAGGGACCAGCTGGCACGGGGACAGATCTACAGCCAGACTTCCAATTCCAATCCGCATCAGCAGCATGGTGTGCCTTTGTGACAATGCCATTTTACCACTTGGTGTGATGGATTAGGAAAAGCATAACCACCAGGGCAAGAGCAGCGATGATTTGACTCAGCACAGTTGTGGTTGTGTTTTGAAAAACATCTCAGGCTGAACTCTGCTGTACAGAGTGGCTGTGATGAGGGGGAGTGGGTGCAGCTAACAGTCACCGATTCACAGGCAGCTAGAGCACATGGTACATGACGGGAAGCTGAGCACGGCCAATTTGTTCAGCTCGGAGAAGCCTGGGGGAGATACAGTTGCTATCTTCCAATACCCATGGCAGGAGGATAAAAAGGAGGAGCCAAACTCTCCTCAGAACAACAGAGTGAAAGAGAGCGAGGCACCAGGGACAGGTTGCACAAAGGGAAATTCTGACAGGACATAAGGAAAAGTTTCTCCTCCTGAAGGTGGCTCAGGCTCAGCACTAGAAAGGGTACCCAGAGAGCCTGGGGAGTCTAGATCCTTCAGCATGTTCAGAATTCACCTGAACAGCCTGATCTGGCTTTGGCATTAATCCTGCCATGAACAAGGTCTGAAGTAGAAAATTCCTGAACAGAAACCGCCAGAGGTCCCTTCCCACCTAAGGATTTTTATAATTACAGCCAGATTATATTTCACTTCCCCCCCACCCTGAATCTTGTCTCCAAAACAATTATTTATTCCACGTAACAAAAGCCAAATTTTGAGAATGGATAAGCAATTATAATTTCAGTAAAGAAGAATTCAACATGTTTTGATTAAAAATATAATGAAGAGTATCAAAGTACATTTGCCTGGTACTTCTGTGCTCTTGAACACTATTGATAATCCAGTGAAGTTCCAGTCAATGGAGCAAGAGAAGAGGAAGGAACTGCCTGCTTTTGTGTCTTTCCCACCTTTCAAGAGAGGAATTAATCTCAGCTCCTGCCTCACCAGACTTCACTTGTATTCTTCTCAGACATGTTTGAATTATTGGGTTACCGATTATTCATATCAAGATGACTCAAGCAGTGGGGTTCTCTCCTTCTCCTGGAAGCACATACCAGTATAAACGCTTCTTATTGTTTAATTATTAATCCTTAAAGCCTGAAAGTCAGTCACTAATTATGATTTCAATTTGACTGTCAGCCTCAAAATCTGGACAGGCTATCATGCCATGTATGTTTAAGTATAAAAATGTTACAGTATTCAAACAGCAACACAACTTCAGCCCCCAAAGCTGTACAGCACAGCCTTGCTTTTATTTGAGCAGAGGATCTACTTCCTTTGGTAGGGAAGGAGCATCTTTCCGTGCAGCACTTCAGTGGTGTTCTCAGAAGTGGTGCCACTTTATTTGCCCATCTCTTACCCAAACAGCTGCCTCATCCCATCCAGCTTGGATGTTGGCTTGGCCAGCAGTTTAGGCAAGAACAGTTCTGACAGGCATGCTAGCGGTCTACAAATAATAAACATATAATTTTGTCCAGGAGACAAAGCTGAGCAGCATTGATGTTGATGAGGAAAGAGCAGCAGGATACATGTATTGACCAGCTTATTATTGCAGTGCTTAAATTTGTTTGAGGCTTTTTTTGTTTGTTTCTTACACCACCACCCCCACCCCCCCCCCCAAGGACTTAATGGTACTGGTCCCAAGAAAAAAAGCCCAACATTGAAATGGCAGCACATCTGATGCCAGATGGGAAAGGTACCACATATAGACAGGTGGATGTGGTTTCCTCAGGACTGCAGAAACCGAACTGGAAAGTTTCACAGAAGTACACTTGTTTTGCCCAAACCTTCCATTTCTTTCTTCCCACTGGTCTGGGAAGCTGGATGTTGTTGCCTCCATGCTAAAGAGGCAGAAAAAACATCCAGAGCAACATACATGGGCAGATTCAATGGCTTTTTGGCCTAAAGGAGAAAACGGTTTATACAGATTTGTACAAAGACAGATGCAAAAAATAAGATAATTGAAAATAATCCTAACACTAATAAATCTACCTATATTTGCTAACCATCTAGAAAGGAATCCTGCACATCAGTTTCTGTGCAAAGGCTCAAGATTTAGCTTTTGGGGTGATTTATTTTTTGGAAGTAAATGTAATGAATTTGGTCTGAGACAAATAACAATAATCTAGTCTGGTTTATTTTATAACACTAAAATCTGCACAGAATTTGCTGAGCTGAGAAATGTCTTGCATGGCTCAGCTCAGCACCAAAAGGCCTGTCTGAGGTGACGACCTCAAATGCTTCTCCAGACCTGCAGCCCCCAGCCTGGGCTGTCACCAGGAGCCAGGATGGTACTGTGGGGAGGCTGTGGCGGGGGAGCCGAAGGGCTGCAGGGCAGCAGCAGAGACCCATGAGGCACCTCAGCCCTGCCTGAACTCCAGGTACAAAGGCTTGCTCGTACATGTCTGGTTAGCGAAGATGTACATGTGACTGCTTCAATTAACTACGAACCGTCTGAACTAGGTTTTAGTTCAAAGTGCTACAAGCGCCAGCCTAACCCCATCTAAAGTCTCATCTTTAGATAAGTCATTGACATCTGGGTGTAAATCAGACCCTTAAATGCAAAATATGCCCAGGCTTTATGAGGCCGGTTTTACGACCTTGGAATGCAGTTGCTGCCGCTAAATGTCAGGAAGTCTGTCCATAAAAGCATATACCTTATTCTCATTCCCTGGCTCAGATAATAAGCCTCACTTATTTCATTTGAAGATGTTAGTTCATCAGCTAACAGAGCTCTTGTAATGAAACAAAAAACCCACCAAAAAAACAAAACCAAACAAACAAAAAAAAGAAGTAGCCTTCTTCTTCTGCCTGATTTTGTTACACTTTCCTTAATTATGCCATAACTTTAGCTCTGGAAACCCACAGTACAAACTCCTTCCCTGAATATTACAAATATCATATCCAGGTAGTTACATATTGAGTCCTCCAGATCCAATGTTTAGTCAAACATGAGCCAAGGCAATGTGTTACTTCTTGCAGTCCACTGAGGTTTTCATTTTCAGCCTTATTTTACGCTCAGAACTAACTTTTCAACAAGAGGCAGCTGCTGAAGTGTTATATTCTGTGACAGAAAGATGACTGCCTGGTCTGCAAGAATTAGTACAAAGACTGCAGGTTCCATAGACTGTTGTTTGTGTGTATGGTTAGGATGAATCGTCTCTATTTTGCACAGCTTGGGTGAATGAAGTACGTGCACCTAGAGCTAAGCCTTTTGCATGAGAAGAGGACTAGTAGCTAAAAAGCAAGTTTTGCCCCAGAAGACATGGAACATGATGATTCACCTTGAAAGAAATGAACATCTTGCTCTACATAACAATGTGCATTTAAAGCACTCAAGGACCCTTTGAAAAGGGTTTTCAGTGAGGTTCATCTCTCGCTGCAAAAATCCTTTGGGTTACCTTTGGGTAAAACATGTTAACATTCTTCCATAAGTAAAAACTTCATGTACGTAAATGAGCAGATGGTTTGGGGCTGATCTCAAGATTCTGAAGCCACAAGAGGACTTGCCAGGCAGCAGCAGAAGCGAATGAGACAGGTGATTCAAACTATTCATGGCATGCACCAGCTGCTGCCTAACTTCTCTCCACTGACCCACAATATGGTGAGTTAGCTTAGCAGACATGTCCTCCTTGTAAACAGCAAGAAGTTTCCTGTGTGGGTGATATCTGTTGCTCTATGGCTAAGCTTTACATCAGAATCCATTTGAGTTAACTTTTCTGAAGATCAGATCAACTGGATCTGAATATAATAATTGTTGAAAATGCTCAGTCATAACAGAAAATTATTTAATCTGTATTTGTAACATAGGAAAGTTCTAGTATGTGTCCTACATGCTTGTTAGAGTGATGCTTTTCCTTGAAACGGAGTTCTGCTTCACGAGCAGTAACAGCCCAGCACAAACTGTTGTTTATTTTCTCAACCAGGGACAGTTACATGTGAGCAAAGATAAAGCTTTGCTGATTTATTACACTTTCTTTAACAATTGTGTGACAATTTATTCTGAATACTTCTACAACAATGAGAAAAAAATAGAAAAATTCCAGCAGTTCTGAAATTAGAACTCCTGTGCTCAAATCAGAAGTTTGTGAGCCCTAGGAGAGAGTTTATGTTTGCTGCATCACAGTCGTGTTTCTGGAACAGAATTAAGAAGTTTGAGAAAACTCATCTAGACCAGTCCCTCAGAGATCCTGGGGCATGGTTACACTAATTTCTGTCAGAATCCTACTTCCCTGATTGGCCATGCCCATCATGTGTTAGTTTTACAGTCAGTCATGATCCTGGTGAGATCCTTGGGCTGTTGTATCTCCTTAGTGAAAGGGAGTGGGAGACCTGTCCAGGTTGCCAAAAGCAAGGAGTTCATGTGCTTAGCCATCTCCTGAAGGGCACAGATGCATAAGCCCTCTTTGTTACACATCACAGGGGTATTCAAATCAATGTCTGGAAGGCAAAACCCGCTGCATTCTGCCTTTCAACGGGGATACAAAACCACCTTCAAAATGCATCATGGCTCTGAATACAGGCTGCATAGTCTTAGGACTTCTGCACCTCTGCTCTGCGAGTACTACACTCCCAAACAGCTGAACTATCAAGCTGACAGCAAGTACAGCTGTTTTTCTCTCCGAGTAACTGAAAATGTTATCCTACTACAGGATTTGAAACTGCTGTGTCTCCCAGCTTATGTAACTGAGACAGCTTTAAATGTGACAAAGGCAGCACAGACATCGCTACAGGTGTGAAAACCTACTCAAAAAGCTGAGTAAATCCTAGGCAAGTAGCCCACCACAAGCATTCCTGCATAAAACTGATCTGAGTTTCTTCACTCTTTCTTCTTCTATTGTCTTCCTTATTTTTTTTAATCTACTGCCCATCAAGGATGATGCAGCATTTAGTCCTTCGTTTACAAAAAAGCTGAAACAGGCAACTACTCCAAAAGCCAGGGCAATTTGACTAACCTACAGTTTGAAATACAGGAAGGAAAAGATGGGATTTTACCTTTACAAATGAGAAAACATTTTGAAGGGCTTCAAAATACTGAGAAAAATAAACAGATTGAGAAATTCTACAGCAACACAATCCAATCAATTTGGGCTGTCTTGAGTCCATCTTTCTCCCTTACCAGTGCTGGTATTCACATATTTGCACAGAGAAGTGATCTCAGGGAAGAGTGACTACTGAGTAGCTCCATGCATGGCTCTCCGGGGTCCTGCACAAAAGAGGGCACAGGGCCCTTGGTACCCCCTGACACTGCAGCCACCTTTTGGTTTGTGCTCTACTGCTACTGAACCTCCTCCCCAGTCACAGCAGCAGGCTGCATCCAAATAATGCTGTTAGAAAGGGGAAAATCATCAAATATTATGGATCAGAAATTACAAATCTTATATAAAATTAGTTTCCACTTTATCCTGAACAACAGCTGTTTCATGGGTGGGTCCTGCAGTATGAATCCACTCTCTAATAAAACAGGATGTTCTCTTTCTGCTATACATAGAGTTGTGCCTAGAATCCCAAATTCTGTAACTTTCAAGGCAAATACCTTTAACATGTGAGATAAAGGAGCATGTAAAAGTTATGGAACAACAGACACTACTTGTCTTAACCACACTAAACCTCCAGGTGGTATTCTAACCCACCAGCCAGTATCCAGAAATAACCAGGTCAAAAGCCTGTGAAGATGTGTATTTCAACCAGTTGTGTATGTGAAACCAGTTCTTGCACAATATACTATCTGGGCAGAGACAAGAAATTCTGCACTCGATTTATTCTCTTTTAATATGTAGGTTATCACTATTCGGTGCCAACTTATAGGAAGTAGCTTCATATGCTTTTATCAAGCCAGCAAGGTGCACTTAAGAAATCCAAGGAATCAAAACTATAAGCAAAACATCTCATATGACTGACAGTCTATAACCATACCAGAGTTCACATACCAGATAAGAAACAACCTTGGTTTCATCTGAACTAGTGTTAGATGCCTTCTATAGATTTGTAGAATAGGTGTAGATAAACCAGATTTCCAGACTATCGTTAATCTTTATCTCTTCAGCAAATGGAGGTCAAGGTATGAGTCCTCTGCCAACACAGAGGTGCCTGGAGTTAAATGAACTGTGCTCCATTTGATAAAATGAGGGGGGATCCACTGACTTGGTAGCATGAAGAGCAAAACAGTTTCAGCTGTTCAGTTCATACAAAGAACAGTTTAATGAGGCATTTTTCCTACTGACTTAATAGCTCTCCAGCTGACTGGAGTAGCATCGACAGCCTGCTCAGAATATAGGGTGTTCTCCACCTCTGACTTTAGCCAGGGTCTGTGGACAAGGACAAAACGGGCTTTATCTCTTTGTGACCATTTTGGCAGAAAATGATGCCTATACATGCTAATTGTTATCTAGGCGAAGTGTAGCTGTTCCTGCCCTTCTTTTTACTCCTTATCCTTCTCTTCCACCCCTGTTCTCACCTATACCGACTTTGTGTTCAGTACTTGTTTGAAAAAAATGGGATTATTAGAATTTAAGGGCAGAAACAACCTTAAAAGCAGCTAGTCAGACCTTCTATGTATCTTGCATGCTTACAATTCTCCACATACCATGGATTTAGGTAAAGATATCTAGATGGAGCTTGTCTTTCAGAAAGTATTGGAGGTGAAACTTCTATCATTTGTTGAGGAAATTTGTTCCCCTGTTAAACAATGTCACTTCTTGTGTTAAAAACTGACATTGGCTTAAGTTCCCAGCCACTGCTTCTCATTACGTCATTCTCAGATACTTCACAGAGCTGTGGCAAAGCTGACACTTTCTCCTTATGAAGGTACTTAACACTTACAAGGAGGCACTTCTATTTTTTTTATTTTTAATACTTGCACAGGTCACTTTTAAGCTTCCCAGTGTCAGGCAAGTTTCTCCAATCATTTATTCATTTTTAGGGTTCCTTTCAACAAGTTTTTAAGCTTTCGATATGCACACCAAGAGATTGCAGTAGTATTTTTTTTACAGTTTCACATTGACTGTTATGTTGATTTCTTTGTCCTGTACTACTACAAAATAGTTTTCAGTGACAAAGCTTCCCCCCCACACCCAGTCTGTTGCTGTAGGTAGCTTTGCTCCTTAATAGCTATAAAACTTTGGTTTCTTTGGCTGTATTACCAAAACAAAACAAAATAAAAAAACAAGAAAAAAGAGTCCACTTGAGACTGACCTCTCTATGTGTGGATCCTGGTTGCTAAAAAACGCCAGTGTCTTGTAAAACTGCTCTGTTTTAATCTCATTTTGTTTATTATCATGTCACTAATGACATATTGACCCGCAGTGATGTGTTCATTGTCTCTTTTTACTAATCTCTGTGTTACCCAGTTTCACACTATGCTTGTAGTAAAACCTGAAAGAGAACCCTGGAGCAAAAAAATACCGTCTCATTTCCCATTCTCCCATCCTCCCAACAGACTGACTGAACAATAATGGGAGCAATGCCCTGCTCCAAAAGGGTCCAAACAGGTATGCTGTCTGCTGCCTTCTTACCTTACCTCCTGCTGCAAGCAAGCACTGGCTTAGAATGTTCTATTTTCCTTCAACACCCATTCACTACCCCCCACTGTATGAAGACAGACTCGAAACGGTTCTCTGTACCTCTGGAATAAAATAATTCATTCTAAAGGTCAACAGTTAGTGTCTGCTCTCAGTTAGGAGGCCTGTAATCTCTGTGCATATGTGGTCAATTATTGTATTAATACATAGGATTAATTCCTTCCTTTTTAGGTAGGTCACTAGGCTAAGCTGAGTTTTAAGCCTTTTTCTTCCCCCTTTATAGAGGTTTTGCAACAGAGTCTGGAAAGGTTTAAACACACACAAAACCAGTGGCATTTCTTGAGCTTGAATAATTTCATCTATTTAATTACACCCAAGGCAAACAGGGCAACCAATGGAACTGATGTGTATTTTTGTTGGTGCTTCTTTGTTTTGCCAATAGAAAAATATTTCCATGGGCCTGTGGCAAAACTTCTTAAGAAAGGAAGCAAGGAGGATGGAAGCCAGAGAAAGGCAAGAAGGAAAAAAGCCTTGAAACCTGATCATTAGAACAGACACTGCTTTCATGGTATGTAGGTTAAGTAATTCTGACAAAGTGAAATATATATCCCTCCTACACAACATCATAATATCTTCAAATGGGGAAACATACATACAGAGGCATACGATGTGCCTGAAGCTATAGACTGATCCATTGCATGTATTAGAACTTCACCATTTCTATCAACACAGTGATCCTCCCAGTCAGCCCTAGTGCCCAGCTTGTGCCTCTCCAAACACAAGGGCATACAATTATTCAGAATCAGAATGTCCATAATAAAAACATGATTTTTTTTTTTTTTTTACATTAGTTCAAAATCAGTTTGGGAGTGTTCCCTTTTAGGCTTGGTTCTTAGGAGTCAAATCAGATAAGCAGTTTGAAGAGCTGTGTGTAGAAGCAAGGCTCAGCATAGAACTTTTTCCTGGAGCAATTCCCTACCTTCACTTCTGTATCTATGGCTTGGAACAGGGATACAGCAATTCTAAAATGATAAAACAGCAGAACGATGGGTGTTTTCTTAATTTGTTCCCATTCCCTGCCACTAGCCCTTGCTACAGATCATCTCTCAGCACAGAACTGGAGCCAGCACTGTCACATTTTATACCTATGACATGCTATTGCTACAGTGCCGTTCAGCAAACACTCTGGGTACACACGGGTCATAAACAAAGGCATTTTGTGACTTCACAAAGATGTACATTTTGCTCAGACATTCTGAATAATAGGAGGTGTCTGAACTCAGTGGATTGCCTAATGGCAATCCGAAATGTGCTGCTTTTCTCAAATTTTTGCCCTATGCTTTCTTCTCTGGCATAGCACAATCCTGGGGGCTCTTCCATCTACAAGGAGAGTCACTAGTAAAAGACAGTAGCCTGGAAGAGGACCAACTCTCTGTCACCTTCATCCTCTCACACTACACTCAGCAAAGGCCTTGAACAAGGACCTGGTACTTTCCACAACACACTAGATTTGGATGAGACCTGGGTCAGTTCCGGGGCTCTGTAGCTGTGGGCAGAGTGGTTCCTTTCATGTCTCAGATGCTCAGGTAACCCCTGAAAAATACCCTGGGAATCTGACATGAAAAACACTGTGAAAATCATGTGTTGTCATCTCAAGTAGGCTTGCCTTTATACCAGTGGTCTTGCCACTATGAATAGAAGAACGATGCAACAAAGAGCCCCAGCTCCTAGTTTGTGTCTAGCCGCAGGCCCCAAGAGGAACACAGCCACCCGTATCCTTTCTGCTGCACTGCAGGCACATGTGCTGTGCTCCCTGTGGTCACCAGCCCAGACACAGGGGTCCAGAGCAATGTAACTCTGGCTCTTACCTCAGAAGACTTATATAGATATCTTGAATGTACCAGCAGCTATCTCTGCTGATAGGGCATGTCCTGTGCTCCACTGAGATCATGAAATCTTGTTACTCTTATGCCCCAGAACATCAGGGTGTTAGCAGATAATCTTTGGATCCATCTGAGCTGCAATTCAGATGGGATTTCTATGAATACTTTAAGTATTCACAGAACAGGTTGCTCATAGATGTCACCCTCATCACAACTGTTCTTGAAGTTACAGACTTCCATACATATGATCCATTTGACTGAACATAAAATCAAAACAAAAATAAAAATAGGAAGACAGAATTCTATATTACAATTTTATATTTGTGCTTCCTTTCAGAAAATGGAACTTCATAGAACTCCCACAGTTCCTGATATAAACTAAAATAATTTGCAAATAAAATATATTTGTTTTCAGATAGTTTAAACTTATATCAAAGGTATCTTTTGAATGAAATTAAGACCTACATCAAAAACTGTTCTGTTGGTCTAGACGAATAAAAACCCCTTGCATATAGTTTTTGTAATTAACACATTCAACATTTTCATAACGAGTGACTAATGCTGCCGTTATTTGCAACAGCAGCCATTCTCTGGAAACTGGTCCTGCAAAGTCCATGCAGCTTCTAATCAGGAACAATTTAAACATGTATACGCTGGCTACTGATGATATATCTTACAGAAGGAGTCAATGCTAACAATCCTTTCAAGTAATTTCAGCACATCCATTTCTGATCAAAACACAATCTCTTGGTGTATTAAGACTTCTTGTTAGCCCTTCTGCTCGTCATTCTGAATATGCTATGACAACTCAGTTGTCATGAAATTAAGCAAATTGAACTAGTCTTTCCCCTCTTGCTTCTTGCCTTGTCTTGCTCCTCCAGACATATCTACATGTGATTTAGGGATGATCCATACAAAGCACTTGATTAGAATCACTGTCTTCATAAGCTCGTATGTAACCATCCTCACCTCCACCTCAGCAGCAACCAGAACTGCCAGCACACTATATTCAGGGTATTATTGGAAATAATAGATCTGGGGCAATTCTCTATGGGCACACCAGTAAGCCTTGGAAATGTAGCCTTTGTTTCAAAATAAAAACCAAAGGTGAATAGTTTATTTTACAACGTATTAACTGTGAGTGCTCTTTTACCTTCTTCAGAACCATGCAGCACAGGGTATCAACAGTAGTGGTATATTAGATTAGAAAAGCCTCTGGCCAGTCCAAGTTTAAAACCACTGAAATAATAGTTTATTATTTCAGATCTATTTGATGAAAACAATTTTAAGGAACACTACCAAATACCCCTCTTCTATGATTATCAAAATAAAAAATCTGGAAAGCTCCAAATAAAACTCATGATGTTTTCTTAATAGACCAGAGTTCTCCTCCAAAATACAGCTAGTACAGCTAGGCTGGAAGCATAGTATCTACTACTCTGTTCGTTCCAGGAACAGGTAACTCGGGAGATAAGGATTTCCTATGCCCTGAAAGATTATCTCATCTCTGATATATCTCCATTTTTAAAAAGTTAGGAATTGAGGTCTTTGAGATTGTGGTAAAGCGGAAGGACCTTCATTAGAAGGAATATAGATTTTATGACATTATAAGGTACCGGCGTCCATGACTTTAAATACTATATTATTCTTTGAGAAGCTCTTGCATACTGAACTTCTAATGCATAAATGCAAGAAATAAGTGGATATGTTTGAGTTCCTAATTAGGTTATTTTTATTGAAGAAAACATAGGTGAACATAAAAAATGTCTATGAGTAGATGACTATCAAAGCAAATAGTATCGCGCATGAGGTATTTGATTTGGTACACTGGAGAGTTCTTTTTTTTTTTAGAATAAACCTGAGTTGAGGTTAAGATTGGGACCTAATGCTCCTGAAAGTAAGACTCAACCTTATCTTATTTTTGGCCACAGGGTGCTTCTAGAGCAAGGTTGATGGAATGTCACCACAAGAACCTGGAGTAGTTGTGCAAATAAAAAGAATACCTTTCCAGTTACCTGTGATATGCACTTGCGGAACCTCTTGACTAGAGTAGTGCAGAGGCACATCAAACTTCTTGAAATCTATCAGAACTCAAACACTTTGCATGTCTTAATATTCATACTTGGGTTTACTCCACTTAATCTAATGGAATTGAGGATTTGTTGGGGACGGTTTCGTAATTTTTGCAAAGGAAAATGTAGTTTGGACTTTAAGTCTATGCAGCAATTTGAAACAAATTTTACAAAAAATGTATAACCAAAAAGTATTAATCTGTTATGGATTTTGGATTGAGGCACAAATAACAGAACTATCATAACCAAAATTTAAAAGAATAGGAAGCAATACTTTACTGTGTCTTTCAATTCAGTCACCTACTCTGTGGCAGCACTCAATTTAAAACCATATAATATACGATTCAGAGCAAGACTGGAATTAAAGTCTCAGAAACGGCTCTGACCAGACTCCTACCAAGTATTCTGTATTAAATCACTCCCCATATCCCCAGGTGGAAGATAGCTTCTCTTTTATATATATATGTATAAATATATAAGGAAACAGTAAAAAGATGGAGAACTGCTAATTCTGGAAGAATCCTATAGTTCAGTAATGTGAGCAGCATCCTGCACAGAAAGACTCATTCCCTCTTCTCACACGGCTGTGGCAGGCCATCTCCAGGGCGCTGGCAACCCTGTACCTCAGCTTTTGTTAAAAAAGCAGACCTGCTAAAGGCATCTCTTTTGTAAAGTAGAGCACAAAATGGTGTTTAAGTAGATTCTGCCCCACCTACCTTTATTTTAATTCACTGAACTTACTATGCATGTCTCTACCTGATGAAATAGCCTACAAAGGCCTTGGGAGCCTGGGGAGGTCATCGCTGACTGGAAGCTAGGCAACATTATTCTAATTTACAAGAAGGGCATGAGGGAAGATCCAGGAAAATACAGACCTGTTAGCCTAATCTCAGTACATGGAAAATTATGGAGAAAATTATACTGGCTGCTATTGAAAAGCATTTAAAGAATTATGCAACCATCAGGCACAGCCAGCGTGTTCACTGGGGAACGTCCTAACTCATTTGATGTCCTTCTACTGTAACGCTGCCTACCCAGTGGGTGAAGGGAAAGCAGCAGACGTAATTCATCTCAATTTTAGTAAGACCTTCAGTACCTTCCCTCACACTATCCTCCTGGGCAAGCTGTTCTGCTGCGGGCTGGGCAGGTGCACATGCGCTGGGTGAAGAGCTGGCTGGGCAGCCTGGCTCTGAGGGCTCTAGGGGACAGGGCTGTGTCTCCCTGGTGACTGGCCACCCATGGTGTGCCTCGGGGCTCAGTTCTAGGGCCACTTCTGTTTAATGTATTTATCAATGACCTGGATGAAGGAGCTGAATGCACTGCCAGCAAGTTCACTGATGATACCAAACTGGGAGGTGCTGTTGACTCTCTGAGGGACAAGAGGCCTTGCAGGGGGATCTAGATAGATTGGAGCACCGGGCAGTCACCAGTGGCTGAAATTCAACAAATGCAGAATTCTGCACCCGGGAGAGAGGAACACCAGGCACAAGCACCAGCTGGGAGCAGAGTGGCCGGCCATGGCCCCGCAGGGAGCGCCCTGGGGTGCTGGCGGGCAGCGGGCCCCGCAGGAGCCACCAGTGAGCCCTGGCAGCCGAGGGCAGCCGCACCCCAGGGCGCAGCACCCGCAGCGTCACCGGCCAGACCAGGGGGGTATCCCACTGCACTCAGTGCTGGGGTGGCCTCACCTCCCACCCTGGGGGCAGCTCTGGGCCCCACACTGTGAGGAGGCTGCAAAGACCCTCGAACGCATCCCGAGGAGGGCAACAGAGCTGCTGGAGGGGCTGGAAGGCACGTTCCATGGGGAGCAGCCAAGGGCACTGGGTCTTCCTGGCTTGGGCAGAGGGGGCTGAGGGGTGGCCCTGCGCTCTGTGACTTCCAAAGAGGGCAAGGGGAGAGGGAGCACTGAGCTCTCCTCCCTGGTATCCAGTGATAGCACACGTGGGAATGGTTCAAAACTGCACCAGGGGAGGCTCAGAACTGATATTCGAAAACACTTCTACACCGGGAGGGTGCTCCAACATGGGAACACGCTTCCTAGAGAGGTGGTGGATGCCCCAGCCTGTCAGTGTTGAAGGGGCATTTGGACAACGTCCATAATAACATGCTTTAACCTTTGGTCAGCCCTGAAGTGATCAGGCAGTTGGACTAGGTGGTCGTTGTAGGTCCTTCCAACTAGAAATATACTATCCTATTCTAATTTAAAAAGAAAATTAAACTGGATTTCAAACATGAAAACAACCTTGAACTATTGGTGTAGCCTTATGAGACAACAGAAGAGGATGTGAATACTGGTCAAAAGGTCATCTGTTCTTGGGCTCACTTGGACAGACTAACTGAGGTCAATGAGGTTGGACAGTGTCACTGAGAGTAGGATTTAGCTCATAAAAATGCAGTGCTGTGGGCTGTTTATGTTACATAATAAACCTTTAGATAAACCTGTTAGAAAAAGTCACTCTTAAAAATACAGTCATTTATGGTAATGACTACTTTCCTAATACTTTATTAGCAGTGCTGCATTCCTCAGCATGTTATCTATGTAATCATCTAGAAGAATGTCACAGACAGTTCTACATGAAATTCCAGTTCCTGCTAGGTAGTGGGGTGCTTTTTAGATATGTGAATAAACAACACTGGTGTAACACAAAACATGAGCACACCACTGATACCACTTGGATTTACCTACATCAGGAACACATGTATTGTTGAGAAATGTTATGCATTTTTTCTAGTGATATATGCATAATCTAATGATCTATAATAATTTTAAAATGCATAATCAATATATATATAATCATTTAAATAAAAAAAAAACCTCTGGAAAATCAACTCAGTCCTATTTTTAATGCAACACAAAATTACAGTATGTTACCCCTTAAGATATACTCAAAGGTTTTATTCAGCATTAGCCTACTGGGAGACAAGAGTTCACCAAAAAGGAAGCTCTCCCTGCACTGTGAGGTTGAAAATGGGGAGAGGTAATACAAGTTATCGAAAGCCATGCACCTTTATTAATTTAAAATTCAGGATTAAAAGCTGCTTGTACTCTTTTTATTGCGTGAAAGTGGGGCAACATAGCCTTGGCCACGTTGTGCCACAGTGACAGCTCACTAGTTCAGTGTTGTGTCAGAGAACACGGCCAGAGACATGTATGATGCAGAAAGATGCCAGAGGATTTTTAAATGCTAGTGTCCGGATCAGATCCGTTTATAAAGTACACAAGGCAGTGTGCCTGTTGCAGGGCAGGGGCAGTGCCATATAAACTGGCATAGTAGCACTGAGGACAGGACAATCCGCAGTGCCTGTAACTGTCTCTTTCCTGGTAGGGCTTCACCTTGAGAATGCTGTTAAACAAGTCTCTTGCATCTCCCACTGCATACACTAGATCTGTGGTATTAGCCATGGTATGAATGTCATCTACCTTAAAAACACCAACCCACCCCCAAACTCTAGATTCTCTACACTTTTTTTTTTCCAATTGTGCTGTGCATTTACCTCACTATACCCAGTTCCAGAAGTGATTTACACTTTCTGTAAAAAGCATTGCTTTTTTCAGTTGGCAACATCTCTTATTTCTTCCATCAAATGAAGGACAGAATCAACCTTCCCTTTTCATTCAGTATTGTAGGAAATCTTCCCTCTATGCACACACCCTCCCACTTACTAATCTTTCTAAACCAAACAATTTAAACTGTCTCACATCGTATTTTCTTCATGCTTTAAATAAGTTTTTGTATCCATTCTTACATTCCCTTTATTTTTTTGAGACAGGATAACCAAGGCCGAACACATGATTCCAGCAAAAAGGTGTCTTACTCATTTACAGAATGGGACAGGAATAAGTCTTCTGCGGGATGGTGGCTCCGCGACTGTCACTTCTCTCATTCAGCTTGTGGCTGCTTCTAGCCCTAGGCATTACAATATTCTCATTGTTATCCTCTTCCTTTTAAATAGGCTAAAATTTTTAAAAAGGAAGTCACTAACAATGAAAATATTCTAACATCTTACCACTTTCCTGTTTTCAGACACGTTCCATTAATTTCAGTATTTGCTCTGAACAGTTCATTAATTTAGTGGTAGTGAACTTCGGTAATAGAGCAGGAGGGCTTAGGAAAAAGGTTTCCAGTTGCTAACCTTCTAGTTACTGTACAATTACTGGCCCTCTGGTCTTTGGTTCTCAAGCCAGGTTTTACTGCCTTCATGTTTGTGAATTCCTCAGGTGCAAGCCATCACAATTAAGCCAAACAGAATTACAGCATGCACACCCTAAGACTGAATAGAATGAAAACTGATCAAGCCAGTCCTGTGGTTCACCTGTTTGGCCACCCACAGGACAGTGCTCAGTACTCACCCACATTGCAGTTCTGTTTCCCCAAACACCTTGCAAGAGCAGAATCCACAGCAGCTTCTATGTTAGCACTATGAACATTTTTCCTTCAACAATTTTTTCTTTCTCCTGCTGTATTCTGACCACCCAGATATAGAGCAGCAGGTCACCTTGATCATCCCCTCCCTCTCCTAAATATCATTCCAATAATACTGATGCTATGGCTACTATGGTGTGGGTCCTGAAAATTAGCAACAGCCGTGATTGCTAACTCCCTGCAAGTAGGGATGAGATACTTCTCAGACAGCTAAAACTCAGAGGAACTAGTTGGCTACCCATTCACCAAGCACACTTCGTTGAAGTGTGTGCCAGTGTTGAAGTGATGGTCCCTTTGCCAGCCTGATTTCAGGCTGTTCGACTATCCTTCACCTCACTGGACCTCACTGTTGGAAAAGGATGTCAAAAGCATGGCAGCAGAGCAAGGTGGATCAACAGCCAGCACCTTCTGTCTTGGGTTGCAGCTGCACAACCATTGTGGGGGGAGCTCAGTCCCACCCTTGTCTCTGCCCCAGGTATGTGATCTCCCACATCTCCTTCTGCCACGATTAATTCCTGTTCAGTTCACAACACATCAAGAAGCCACCCAGCTGAGAACAAACCTTTTTCTCAGGTTTCAGTTTGCAACAAGCAACAAGCTTACTTCTCTGCTCCAGCACACAGCCCCGCCATGCCACACTAACATTGGCGTGTTCACAAGGGAAGTGATACAGTAGACATAGAAAGTCTTGGACACAAGGAGAAAACTTCTGCTTTCAGTGGCAGCCAAAGCACATAACATCAGCTTACTGAGACCACATCAATTCAGCCTCACCAAAGAGGCTCTACAATTACTCACTGGCTGACTTTCTTCCCCTAGGACTATGCGTCTAGATGGTAGAAGGTGCCTGTAATCACTGTTTTATTCTTCTTCACAGTCACACATTTTAAAAAGCTTTAAAAATTTGTCCCTAGCCACAAATATTTTGGCAGAGAAGAGACATATCAGAGAGGACATGATATAAATATGGGTGTGACATATCAAATTTCTGGTTGCAATTGGGCCAAAGGTCAGAGCATGGCTCCCTCAAGCCCACAAACTATTAATGATGGCAAAAGATTCTTATGTCTGTTGTGCTTTCCCTGACAATCTGGAGCTGCTGAATTCCCAGTTGTCAAATCAGCTATGCCGTTGTGTTGTAGTGTCCTTCATTTTGTCCTCAGCATCTTTGGAATGCCCATTTCTTAACGCCCAACGATATATGAAAGCAAGAACTGTTTCCAAACTACCTGGAGACAGCAATTATTCTCTGCATCGAAGTCTAGGGCAAAACACTGGTAAATGCCAGGTGGGAACAACAGACAAGAAAAAACCACCAACCAACCCTGAAGCAAAAGGCAGAAGGAACAGCAAGTCTTGCACATACCTTTTTTTGCTGCAGTACGTTGATTTTGTCCAGGCACCTAGCCTGAGTTCTTTCACCCTGTAAGCTGGGAACAAAAGCTCCAGAGGAGCAACACACAATCCTTAGGCAGAACCATCCCCACAGTTCTGCACCCTCCTCAGCCAAGCTCAGGCTGCTGCCTCTATCTCTTTCCCTCTCAGTTCTACATGGGGTAACACATTGCAAGTGGAAACAGGTGCTTCTGCAGAAATAGTGCAGAAGAAAGTCAGAGAACTGCAACCCTTAGCTAAGACAGACAACCTGTCTGGGTTTCAGAGACAGGCAGCCTGCTGCAGGGTTGCTGAGAAGAGGTAGCAAGCACCTCTCTTCCAGACCCCTTCCTGATTTAAAGGGAGGCAGCTTTCTTCAGATGCTGCAAGAGGTCTGCTGTGTTCTGCAGAAAGTCTTGTTTGTGGTCCACACAGGACTTCCAGCACATATCTTCAAGAACAGGTTTTTAAGAGAAACAGCAGAGTTACAAGAGAAGTGTCAAGGGTTGTTAGGGGCTCTGTTTTACATCCTCTCCTTTTCACTTTCTTTCTCTTCCAGGTACATTCTGTCACTGTCTGCAGAAGAGGGAACACTGATAGGGACAAGAGACCAAATGGGAAGATTTGCTTGAAGCACCTCTTGCTTTAAGTTCTAGGCAAGCTTCTCTCTTGCATCTCTTTCTACCACAAGTGAGCTAGCATGCATATGCTTAAAACCCAGTCCTGGCTGTCCTACCTATGCCCTCTGGCTGTCCTAAGATGTTCTTTTCCCCATGTGTGAGTCATTAAACCAAAAGTCTATCAGCAAAGGGATTGAGAAGGGGTCACTTCTGTAAGTTCTCTTTAGTGCAGACCTCTGTTACACCTACAAAAATATCCTTGCAAGTACTTGCTATCCCTGAATGAAAAATTTCATCACTGTAGATTGGCAATAAAAAAATGTGAGGGCCCAGGAAGCAGGCTGTCATTTCTTCTTTCTCTCATGCTACCCAACTGACTGAACATGAAAAGCACACCAACCCAAAACTGACATGTGAGGCTGAGTTATGTTATGGGTCTCTTGTTAAACAGATATAACGTAGCCACAGTATAATCTAGCTGGCACCATAAACCCAGAATGGCAGTCTCATTCCCTAATCATGACCAGAAATCAAAGAAAACTTGTTTTGATCCGTAAAGCATGAGTTGGAATGATTGTAATCTGCTGCAGGTTTGGCAGGCTTGCTCGAGCCAGGTCTTTGGGTGCGAACCAACCGCTGAGCTGCAGGAGGATAAACCCTGTGAACTCAGAGCCTCACTGCCCCGATGCATGTAAGACCGCTGCTTTCCTGCCAGAGGGCTCGTGGGGAGACGGGGCGGGTGGGCAAGGACAGGTGTGGGAACCTTGCTGACGGGGAACATAAGCGTCTCTTGCCTTCCAGCATCAGGGACAGTCAGGGTGGGAGATCTGTCTTTCTGCAAACAGGTAAATGGCTTTAAAGGGGTGGGGAAAACATAGGTAACTCAATCCGTATAGTTGCCTGGCATCTGTCTCACATGAGGGCCTGTGACAGTGGGTTCAGGTTAGATAGGAACACGTGTTCATGCCAGCACCTTGCTTCATGCACAACTGCTCTGTGGGTTGTATTCTCAGGAGCATTTACTAGAGAGATGAGACAAACTTTGTTCTAGTTATCTTAGCTGAAGAACAGTCTCTGGAAAAGTGATTAAATATGAAGGCCCTGACTTTTGACAAGGAAAAGGCCTAGAAAAGCCTGCCCTGCCCTCTCAGAACCATCTCACTCCCTGTCAGCCATTCAGTACTTTGAAAGAGCTGGCCCATGTCTTTACTGAGAAGAGTCAAATCAGGCACAGCAAACAGAACTTTTTAGATAGACAGAATTTGTTTTCCTCAGAGCTGAGCAGCCACCAAAACAGCATATAAGTTTGTCCACAAGCGGACACAGATGAGTTTGGATGCCACAGCATTCACATGGGTGCATGTACTAAGGGGGGATTCCTGCAGACCCAGATGGGGCTGAAGTACATGTTGCAATGTAGTAGTCAAACTGAAAATTATTGTTTTAAATAAGATTACTCCAATACACACAGAGGAAAATGGAAATTTGCCCAGACAAAAAAGATCAGGTTACTAATGTTCAAGAAACTGTTTGATTGTCTGATTTTCCTAAGGTTTGTGGGGACAATATCCTGGAACATCAAAATATTTTTTCTAGTGTTTTCAAAAGCATTTCATTTTTTGAAATGTAGATAGGCTTTTGTCCTTATAATTTAAAATTGATCCTTCTCCTCCCTCCAAATTTTACACTATTTTTATATGCTCGATGAGGTACTTTATTTCTGCCAGCCATTTCTCATCCTAGGTAACTCAGCTTTACAGCAGCCATATACATCGATTTGACCAAGCAAGGAGACATTCTTTTTATCAAGCATTTCAGTGTTTGGCATGAGAAGGAAGTCCTATTGCGAATGCAATCAAGCTGCAAAATGCTGGTGAAATGAAAGAACCAATCTATATACAATACAGCTGCTGGTCATTTAAAATATGTTCCTTCTCACACTTGTGGGTCTCAAAAGTACAGATAACTGAGCTACACTTGTGATTCATATCAGCTTGGATGTAAGTGGTCTTTGTGTGTCTTTAACACCAACCTAATCAGTGCTACTGGAAAACATAAGAAGATCACAAGAGCAGTCGAGGCTGGAGGAGGCCTCTGGAGGCCATTGTCCAACCCCCCTGCTCAAACAGGGTCACCTACAGCAGGCTGTCCAGGACCATGTCCAGACCACTTTTGAGTATCTCCAAGAATGGAGACTCTGCAATGTCCCTGGGCAAAAAAAGTGTTTCCTGAACTTCAAACAGAGCCTTCTGTGTTTCAGTTGGTGCCTGCTGCCTCTGGTCCTGCCACTGGACACCACCTGAAAAAGGCTTGGCTCCATCCTCCTGGCCTCCTCCCTTCAAGTATTTGTGCAGATCGATGGATCCCCGCGCCGCGCCCCGCCCGCCCCCCCCCCCCCCCCGCAAGGCTTCTCTCCAGGCTGAACAGTCCCAGCTCTCTCAGCCTCTCCTTATACAAGAGGTACTCTGTCCCTTTGCTGGACTCTCTCCATTATGTCCATGTCTCTCTTGTACTGAGGAGCCCAGAACTTGACACAGGACTCTAAGTGTGGCCCCACCAGAGCTGAGCAGAGGGGAAAGATCTCCCTTGACCTGCCACTAATAATACTTGGTCTAATGCAGCTCAGGATACCCTTAGCTACCTTTGTGGCAAGGGCACTTTGCTGGCTCATTGTCAGCTTGGTGTCCACCAGGACTTCAAGGTCCTTTCCTGCCAGGCTGCCTCCCAGCCAGGGGCCCCAGCATGTGCTGGTGCGTGGGGTTGCTCCTCCCCAGGTGCAGGACTCTGCATTTCCCCTGGCTGAACTTCATGGGTGCCCTGTCAGCCCATTTCTCCAGCCTGCCGAAGTCCCTCTGGATGGCAGTGTGCCCCTGAATTTGTTCAGAGCCCATAGTTTATAGATAGTTGTAAACATCCAGTAGAATGGCCTGCTCGCTATACTACTATATGTATCTTAGGTATACTCTAAAGTGATGTTAATGTGACAGCAACTGTGCTGCCAAATACTTTTATTTCCTTGGGCAGCTTAACTCTGTATCTCAATTCCATGGTATGCAAAATGGGAACAATAACACTAAATTTTATTTGTCTTAGTGTGACCAATTAGCTCCCAATCTTCAATGATAATCTCAAATACTACTATGGTAAATAGCTTTTATGTCTTTAATGTTTGTAACCCTCTGTAGGCAAGAGATGCTAGGAAATGCTTAAGAGTCATTGTGCAAGGCAGAGGAAGAGGATCAGTTAATTACATACTGAATTTGCTGTGTCGATAGTAAGGACTGTTGCAGGGGGGTAGGGAGAAGGGAGTATGTGGTCTTGTGGAGGTTATTGTTTGCACTTAGCAAGGCAAGTTTAAGCCTAAGTGGGCTGTGGTACTACCTTTTAACTCTAAAAAACCCTTCTCTCAATTAGGACTGTATCATGAGTTAGCTAACTTCATGTGAGAGTGCATTCATGCATTCCCATTTCCTCCCTTTCATCCATAAATACAACCAGAGCAAAAAATCTGGTATCTGGGGATACTGATTTTATTTTTTTATTCAGCTGTTTTCAAGTGTAGTTCAGGTTTGGGAATTGAACCCTAAATATGTACCCTACATAGAACTCCATACTTATCATCTACTCTTTGGTAGTAGCCTCTCTGTTTCAAGTTTTTCATTTGAAAAATATGAATTTGTCTAGCTCCATATTAACTGTTATTTTTACAAATTTAACCTGGGGACTAAGAGGTAAGCAATCTTACTTTTTATTCTCCAAATTTAGTCATCCTATAAAAAAAAAAAACAACATTGCAAAGCATGCTAGATCTCAAAGCAGTGATAGATCAGCAGTGCAGGATGACAGTTCTCACACATTAATACAATGATTTTACACAGTAGCAAATAAAACAAGTGTATTCAATTGGGATGAGTTTCAAAATCACACAGTAATGGCTTTGCTCCCTGACTGGATTACTGAAATTTTTAAAGCATGGAAATAACAAATATCTCAAATAAGCAAGCTCTTCTTGATGCAAATTTTCAGATCCTAATAATCAGAAAAAATTAAGGACTGATAGATATTTATGGATATAAAAACCAGAAGTTACCAGTAAGCCTTCTTGACATGCTAAAAGTGCCTTCTGGATTTCTGACTGAAAAGTAGCCCTGCCTTTGAGATTTGGAAGCATTCAGTTCCTACTGCAAATGAGGTTATTGAGGTCAAAGCAGAAGGCAGACTTCCAAAGTGACACTGAGCTCAGTGAAAGAGTTGAGTTCCTTTTCCTTCTGTAATTATGAATTGTGTGAAGTGCTAACATTAAATAGATCAACGCTTCAGCTGTAATCCCAAAGCCGGTGAAGTGATGCCTGTTTAATTGTGTTGCACTTCCACTTAAAAAGGGGAAACACTATAAGCTTCCCCTAAAGGGAAACTGAAAGGAAAATCATGAAGGTATTCATTTTTATCTAGTGCCTCAACGCTGTTGTATTTCTGGTTCAAATACATCTCTCTCTCTTGTAACTAGCTGTCTAGATTTTTATCATAATACAGAAAAGGCCCCCCAAATGGATGAAATGTTTGCTAAGAAGTAGACCACTTGCAGAGTTATCAAAGTTGAAATGTACACCACTAATTGTTGCTACTTTGAGAGGTCATAAATAATCAGTAACCTGCACTTAGTGCTAATTTAAACTAGTCACACATGTGTTTTTAAAATTAACAAGTATCTTATCACAGCAAAATCCTGCTACACAAGGGAGTGATCAGGAAATTAACTTCCCTGCAGCTCAGCGTATTAGGTCTTGATTGATGTAGGGGCAGACATCTTAAGTAAATTGTAGACATCTGTATGTCACTAGTCAGATAGTAAAGTTCCCTCTATAACCGAGAGAGGCTCCCAAGGCTGGATGTGCTCCCATCTGAAGCAGTCTCCTGCTGTTGACCATTGACAAAACCTGAGGTAGAGCAGCTGCCTAATATTCACATGGTTAAACTTAAAGGAAATCCACTGCCTGAAGTCAGAAATAAACTTCTGAGTAGTTTTAGCTGGAATTAAGTAGATGACCTTGTGTGGAGAAGTATGTCTATGTTTTCCATTGTGATTTTTTGGTATGTTTTTCATGGTCCTGTATTTCTGTATGAGATTTCTTTACATTTTAATGTTTGTGTGATTTATTTAAAGCTTGTTAAGATTGTGAACGGGATTATATGGTATTATAGTCTTGTGATAGTGAGGAATCAAAATCTGTGATCCTTCCTGGCACACAGTGTATATATAGTTTTGCACTATGGAATATTTTTACCTCTCTGCATTAGCAAAAAAAGCTAACATACCTCCCAGCTTTGAAAACAATCTCTAAACACAGCCATATGAACAAACCCTGACATCAGCTGTATATAAGGAATGAAGGAAAAGCCTTTTAACGTGTTTTTCAGTTGTGTCGATTTCCTGAACAAAGAGGTGTTAGTCAAGACAACTACAAGGGGGCTGTTGGAGGAAGCAGTCACTGGAGTGCACTGTTGGGCAATCACTGCTCTGGATAGAGAAGCACATCCACTTAGCTATGTATCATTAGCTTCATTAGCCTAGTACAGCTAGAAACTGATAGACATCAGTTAAGCAGTTGGTGCCTGAACTTTCATTACAATTAAAACATAAGTCTTGCTACAGAAGACTATAGAAGACTAATGTCTTTTAAGATTCCATGGATACAGGGTTATTGTTTGTATGAGAAACAGATTTAGAGTGTTCTTATATGGGCAGCAGTACTACCAATTCCCTATATGTCTAATGGGAAAAACCACCTTGAGTAACAGGTAGTTGTGAATTACTTAGAGATTTATGGACTGAAGAGAGCCATGCATTGTCAACATGGAAAATGGCTGTTAAAGAACTTAAACCCCTCCCTGCTGCTCCTGGAACGCAAGTGCTGAATTGCTGTGTTAAGTCAGACGCTGTGGCACAGAAATACTCATTCTTAATGTATGTGCTAGTCAATCTGGTTCTAGATCAGCTTAGCTCTCCATAAAGAGGCTAATAAAAATTTGCAGTAAAGCTGGCCAAGAGACATTGCTGCAGAAGGTCATGACAGGAAGGCAGTTCTGTGGTTAGAACGTGTAAAAACAGAGAGAAGAGTAATTTTCTGTGTTGAGGTCTAATAGTATCTTCTCATGCAATTTTGGGCAGCGTTTAGGTTGAACACTTCAGGATCTTCAGATCTTGAGTAAAGATTTGATAGACCCAGTAACTAAACTTCCTCTAAACTGTAAGAATTTTCAATGACTCTTCTTTTCAGTTCCTTCAATGTGACTATTGCTAGGATGCACAATTGTGTCCCACTTTATGGGATATTTCAAGTGTTTTGACATCTCTACATGGTTCTGGACACAGAAATGTAAATGCTATTGACAACACTCAAAGTTATGAGAAAGCAGGTGAAGGCCGGCTATATATTACACACTCTGGAAACAAAACACAGAGGAAGGTTTTGAGCTGAACTGACCACATGATTTGGTCTTACAGAGCAAGATGCAATTAGAAAGTGGGAGCATATGTCCAGCATTGTAAATCTGAACTCTCTTCAACCTGGAGAGTGGATGCTTCCACTCTCCACAGGTAGCCTACTTATTTAATTAAAGTAAGCCTTTACCAGAATGGTCAGAAATTGTCTAGAATTACTACAACACGTGCCCAAGTTCCAAATAGGCTGGGCTGTTTATTCCATTATTCTAACCTCCTTTGGGATCCAGAGAACAGGAGCTCTATAGTACAAGATGTTTGATGAGCTTAGCCTGTTGCCTAAAAGTACAGATTCTACCATTGTTTTCTTACAGATAGACATTGCAGAAGAGTTGTACTTTAAGAGAAGATGCTCAATGTTTTCAAGACAATGTTTTACAAAGTAACTTTTGCCAAAGATATTGAAGAAATTGCACATGAAAGATGGACATTATGGAGAAATATAAACCCATTTTTTTCTCTGTTCCATTTTTCAGCTGCCCCTGTAATAGCTCCTGTAAAGCAGAGGAGTGTCGTGTTGCCTGTTAATATGGAAGGGCATGAAGAGCTAGCATACTGGTAAGGTCACATCAGAAGGGCATTATTTTCATTACAAAACCAAACATCCAAGTCTCTCTTTTCTTAATGTGAAAATACCCTGGAATTAGTTGTCTTATTTTAGTTTATGGCTCACCAAGGAAGTGGTAGCTTAACTTGGTAAAGTTATACTTTGTAAGACCGAGTTTTGTCAGTGCTCTGGAAAATACAGTTATAAAGGCAAAAGCAGGGACCACTGTAAGTGATCAGCATGCAACTGTATTTGCATGAAAAGAAGAATGATTAGTGCTGCATTTGTTACAAGGAGCTCATATGTAAAATCCATATGTAAATCCCAAGGTGTTATTTGAAACACTTCGTATGATATTAGAGATGACCATGTAAATAGCTTCAAATATGAAGACACAAAACTCTCTTTTCCCCTTTCTTACATGAGAGAATTATAATTTAACTCTTTAGGCTGTTGCATACATAATTTTTATAAATAAATTTGAATATTGGAAGAAATTTTTTATACAACTTTAAAAAAAATGAGACTGAAAGAAAAACGTATTAGAATTCACACCTATCATTGGCAAAATTTGAATCCCTATTCCATAATCCTAATAATCATCATTGATTTCTGTGATGCCATAGCAAGTTTTTAAATTTCTTTAATGGTTTTTAAGTATGACAAACTAATACTTTGTTACAATGTCCATTCATTTGATATGTTACCATCTCAAACCAGTTGGTGACTGGGATAAAAACACTATTTGGGCATAAAACTGGAACTGCTGTGACAAATATCTTATTTGGATGGTTTATTTATTTTGACTACTGATTTTTGCATTAGCTCTTCTGTTAAGATGCTGGTAGTTCCCAAAAAATGTTTATGCTCTGTTGTAAATCTGAAGAGAATTTTACTAGTACAGAGCATTGTCTATTGAGAGATTTTTACATTCTAAGAAAGAAGACAAATAAGATACACTATTAGTCTAAAGAAGGAGGTATGAAGAGATTGTTCCTGGAGAGCAGAAACAGAGAAAATACTGTTCAAGAAAGTAGAGAGGGAAGTTATCTGCTGGTGAGAAGAAAGATTGTCTGCCTTATCAGGCATACTGACAGTCAAGTTCAGTCAGAAAATGAAACCAAATATTTGGATAGCACTTAAGGTGGTAGCTGAGGATGATTTGCTTAAATCTGTGTAAACAGAATTCTGAGGTTTGGTCAGGTTTTTGGAAAAATGAGACGAGACAATTCTGTATATAATGTTTGCCTACACTAACAAAAGCTGTAGATTTTCTGAACATTTATTTAAAACTTCATTTTCCAGTGGCCTTTAAAGGAAAATCTGATTTTGCTTTTTACTTTTGTCATACTTTCAATTAAAGCAGTCAGCAGCCTCCAACATACATACACACACACGTAAATTCTGTTCTTTCTTTCTTTCTTCCTACACTTACCTTCAATGTTGACACTGCAGTTCTAAGTCCTAATTTATTTGATTTAGAAAATGCATTTTTTTCCCCAGTTCTGCTTATCCATTATCGTTTTCTAGTGTTCTTATTTTCCTCAGAGTAAAAGCTTGACTCATACGTTGCTGTTTCTCTTTGAAGTATGGAGGTCTGAATACTAACATGACCCAACACGAACAGGTACTGAAACTATCAACTGTAATTTAACAGTTTATTACGTAAATTAGGTAGCTGTTATGAGAAAAAGCTTTTACTATGACACCACTCAGCTAAAAACATCTCTGAGATATAAAAGTATCCCTACCAGACTGCCACCAGACTGATGTTCACCTTACACAGGTACTGAAAAGAAAAAATAATGACAGAACCTGAAAGCAAATTCATATGTGAGTGTGCACGCATGGGTATTCACAAAGTGACAGGCACACAGATATGAATGAGGCCAAAGCTCAGAGTCCTTTATGAGCTTACTTAGAGGATTAAATTTTTTGTTTTAATCTTCTGTAATGAAATTGCTGTCCTTTGTTGGCCCTCTGAATAGTCAACAGTTTTTCTAGTTTGCTTTTCTCCATTTCATTGCATGCCCTCTTAGCCACTCCTCTGTCTGTAATGAGAAATCTGAGCTATTTTCTACTTCGTTCTTCAGTCTACACAGGATTTTTTTCACCTCTGCATTTTTTGAATCACTGAGTTCATAGGGAGAAACAGTGTATCTGCTTTTAACCCCTCTGATCCTCTGTTATCTTCTTCTATCTTTAAGACTTTTTAAGGTCAAGCAGAAACAACACTTCATGGGAACTGTTGTCTTCTCTATATGCCTTAAGCAGAAAACGTAAAGACCTGGCAGAATCTGGTGCATGTATTGCACTGGGGCCACCCTCATGCCACAATGTTTTGGGGTCTGCTGTTGCATTTGCTCCATGGTTCTGGGAAACCTCACTCTTTCTGGTGTGTATTGTCAGCCTCCGAGCTGGGGAAACAACTTGCATGAGGTTCAGCTTCCATCACTCATTTTATCCGTGGGCTGGCCAAAGTTGCTGCTCAGGAAGCTCTCAGCCACAAATGGAAATTTCAGAGTATCTTTTAACCCTGGTTCAATTGGTACTCTGCTGTGCCAGGATTTCATGTTAGGGAAAATAATTCACACTCCTATTCTAGCAAATCTGGGCAATGTTGGACATAGCAAGTTATTGATTCCTTTCTTTTCCACCTACTCTTTTAGAGATGCAGCTTCAAAGAGTGATTAGTGCCTTTATTTTCTAAGTACTGGGTACTTATGTTATGCTTCCAAGTCTTAAAAAAGCTCCCCAACATTGTTCTATTAGACAACAGATATTGTGAAGCAATGTCTATTGGCTTGACAAACAAAAGAAGAAACAAATTATTGGAAAGGCAAAGTGACTTGGCAAAGAGGATACCACAAAGCAGTAGAGGAATGGGAATAACTGAATCCACATGTCCAGATGGAATGATTCATGTGTTTTCTCAAATAAAACTAAACTCATACACACAAGCAGGCTTAATATACACTAAACCACATTCCTCCAAACCGTCCTTTCCTTAAAGAGTACTTCAGACATTTTTTGCTGCTTTAATGAGAAAGAATGAACGGTGGGAGTTAGCGACTATCTGCTAAGCACAGCCACTAGCCCAGCCTGGTAACATACCTAAGAGTATCACACATGAGCTTTCCAGGGAAATCTGAGAATCCCTCCAGGGTTTAAAAACCAGAATTTAGATAGTTGCATGCATAGCTCATCAAGGAAGTGTTGATGACCAGGCTACCTCATGGGTAGAAACACGGGGTCAGGAGTGCTTAGGAGTCTTCAGTACTAGAGTGTACCTGCCCAAAGGATTCTGCTGCAAGAAAAGGCAATTTATTACCATTTTCAGATCGCAAGAAATCGTTATCTTCATATTATTTTCCTCATATTTGGGGGGTTCCTTAGTTTCTTTTTTTTTTCTTTAGTGCTACTTAGGACCAGATTCGACAAGACTTAATGTCGATTTAATGCAATTATACTGTAACTTTGATGTTATACTTGGAGATTTTCCTAGTGTCTGTGTGAATAAAGCAGAAAGGATATGGTTCCCAACATGACAGATCACCAAAGTTTCCATTGCTCCCTATGTAAACTGCCATATAATACTGCTGTTTAAATTCTCCACCAGAGCTACATGTCTTAATAGTTCCATGTTCTTCCTCAGCCTCAAGTATCAAAGGGCACGCATATCTTCTGGTTCATTGCTAAGAAATATTTATAATATAGCAGCACATGGTGTTTCCACCCTGTAAAATCACCACCATTAATAGGATCTGAAGTAATCATGGGCTCTGTTCCGGCTACTGCATAAAATCAAATTCCTAGGAAACCACAGTCACTCACTGCACTGCCTGTGGTGATATTTCCTGCACTCAGTAATACATGGAAACCCCCTCACTTTCTTCGTCATTCGGAAAAACATTTCTTTTCAATGAAGTTCTCATTGCTTTTACTTACATATGCATTTTCAGCGCAGTGTTACATCTGCAGACAACTAGTATGAGATTTTTCCACTTTTGTCCAAGGAATCTCTTCATGCTCTAACACAGAGGGTGTATATCTCCTCTTCAGATTATCAAATTTTACAATCTGCAGTTCCCCATGACTGTATAATGGCTTCTAAATCATCTGGGTCTTGCTGAAATAGAATTATTTTTTAATATTTTTTTAAAAAAACTTATCTCTGGATTCAAAACAGTATATCTAACACACTTCTTTATGCTAATCACTTCAGCTCTGGTAGCTGTTATAATTGGTGAAGAGTCAATAGAGTCTTATGGTTCTAAATTGTAACAAAGCTCTGCCTTTGTCATAGTCTGAAGAGCAAGTGTCTACTAGTAGCTATACTAACATTCATTGTGTCCATGAGCTGCTTGGCACTTTTCCTCTCTACAGCTTTAACAGAACAGGTCCTCAATCTGCTTATTTTTATTTTTTTAAAAATCTTTAGTATTTTACAAGCAGATGTTCAGTCATGGGGCTATATTCCCATGCTAAAGTTCAATCTGCAAGCAGAGTTCAAGCACTTCAAGATCATACAGGATGCTGATGAAAAGCTGAGTTTCAGCTTTCTTCCTTTGCTTATGTTTCCATCATCCATGTACTAGTAACCTGACCTGAATTCAGATGTGTGCTTCCATTAGATAAACAGATAGCAGGAGTACATCGATGTGCCAAAGTAAGAAGGTACAATGTGCACTCACCCATTGGTGACCAAGCAGAACAAAGTGACACGCATGTACCATGACAACATTACATTGCTGAAGTAGCACCTTTCAGATTTTGTCAGTCAGCCATGTATTTGTGTGCATAGATTAATACAGCATTTAAGGAAGAGAATAACATCATTTTATTTACTCCCATTTCCAGAGAAGTCTCAGATTGTTATGGTTTAAACCCAGGTGACAACCAAGAACCAGGTAGCTGCTCATTCACTCCCCCGCTCTCTCCTGATGGGATTGGGGAGCAGAATCAGGAGAAAGGTAAAACTCTTGGGTTGAGATAAGAACAATTTAATTTGAAATAGAATGAAATATAATAGCAACAACAACAATTGTAATGAAAAGGGGACAAAGGCAGAGAGGAATTAAATCCAAAAGGAACAAAAACCAACAAGTGATGCACAGTGCAGCTGCTCACCCCCTGCTGAGCGATGCCCAGCTGGTCCCCAAGCAGCAATCCACCAGCCCACACCAACCCCCCCAGTTCATATACCAAGCATGGCACTCTATAGTATGGAATATCCCTCTGGCCAGCCCTGGCTGTGCGCCCCTGCCCCCCGCCCCCCCCCCCCCCCCCCGGTTTCTTGTGCCCCCAGCCTGCTGGCTGGCAGGGCTTGAGGAGCTGAGAAGTCCTTGAGTTGGTATAACCACCACTGAGCCACAGCTGCAACCAGCCACGGGCTGCCAGCACCGCTCTCAGCCAAACCCAAAGCACGGCACTGCACCAGCTACCAAAAAGAAAATTCACTCTGTCCCAGCTGAAAGCAGGACACAAACACCCGTGCTCAGATACACGCTTCATGTGTACTCAAACTGTTTGCATAAAAGATCATGCACCAGCAAGTTTTTGGGCAAGGGGGATAAGAATAGACAACGTAGACCCAAACATGGAATTGTTTAGAGCATGGATGGGTCAGACACATTCAGTCCTCTTTACTTGAAGTCTAGCACCAGGTACATCTCATGACAGTTTTTCCCTGCTCAGCACTAGGTAATAAATAGCGTGTGGCTGTTGTGGATGCTCCTTCCTGGTTGCAGCAAAGAGTAAGGTAACAGGACAGCCTGAACATAGCAAGAGTGTGCTGTACTTCTGCATGGGTACATGGACCTAGCTGGCTTTCCCCAGGGACAAGCCACCCTTTAGGTTATCACACACAGCCAAGGTGTCTTGTCAAAATGAACTTAGGAAACCCTCATCAGCAATAAAATATGCCATTTTTCTTTACATTTTGCTTCTATTGGTATTACGTCTAGTATGTCTGATGGATGCATTTGGTATATTTTCATGATTATTATGGTACAATGCCTGAACATAGAAGGATAACAAGTTTCTTTTGAGAACACTACTACATCATTCCTCTACTCTGACATGGATATTTGTTAGGGAGAGTGGATGAATGCTGTTTGGAGGCAGAACAGAGAGATTACTGTCAGGGTATCTTGACTCACATCAGCAACCTGTGTCGATTCTTTTTTGCTCGATATATCAAACCCTCTTAGATGACAAAGAACCCAGTGTGTTACATGCATTGTAGGATTATGTTACAGGATGCATTACAGGACAGCAACATCTGTTCCAAATTCAGGCACATTCAGTCCAGCACAAAACATTTCATCCTTCTTGCCACTGTAGTGAGATGTTATCAAATAGAGTACCAAGTACTGACTAGAAAAGGATTTTCAAGGTTTCAAACATCTCTATGTGCCTTAAGGAACACAGACCCTAACTATTATATAAATCAGTATGGGAATTTACATAAAGCCTGGCCCCATAGACTGAGCAAAATCGCATCTAGAAGCACAGAGGAAATGGGAGTGGAAGGGCTACCTAAGCCCAGTGCTTCCCACATGAAAAGAAAAAAACACCTAAACAACCAAACCCAATGTTTTGTCATCAATCAGTGACTCTTCAGGTAAAATCTTGTTGAATTATTATGCAGCTACAATGAAAGTGTTCTCAGAAGGACTTGATAAGCAGGAAGAACTGGTTGCACTTATTATAATCAGTGACATCCTTGAAATAAGGGAGCTCATGGTACTGAAGGGTGTGAGGAAGAAGAGTAGCAGAGTACAGACCCTGGATTTCAGATGAGCAGATTCAAATTTCTCCAGGAAACTGGCAGGTGGGATTCCACAGGAGGAAATTCTAAAGCGATCCCTAAAAACACCCAGGAAGCCCCAAAGGTCTTTAAGGACAGCACCCTCCAAGTACAGGAATAGTCCATCCCAGTACTCAGGCACTGAGACAGGTGTCCCTGGAGGCTGCTTTGGCTAAGCAGGAAATTCGTGGTGGAGCTCCAATGCAAAAGGACAGCATACAGAAGTGGAAGCAAGGTCAGGTTACATGTCACAGCACTCCCAAAACTAGCTGGCTGCAACAAGGCTTTTACCATCACATATCAAGTTAACTTCAATAAGTAGTTTGCACACCTTGCCCCAGCACAGCCACCAATCCCCCACAAGATCTCAAGGGTCCATCTATTGTTCCTACTGTTTCTTCATACTCTTCAGGCCAGTCCCTCTGCTGCCTTCTCCTTGTCTCTCCTCATCCAGGGCACTCACTCTCCTCCATCTACTTCTTCCAGCTCTCTCTTCCTTGGCTGCTCCTCTTCCTGCCCCCCCCTTAGAGCTATTTAACTACTTAGCAGGAACCAGCCACAGCTGCACCTTATCCACATCAGCCACCCTGCCGCCCCTGAAGCCAGCCCACAGCTGTATATTGTCAATGTTAATTAACCTGCCTTCATTCCTCTACATCTACAGAGGAGAAATATTTCATAAACAGGTAGGAATGATGTTAGGAAAGTGAAAGCTCAACTGGAATTGGCATTTGCAGGGGCATCAAGATCAACAAAAAGAGCTTCTATTGCCACGTTAGTAGTAAAAGGCAGAAGAAAGAAAACGATGGCCTACTGTTGAATGGCTGGGGAATGCAGAGTCAGCGGGCATCGAAAAGGTTGAGGTACACAGAACCTTCTTTGCTCAGTCTTCACCAACAAGCCCTCTTAGGCCTCTGTGCTTGGCAGGAGAGTCTAATGAGAAGGAGAACTACCAGTGGAAGGCTGAGTAAATGATCACAGACTGGGGAACATCAAGTTGAATAGCTTCACTTTAGTCACTGGACAAAATCCTCTTGGGATGTGCACAGAAGGTGATTTGGAACAGTCCACATAGATTGGGTAAGGTTAAATCATGCCTGCCCAACTTGATTTCTTTCTGTGATAAAATTATTTGATTTGTGGATAAAGGGAGAGTAACAGATGTTACTTACACCAAGTTTGGCAAAGCCCTCAATGCTTTCTTGCTCAGTATTCTTGTATTCAAGTTAGGACATTGTGGTCTGGATGGGTGGACAGATAGGCTTTTTAATGGATTTCAGCAATTTGGAGTCTGTAAAGACAATAATGAAGAACTGTTTTGTAAATTGGTCAACCATCTAATTTCTGACCTTCAGCAATGTCACTCTGCATGACAAGTCCATTATAAAGAGGGACAAGGTAGCTTTTTTTATATTACTGTGGAAAATAAATGGTTATGCCCTTGTTCTCATGGGCCCCATCTTCTTAGTACATTATATACACAGCCAGCAGTACAACAGGTGTGGTTATGTTTCCCTTTATTTCATTTTTTTTAAAATTAGATTCCCTTGCATTTTGTTCTAAGCCTATACTGAAGGTACTGTTTTGCATACCTTTTGCATAGGGCTTAGTGCCTAAGTGGAGGTGCTTGACAGACGAATACAGTTCTAGACCCCTTTGAACTGTGTGCTGCTCCAGAAGGACCCTGTGCCTGAAGATGAAATTGATGTGATTAAGAGGTAGACAAAAGATTAGGAAAAGACCCAGAGGAGAATATACATGTGAAGAATATCTCAGAAGGTTGAGATTTTTTCTGCATTTGAGCCCCAGGAGAAGATCTTCCTATAAAATCTCATTTTCTAACAGGCCGTGCACATTAGTTTTGGCATCAGGTTGCACATGATATTAAAAAGGGAGCTTCTATTTGTCACAGCTGCAAAACCCTCTAAAACAGCTTTTAAGTCTATCATGTAATAAAATCAGGGAAAGTCTTGATCATATCTTTTCCTGTCAGGAAGTGGCCCCAGTGTTACTGATTGACAAAAGGCATTTGAGATAAAAATAGAGAGTTTTAAAAGACAAGCTGACAGATTATTCCATACTCAAATAGTTATATAGAAGTATATAGGGAAGGAACTGCTGGAATAATGAACAAAGAGAAGGACAGAAACAGAAAAATATTTATTCCTTCCTGCTAAAGAAAATCCAGACGTACAGGAGGTTAAAATGTGAAGACAAATGCACATCTAGAGGAAGTATTTCTTAGCATAGATCATCAAAATGGGTGTCAGAACCCCTTACCACCAACAACACTGACATGACTGTTGTAAGTTTAAGGATTTATTTAATTAGCTATTAGCAATATCCTTTGATCAGTCAGTAGGAAGGCTAGTCTGATATAGGTAGACACACTTAAATATAAACAATTTTTTACTTTAACATCCAATCATATGCCTGAATCTTTGGACTTAAGTCTTTGGAAATTATTGGTGAGGTAAAGTTTGAAAAGATCTTCCCAAGAAAATTCAGAGTTCCTGACTATATCACTTTACCCTTTTCCTTTTAGTAGTGAAGAACTGTGCTATAGTTACAAAATGTCCTCATGTTTCAGCATTCATATATATCTTTGAGTTTAAATAGATGATCTATTTTGTATTATGAGAAGGTAGATCTGACACTAGCTCCTTTGGTCTGTATTGATTGCTCTGCCAGGAAAAGCAGCACCATTGTGTCTACATTTGTACTACTTTTCTAACGGAGTGCTCCCTCAGGCCATCCTAATACCCAGTTCACCAACTACTGGTGTTGAAAAGCCCTCTTAAAACACTCAAAAATCACTTCCAGCAATGCTTTCTTTACCTGAGCAGTGTTCAAGGCTATAGAACTTGCCTTTCATGAAGGAAAAATGTTGAACAAAGCCATAAATGGCAACTCCCTTCGGACTGATGAAAAGGGGGAAATACGTTGCTACCATATGTAAAAAGCATTTCAGAGTATTATACCTTTGCCCTTCACAGAGAATAGGAGGAGAACATCCAGGCTGGTTATGAGAAGGTGGTGACTAAAGGTCACAGCACAGCCAAATAACCCACGCAGACCACATGCCTTCTTTCAGCATGGATTCCAGCAGACCATGGGTCTGATGAAACTGTTATGTGCTAAGACCAGCTAGGATCACCATCTGCAAGCTGGTCAGCCACTCCTTTCATCAGCCCCTCCCTGGTGAGATCAGTATTTGTTAAAGGTCAGTTGCTTTAGCATGACGATTGACACCCAGGTATGTGTGTACAGGCTGTTCGGAGCCAGTGCCAGTGGCTGACACAATGCCATGAAGGTGACCTTTTGCACACTGACTTTCATGATCCATTCCTGATTATTTCATATGTGGAATATCATGTGGTCTTACTGATGGGAGTTGGTGAGGCTCATCCCAAACACTGAGACATAGGAGGAATAAGCATGCCAGTGTTCGCAAGCACCTCAGCTACATCCCCAGTGCATCGCACCAGTGAGCCAGTCTCTGTCCTTCAACAAGCCCGGACACTGTTCCCAGTAGACCAAGTACCTGAAAAAAGAACAGTAACTGAATAAAGAACTAACTCTTATCTGAATCCATTAGATTCCGGTTTGTGTCTGTCATAAAGGACAATACGTGGAAGCAGTATGTACGTCTATGTGCAGAAGCAGCAGAGGTGGAGTTCTGGGAAAATTATGAGTAGCTGTGATCTCATTGCTTTGTGAAAAAGACTCAGTTCAAATTCTTCTGCTTACATCTGCCTTGCACCTCCTTAAAACCTATTCTTGTCATTTTATTGTCTTTTAGTTCAAGTGCAAGAAGATTAATTATATCCCACTTAGTCTTTGCATCTTTGAAAAGTTTGGATTTTTCACATTTAATTCAAGTTCTAGCATTTGCCATGTAACATCATCATCTACAGCCAAAAATCTTATTGCAGGTTTCTTTAGAAACCTAGTCTGAACTCAGTTTATAACCAGCTTAAGCAAACAGTTGAAGATAAAACCTTCAGCCTGTAATGCACACTTTACACTGATTTAATGTAAAAATGGCCTCAGAAATTGGATATTTGTGATTCTTTTCTCGTTTTCTGACTGTAGCTGTACTGTGAAGCTCTTTCCTTAATGAAAGAGAAAAAAAACCCTCTCCTTTGCTCCTCCTCCCCTGCCCTCCTTCCCTACAACCTTCCTTCCCTGCTTCCTCTCCCCCTCCTTTTCCTCCCTCCCACCCTTCCTTTCCTTCCTCCCTCCTTCCTTCTTCCTCCCACATGATTTGATCATATCACAAACACCCTGATACCTAAGCACCCATGTCTGTTCCTTGTTAATCCCCAAATGTCTGCATTAGCACTTACTAAACTTTTATGATCACTAAATTCCAGTTTTATTTCTGCCAAAGAAGTGTTTCTGTGTTTTGGAATCTGTCAACTCAAAGATACTAAAAATGTATCACAACATCACGGTACTACAAAGTTGCATCCCTGCTGTAAAGCAAAGTTTTAAAATGGTGAGCAACTTTGTCTAAAGTTTGGAGTTAAATAATCATTCTCCAGTGTTTAGCCATTATATTGTCCCAAAGTTTGGAAACAATGTCTGTGAAAATCAGCTTTCCTGACTAACTCACAGGGGCACTGCTCTGAACTCTGTGTGACAGCAACCAGTTTCTTCTGCAGCATGCATAGCCCTGATCAGCAGGGCTGATTCCTCTTGGCTAGTTTGAGCCCTGCTGTGGCCAGCAAGCATGGCAGTGTGAAAGCCACACATATGTGCTGTCAACTTTCTGCAACCAGGGAAAGGCTGGATCATGAAAAATTGCACATGAACTGCAATTTAAGCAAAAGCAGCCAAACTAAGGTGGGGTGTAGATTCAGCGACTTGGGAGGAAGCCCTCATACTTTTTTTAATGACAGGCTGAACTATTTCAGTCTTCTGTATCACACAAACTGCGAACTCTGCGAAACACAGTGAGCTTAGCACTTCAGAAAGTCGTCTTTGAGGCTACAAAGCAAAACCAGCCTCCCGTTGCCTTGTCAGTATGCCTTAAGCAAGGCACTCAGAGAGAACAGTTTTCAAAATTAATGTTCTTGTCCTAATTACCAGTATACAACATTTTGTTGAAGCCTAGTAGGAACTTTATGAAGACCCACACCCTCCAAATTTCTTCCAGAGACCTTTCAATATGCTTCAGCTGGTGTCCTTCGGCAGGGAAGGGCTCCCCAGTTTACTGGTGTGCAAGGTGACCCAGAAGGCAGATGGCGCTATCAGGTGTACCCTTAATCCCAGGGGTTACAAGGCTATTTTTCACACTAGGGATCAGAAAAACATCAAGACAGATGTACAGTTTAATACTATTTGCTAAGTGGAATTAAGCAAATATTTTTAGCTCAATTTTTTTTTCCCTGTAAATATAAAACTCATCTCTTCAGTACTGCAGCAATTAATGTGGTTTGTATATGTATATATTTAAGCCTATACAAATTCATACTAAGCTCTAAAATGCTGGTGGATGACAAAATACAGGCACAAGACCAGATGGGAGAGGAGAAATTACAGGAGACAGTAATGATGGACTTACTTTTTCATTTTCTGTGGGGATGAGGAGTCAAAGGCAGCTATTAATGTTTGAATAATAAGGGACAATGATCAATTGTGACTTGAGAGGTTCAGGCCAGACATCAGAAAAAAAGTTCTTACCAAGGCGTGGTGCAGCACAGAAACAGGTACACAGAGGAGTTTTTGGATCTCCATCTTTAAGATTTTCAAGAGTCTGGAAGACAAAGTCATGGTGGACATAATCTGATATTTGATGATCACAGATGTCCTTTACAACTATTTTTTCTATAAGCCAATGGATAAATCTTGCTAGAAATCTGCTAACCTCAAATCTTTCATTCACTTCTTAATCACTCGCTTTTCCTATACCTTCAAATTCAAGCTGATTTGTAAAATTCTCCTGTAGATAATGCCACTGTTAGTGATCCGAATCAATAGTATTTATTTGTGGGAAGAATTAGTCCAGTCTATTTCACCTCTAGGTGAAAACCTAGAGCTTTATTTGTCAAGCACTGAACACTTAAAAAAAAGGATGAAGGGTGACTGAGTCAAATCTCCTTCCAGAAGAGTTTTTCCAGGCAAGCTAGTGAATTTTCTATTATTTATCAGAAGCATAATGGGAGAAGCGAGAGAACACTATACAACACAAATGAGAGCAACACTGGGCAAGTACTTAAATTGTTGCTTTAACTTGTTTACTTCTGTAAAAGACATAGATAGTGATGGGTTTGTTACTGTTTTTGTTATAAAAATCTGAAAAAAATAACACATTATGGGGACTAAAGCTAGATATTGCAAACAAAAAACCCCCAACCCAACTGCAAATAGAAAGCTATTGTTTTAGTATATTAGCAATTTTATTGATATCTAATAAACAAGCAAATCTTTGTTTACATCTGAGTTCCTCAAGAGCACAGAACGCCCTTTGATAGGAGTTTATGGGAATTCATTAATCAGGATTCATCCCGTTAGTTTGACTTGCAGTTTCTTTGCCTTGGTTGCTTTAATGTGCAATGTAAGATGAAGCCCTTACCCAGACTAGAAAGGAAATCTTAGTAATAATTTATGAAATGGTGTAAACACCGAATTCGGTGAACTACAATTAACCATAGTTATACATGCAAAACTGGGCTATTTGCGTCTGTTTTGCATGTGTATTACTGAGACAACTCTCTGTACCTATGTGAATTTTAATTGCAGGCAGCTATAGCTTATATGTCACCTCACCACCCAAAGTAGGTCATTCCACCAACATGAAAATATGTCTTCTCCAGGGAGCTTGTACTGCAGTTTTCACTAAATATTCAATGACTGTAAAACACAAGGGCCTTGATAGTTCTTATTTTGACCTGGAGGTCAGTGTTTGAAACTCTATACAAATTTTGTATAAAGAAATTTCTGAAGTGGATTGCTGTGGAAAACCAGCTTTAATTCAAAAAATTTAACATGAACCTGCATGTGACAATCCAAGCAATTTATCAGCTAATGTCCCTGACTGCTACTAAAGAAACAAACACAAAAATTGACCCATAATATTTATTTTAGACATAAAGAAGCAAACAATGTGCTCCATATATTTATTATTTTTATTGTCAGCAAAATACTACTCATTTTATTACAAGCATCTGGATCAAGACATTCATTCTTATCACATCATAAACTCAGAAGCTGCTTCAGTAATGTAGAAGATAGTTTGAGGTTAGCCGTTTCAAGGAGAGGAGGAATGTCTACTTTGAAATTATTGCAATATTGTTAGTAGGGAGAGGAAAGACACCTTGCAATGGTAAGGAGCACCAAGACTGTTTTAGAACTTTAGGATATAACTACATTACAAAATGCAAAAATTTGAAGCAAATACTGAAGCAGCAAATTCTTGCAGAATATATACAGCAAAGGTGCTTTGCCTTTGTGTGACTGTAGTCATTGCTGTTTCCAAGACTGAGCCAGATTGCATTGAGCCAGCCCAAATGTTATTCTAGTCTAGTGCCTCCTGTTACTTCATCATCTGAGGGTCACGTGGTCACAGCTCACATGTATGCGTACCAGCAGGAGAGGGCAGGTACTCCACATCTGGCAGAATGGTGTGCCCACTGTATCTGCTGACTTTTCCTACCTCAAATTTTCTTCTACAGCTGTTTATTCTCCAGATCAAATAAATTATGCTAAAAATACTCTGCACCACGCATTATCAACAAAAAGGCTGGAGAATCAATTACTATTGGTAAAATACGATCTTTTTCCAGGATTTTTTTTTTTTTAATATGCAAGTCACCTCAGGAAACTGGAAGCCAAGTTTCAGTAATAGTCGGGGAATTTTTTTACCATGAGGGTGGCGAAACAGTGGCACAGGTTGCCCAGTGAGGTGCCCAGGTCCCATCCCTGGAAGACTTCAAAGTCAGATTGGAAGGGGGTCTAAGCAACCTGATCTAGCTGAAGGTGTCCCTGCCCACTGCAGGGGGTTGACTAGATGGCTTTTAAAGGTCCCTTCCCACCCAAAATATTCCATTATTTTCTATCTTATTTACATTAGGCAACTCCAAAGACAGGAAATAAATCACACAGTTCTGATGCTGCTCTGAGCAAAGAGTCTGAAAGCTAACTATCACAGAGTGTAATTTTACAAGAGAAGGTACTTCCTTAAATATATCTGCTATTGGATTTTTGTTTTCTTTTTATGGAGAGCAGATGCGGAAATCTCTCACGGCCCAGCACTGTTAAAGGAGTTCTGTTCTGCCTCCTGCAATGTCAGTATGTTTCTTTGAGTTCCAAGATCAACATTCTCATTATTGTTTATAGGAATGAAGAACACAAAATCAGAACCAGGGCTTAAACATCTTATGCTACAAACTAGCTTTTTAATTATTATTGTTATTTGTCACAAAGAGGAGTACTTTTGTAGAAATAGCTATAAGCGACTCCATTGTATTTCTGCAGGTTTTTAAACTGGTGGCATTGCTGCTGCCCTTGGCGGGGGGGGGCGGCAGCGTCCCCCTTCCCGGCCGCAGCGGGTGCCGGGTGGAGCTGGACGTGTGTCGGCGGTTTGACTGAGACAGGCGGAGCGAACGGGCTGTTAAGGGTTAATCCAGGCTACGAACCCCGTGTGCGCCGGCAAACGCCGTTGTGCAAAAAAGGCCCCTCGCAGAGGCAGCGCCCCCAGGGGCGAGCGGGCGGGGGGGGGAGGGGGAGGCTCATCCCGGGCAAAGCTCGGTGCAGCCGGGGAAAGGCAGCTGCGGCGGGGGGAGATCGGCACCCGCGGCCCGAGAAACCCCCCTGCCCGGCAGAGGGGGAGGCTGAGCGCGCGGGCTGATGAAGGCGCGAAGCGAGAGAACGTAAGACAGACGGGACGGAGCACTGAGGAGTGACGGATCTGGGTGGCTTGTAACCGCGGGGGGCTGATGGGTTTGTACGCCGAACTGCATAAACCGTGCGGGCCTTTGACAGCGGGGGGCGGCGCGGGGGGCGGGGCGCAGCGCCGGTGTGGGGAGGGGCACCAGGGAGCGAGCCCGCTCGGGGGACAACAGCGGTATCGCCCATCCACAGTGAAAGAAAATTCCTCTACGACCAGAGCAGCAGGTTGCAGCGCTGGGTACCACACCGCATGGCCCCATCTCCACAGGCCGCCAATACAAACCCCAAGGATCTCGGGAAGGGCTGACAATACTTCAGTAGGAGACCAGGCAACACTTCCAATTCAACAAAATGAGTCAACTCAAAAGAACGCGGTTGAATTCCAGCCAGTCTTCTGTCAGTCTTCCACCAGAACATAAATAAGGGAAGAACATACTGAAATAAATACACATAATCACAAAGATCATTATGCCCATTACAGCACCTGCAAACGAGGAGATGGAGGAGATATTTGTAGTGATATTTCAATACAATTTGGCTCAAAATCTCATGCTAGATAATAATCCTCGGTTTCTTCAACAAAGCCTGTTACTAGTCCTGTTGGAAGGAAATGTTAAGACCACGGATTTCTTTCCACTTCTGCTATTGGAAAGAAAGTCCATTCTCTGAGAATACAAAGCAGCCTGAAATGACAGTCCATTTCCGTGACCAGTTCCCCATTTTTCTTTAAGTGGCCCTAGGCAGATGACAAATTAACAGACTGGCACAGCATTGTGCCTGGGAGGGAACTGTGTGGATGACTCCATCGTTCATCGCATAGTTTTAGACTTTCAGAGAGAGAGTGCACCAGTTTCTGAACTGCCTGTGCTATAGCTTGCTCATCTACCCAACATTTCCTCTCCATTTCTTTCAATGCTATGTTGTAGCTCATATATGTAGCTCAACCCAGCCTTGATGGCTCAGTTACAAGCCAGAGAGCTATGGTTCAGAATCCTACTCTTCCACAGAAAACAAAAGAGGCGCTTCAGCTCACTCGGGAGATTAACAGCTCTTGCTGAAATTTCACGCTACTAAGTGTCACCTAACCAGGTTATACATGCTCTCATTAGGAAAAGAATTTCCCACTTCAGACCCTTCAGAATCCTCCCAGGAATAGCAATCACTTCTTTTCAAAAGCTTATAGTGCATTCACCTGAGTGACAATAAAATAAAATATAAACAAAACCATACCAATACACACACCCACCCTCCCAAGAAGCAAACCAAACCAAGCCAACAGTCCTGCCAAGGTAGCAACGTTGAAAATGCAGTTCACAGAGACTGCCTTTCCTCAGAGGGCAGAGTCTGTCAGGCCCTGCATGCCAGTTCAGTAGTTACAGTCCTTTTAATCGTCACAGTGTCACAGTTACCTTCGTCCCCAAGCAGGGGCTTACAAGGTTTTTCTCAGTTCCATACCAGATCGTAAAACAGAACTTCAGTCAGGTCTCTGCTATGAAAGCACTGGGATTTTGTGGAACTGGAGGGTGAGATTATACTGTATGCAACAGTCTGGAAGAGGTCTTACTGATCACTTCTCTTTTAAATGGATGCTGGCCTCCTTCACTCATTTCTGTAGGACTTTATAAAGGATAACAAACCACCACAGATCACAGCTCAACAAGCCTATCAGCTTGGTGCAAATATCAGTGCAACAGCAGACACTCAGATGTAGGACAGAAAAGACTGCATTCATATCTTGTAGCATAGATGCCATGAACTGTTCACCAGCAGAGTTCTTCAAGGCTGACCAATGTGTGCAACATGCTGGAGTCTGTATGAAAGTTGGAGAAGACAACTGTTGTTGCAAAAGTAATCTGTGTTGTGAGGTAAAAAATCCCAGGCTTCTTAAACATCATAGACCTCCTCTTCCATGGCATGACCAACCTCTCCACCAAGTTGGTACAAGGTGTTACGCCTCAGGATCTCCCAGCCACGGTGAGAGCTAGTCCTGGATGTGCTCCGTGACAATGGCAGAGTGGTCAGTTCCTTCTTGTACAGGATGTCCCTATTGATTTCCAGCTTTTCCAAACCTTTGTCATAGTTATCCCTATCCTGAGCCTTAAATGCTTCTGTGTACCGCATCATCTTATGTTTGTTGGGATCAACCCTGTCTTCAACTCTGTTAAGAGGATTAAAAAAACAAAGTGAATTCATAGAAATGTGTCTGTCTATCCACAAGACCGAGCAGCCACAAGAAGCAAGACACTCCCAAAAATATGTCTACTGACCCAGACATTCCAGAAAATCTACATGGAAGCAGGAAACTGGTTATAGGCATGGTGCTAGCAGTGGCTAGCACAAAATTATCTCCTAGACCTTCATCCCTGTCATTGACCTCAGTACACTTATCTGCCCATGATTTCCTGTCCTTTAACTCATTTCCCGATCATCATTTGCCCCTTCTATTTTGCCAGCTGCAAGCTATTGGCAGACCTGCCCCATCTGACTCCAGATCCAGATCCTTTGTACATATGCGTGTATTCATCCATTTCCTTTGCCCTTGCCTTTCCTCCTCTGACACTCCATGGCTGCTAGCCTCAGGATGTCACTTATCTTCTGTCGAACTTTTATGTAACTGCTTCACTTCCACCAACCCCTCTCTACACTACTTACAACTTGTCTTCTGAAATACTGGACCACAGCACACACAATGAGCATACATGTAATTCGACAGAACTAGATCACACTGACACACTTTTCTCAGAACATTCAATGAAGAATTGTCACTGGAATATTGCTTTTGCAAAGTTATATTCTGGACCCTGGACTGAAGGCATTGCATATTGGTACCACTTTAGGTCTGCTTGTTCTGCCCAGCAAATCTGAAAAAATCTATGAGGTTAATTTCTCTGCTAAAACCTGCAGAAATTCCCATTTCATACAGCCACCACTCCCCCTTCTGGATTTGTCAGCAAAAGATGAGGCATTTAGAAAAGACACATGCCCAAAGTTTAATTTTTCTTCACCCTTGTATAAATTTTGATTAAAATCAGAAACAATGAGGAATCTAGTGTTACCTAGACTACAGATAGCTCATTTGTTATTTCAGTACCTAAACAGAAATCCTGGACCTAAAACTTTGCCACATAATGCAGTCTTTGCAAAGTATAACATAGTTACTAGGTTCACACAAGAAAGAAACCTTGCCTTTATTCCTGTTTTGGTTTTGAATCATCTATAGTGCAGGTCATTGATGCTGAATGCCTAACTGATTGATGTTGCTTCTGCCATTTCACACATCTAACGTAGGAACAACCAAACCCAGCAGTAAAGTACTGTGGTACTCATAAGAAATTTGAAAGAAAAAATCAGGCCTTATAACCCATGCAATTTCTGTCTCTTGTGACTACTGGATAAGAAAACATCAGCTTATTTCAAAAGGAACTGCACAGCAGAGCTTTCTGAGGGGAACAGTGCTTGTCTATCAATTGCAGACAGAAAATACACTGGGATCTGTATTCTGCAAGGGAAGGACTCCAGACACTCCTCCCTAGGCCACTGGAAAGGCTCCTTACTAACATCCATATATCCATACATTGGATTCTTCCTCTGGGATCCTTATGCATGCACACTAGAAGAGACCTCACCTGAGGTACCATCGGTCCCCCAGCCCATACTCCCGCCCGCAGATTCCAGAGCGAGGCCAGAGACATCGCGGCAGTTTCCGCTCGAGCATCACAGTAGTAGCAACAACCTTTAGAATAAAAAGGAAAAAAAGAAAGAACTTGAATGAATTAGAAAAAAAAAAAAATCAGACTCTCTTTCAAAATTATCAGTTTCCTACGTAGTGACCCATTAACATATTTCATTACAGCTCCACATGTAATGAAAAAAAATCATAGAGTCAATATTCCATTTATTACAGGGAAATTCACTATTTTAGTCCTAATTGTGCAGTGTTTTGAGGAATCAATGGTGCTCTTAAAACACTGTTAAATTTCTTTCCTTTTTTACCTGATTGCAATGAGTAGGATAGTTAATTTGCAAGCTAGAGAAGAGGGCAGTATTTGTATCTGCCTTAGCTATCATCAGAACTTCCCAATGTGGCCACACAACTACATGTAACCATTTGACTTACTATTTTCCCACAGAAAAATACTAGAAAATAGATTTCCTGTTAGGCAGCTATATAACTGATCTGGCTGAATTTTTTGCCTTTTGAACAAGAGAGTCAGACCAACTTCTCTTAATGGATCAAAAGACATTACTGACCTGCTTGTAATCATTACCTTGTATTCTATTGCCCCTCAGTCAATCCCTATAATTATAACTTTCAGTTACACAGGAATGTGACTTGTAAAAAAAAAAAAAATTGCAACTTTAATTCTATTTATCAAGAGATTCCGTGCGTAAAGAACAAACAGCTAAGGAGACACAGAATGGTCCAGAAAGACTGGATGGGCTTCTAGCTGCTTTTTGAAGTAAGGTATGTATGCCTGCATGGCAAAGATGTACTGGAGAACAGTTTCACATGGGAAGATGTGCAGAAGAGTAGTCTTGTGCTTAGACACTTCAGACTCATAACAAGGGTGAAAGAAATTTGGTGGATGATATACAGAAGCTGTAAAACAGAATTAAAAGGACATGGCTTCTTGTATTAGCCCCTGAGAAAAGTGAAGGTCAGGGAAAGGTTTCAAAGTACCTCCTTTAGAGCTCGGGTGGCAGAGTAAGTAATTGCACTGTCTAGCACATTTTCCCTGGACAACTTTCAAAGAGAACTCCCTACCATGTAAATCACATTACCTGGGCTCTCCAGAGCTCATCCCGCTCATGGGCCACTCTCCAGTGGGTGTCACCCATCATGGCAATTAACAAGTTGAGCATAAGGAGGGCAGCAATGATGGCGAAGGCAAAGTATACCACGCTGTACATAAAGGGCAGGTCCACATCATAGTTTGCAGGGCCATCAATGATAGTGAGGAACAGCTCAAAGGTAGTGAACAAGGACATGGGGTAGTTGTAGAACTGCCCAAGTTTTTCAGGGTTCTCTGTCTGGAAGACGATGTAGAAAGCTAGAGGAGAGCAACGGGGTGGAAAAGAGAGTGTTTAATAACAGGAATCACATCCCAAGAACAACAGGGTCCCTGTAAGAGGTGCTGACAACACGAAGTGGTCTGGGAAGCAGCTGCATATGTTTCTATGCTAGTGCAGTACCCAGCATAACAAGGACAAACCCCTGACTAGAGTCACCGATCTGTATTATAAAATGACTAAGAATTACTTTGATTATTTGTTCTCAAAATACTCATATTTTCTTCTTCAAATAGTAAAGTTGTGTATCTTATTCTCATTTTCCAAAGACAAATACCATAAAAGCAGTATGTTTTTAAACCTTGACATAAATATATATACGTGGAATTATCTGGATCGTCCTAATTCCTGTTACACTGGAAAGAACAAGAGTTGAAAACTCATGAGAACAGAAATTGGTACTGGGAAAGGGACTGTGCTCCAAGAAATAGAAGCTATACATCATCATAACCTCCACCAGCTAACTCAGCGGGCAACCCGAGAATGAACCAAAACCCATGCACTTCATTCATACTAAAGAAGTTGGCGGGGTAATGCATTGCTGTTTTCCTTTTGTAGACTCACCTGATGCAAAGCCTAGTATCACCACAGCCATGAGCCAGCAAAAGCGCATAAGATCTCCGAATATCATCTGTAGAGCAGACAGAACCCACCATAAGGCCCAACCGTTCCACTAAGTGACAATGCAACCCCATGTAAACAGTTTCCCACATTCTAAGACCATGAGCAGACCGAAGGAAACTTCTGCTCTAAAGAGAGAATGTGAAAGTCCCAAACCCTCTGTGCAGGCAAGAACTTGCCCATTTCCCATTAGAGTCCTGAGGGAAAAAAAGTGTTCTTTCAGCTCTCCATATCTGCAAAGATGTGTCAGGAAGTGCGTAACACCCATATTTGTTTGTGTCTTATACCTTCTGGATCATGATAGTAAAGGGTCCGAGCATCTGAAAGCCTCGTGCAAAGTACATGACATTGCACCACCCTAGCACCAGGGCAAAGGACATGGGCACCACCTCGCCAGTTGTGCTGGTGAGACGCATCACCATGGTTACCAGAATCATGCAAGCATATGTGATGCTGCAAAGAAAGAAGAGACAGTGAAAAAAGTTCAGTAAAGTAATCTTTATAGATAGAATCGTGGAATGGTTTGGGTTGGAAGGGACCTTAAAATGACCTAGACCCAACCCCCTGCCAAGGCAGAGACACCTCCCACCAGCCCAGGCTGCTCCAAGCCCTGTCCAACCTAGCCTTGAACCCTGCCAGGGATAGGGCATCCACGGAGCTACTCCGGGCAGCCCGTGCCAGTGTCTCACCACCTTCACAGTAAAGAATTTCTTCCCAATATCTAACCTAAATCTACCCTCTTTGAGCTTAAAACCATTTCCCCTTGTCCTATCACTACATGCCTTTGTAAAAAGCCCCTCTCCAGCTCTCCTGTTGGCCCCTTTAGGCACTGGAAGGCTGGGATAAGGTCTCTCTGGAGCCTTCTCTTCTTCAGGCTGAAACCCCCCAAACCTCTCAGTCTGCATAGGAGAGGTGCTCCAGCCCTCTGATTATTTTCGTGGCCTTCCCTGGGCTCGCTCCAACAGGTCCGTGGTCCCTCTTATACTGGGTGCCCCGAGCTGGAGACAGTGCTGCAGGGGATCTAACCCGAGTGGGGCAGAGGGGCAGAGCCCTATCCCTCAACCACGCTGCTGGGGATGCAGCCCAGGGCTCAGCTGGGTTTCTGGGCTGCGAGCGTGCATTGCTGGGCCATGTGGAAGTTCCCGTCCCCCAGCACCTGCAAGTCCTTCTCCCCAGGGATGCTCTCAGTCGTTCCCTGCCCAGCTTGTATTTGTGCTTGGGATTGCCCCAACCTACATGCAGGACCTTGCACTTGGCCTTGTTGAACTTCATGAGGTTTGCATAGGCCCATCTCTCAAGCCTATCAGTGTCCCTCTGGATGGCACCCAGGCCCTCTGGAGATCCTCTTACCCTCCTTTTTGTTTTCTTTTCAAAAAATTCCAAGACAGGAACATACAGCCACCAGCTCCACAGGCAGAGACCTCTTAGCACCATCAATTCTACCTGTCTAGTCGCCTAGCTTCCTACACACCAACTAATCCAGTGGAAGAAAAAAATCAAGATGAGGAATACTTTAAAAGGTTGGAGAAAGTGACTCAACTAGCAAAAGACAGCAGTGGGGGAAATGAGAGATATTATGTTATATTTATTAGACTCAAGAGGTGGTGTACTTACACAATTATGTGGAAAGGTCCTCCTAGGATGGTTTGTCCAAAGTATTTTGCTGCTCCAACTCTAAGGATATCTGGGATCTAAAAGAGACATCCTATTGACTTTAGGACACAAATGGATTCAATTTTACTATTAAATGTCATGGTAATGGGCAATCTTCACAGGATCTTCAGGCCAAATGCATCTGCTTTGTTTGCAGGTTCACAGTTTGAATTTTATATTACTTTAGAAACAGAATGATTGAGTCAGGTGTGCCCCTCTTGGGATGTGACAGAGATTGCTGGAAAACCTAAGAAAAAACTCTGTTTGCCTGGGTAAACAGAGAGGCTTTGGTATGTGGCAGAGAGATGTTGTAGCAGAGAGGTGTGAGCCCAAAGTTCATACAGATTACTGAGAGAAGATCATACAAACAGCTGAGCCTCAGAAATGAAGGCAAAAGACCTTGAGGAATCAAAGAAGTCTATTATAATTCTCTCTGTGTTGGTTGTAGTGTAGCCCCAGAGTCCTGACCAAATGCAAGAAGAAGGACCTGCCCTTCTGGAACACACATGGCTTAGACAGAAAGTTGTTAACAAGCCCCGTTTGATTTCAGTTCTCCCTGGCATCATCATTTGAGTTTTCTCATATAGAAGTTTCAGTCTTATATTACATATCATAACAAAATCAAGTGGAGTATTGTTTTAAAGAACTTTTCCTTTTTTTGAGAGAGAGTTCATGGTAAGGAGAACACCTACACATGCCCACCGCAGAACTCTGGTTGAGCACGGCTCCTATATAGATCTGTACAGTCACTGATCTCCAATTAAACAGAAACCTTTCTGTGTATGCTCAGAAGTTGCTTCACCCAGCACTAAACACATGAGTATTTAGGTGTGCTGGGTAAAGAATCTCTAAGAACCTCATGAAGCAGCTGGGATTCAGCTGGACCTACAGATGCTGCTAAAGGCAACTGTGTTGTTACCCTGCAAATGGTATTTGAGAGCGCGGCCAGTACTTCCAACTGCTGCTTCTGCGCCTGGAGTCTTATTAGGACACTGTCTCTGTTTCATTGGATAGATACTGTTGACAACATCTATTGCCCTAGACACATCAAAGCCCTTAGACTAAGCAAATAACCCCTACCAAGTTGTGAGCACAAACTCCTGTTTGTATAGCATGTAAAATTTGTCTTGATGAAACTCAAAAGTATCTAGCTCACTGTTTCTCTTACCTCAAGGATTAAAATCACGACAGCTCCAATGACTGTGATCAGCTCCCCCACCAGCCTCAGCTCATCCTCGTATGTCATATATGATTCCTGGGGGACAGGGGGAGGGGAAAAAGAAAAAGTGAATGGAAATTAAAATGACACTTTACAGGGAGTGAAATGAAATTAAACTAGAGGATGGAGGAAAAGAAGGCCCATTAGTGTAATGAATATGGCTAGGTGTGACAAGGGCACAGGAACCAGCCCAGCCCCAGCACAGGGAACTGACCATGCTGCACATTCTGTGCTGGCAAAGGGCAGCTGGCAGAAAGAGGGGAGGGTGTCGGACAAGTAGTGGGAACCTGGGAAAGGCTTGGGCTCCCCAGTTCAGTAGGTTAGATGAGAATTGCCCAGTCTGGCCCCTGTGGCCCTGGCTCCTGTAGGCACAGTACCTGCAGCATTTTCTGGACATAGATTGTGTTGTCTCTGCTGCTTGTTTTGTTGCCTGCTCGGGGTTTCAGAGGCCGGTAGACGCAGCACATGGTGAAGCAGACCATGTAGAGTATATAGAATAAAGCCAGGAAACAGAAATAGGGACGACCATACATATTCCACTTCAGGCTCACCAGCTCCTTCACAGGTGTTAGGTCCAAGATCTGACGTGCCTGAGAAGGATAGAAAGAAGGAATTAATTGCCATAAGGGCATTTGTTTATAAGCATCATTCACACTGCTCCCTGGGAGAATATTAGCAATCTAGTCTCAACTACTCTAGCTGGCATTAGGAAGCTGAACTTATTTTGCAAAACTGGAATGGGCAAGTGGGTTTGGATTTGCTCGGTTTGCTGGTGAAGAGCTTTGAAAAAAAGAAAAAAAGATATTTCCTGAATGCCAGTGGGAATGCAAAAAAACCCATGTTAGATACCGGAATAAGTTTGTTGTCTGTGTAGGCCTGGATGTATATAAACACTTGAGACAGACCTATAATCTAAGTCCATGAATGTAAATACATGAGGATGTGTTGCAGAAAATAAAAGGTATTATTTAAAATAGTGTTTGATAGCATGTTTTAAGAAAGATCCCATTATCTTTTACAAGGCTATCTGCATCTGTATCAGATGATTTAGGGTAAGGGAACTGGAACATTTTTCCAAATAAGTCAGGCAAACAGGGTATAGTTTACATCTTGCTTATGAATTCAACCCACACACTTTTTTAAAATCTTCTAGACCTACTTCCTACAGTGATGTTTAGGGGAACACTGCAATAAGCCAAAAGGAGGCGCAAGTCAAACTGGCATGAGTGGGTTAAAGGAAAACTCCTTATGGCACTCTGGATGTTTTTCTCTTGGTACCTTGGCCTGTTGCCTCTAAGGCAGCCAAAAACAGACTGGGCAAAGTGCAAGGAATATGTATGTTTCAGTAGACAGACATGAGTAACAGAACTCCTGAATGGCCTACGGGATATCCTAAAGAATCAAAATTAAGTGAGAGATAATTAACCTAGCTAGATAGCCTTAGGTCTTCCCTTTTCTGTAGAAGTCTGTATTCTAGAATGTTTTCCATAGGAGAGTAAATTTCATTTTCAAAGGAATGATGTAAGTTTGACACTTTAATCTTCCTGTAGCTCAGTTGCCTTCTATTTTTTCCACTTTTCATCCACTTATGGGTCAGAAAATATATCTTAGTACCTATTTATGTATGCAACCCCCTTAATAAAAGAGGAACCTTCTTCAGATTGGGGCCTAAAAATGCTCCTCTAATCCAGTACTGGACTGGGAAGGTATGGTAGGATGGGATGACACACAACGTTCTTCTGGAGGAAACAGCAAACATTTCGGGCCAAACATACATCAAACGCAAAAAAGAATTACTAGTTATACACGCAAAAATTGTAAATGCCCATACTTAAGAGCATTACGGAAAATAAAGAAATCATAATAACTCTTGGTATTTGATGACACGTTATCTGAAATGAGGAATCTTGGATGCGCATGCACTGTATGTTTTGGGATAAGACAGAGGCACAATATTCTGCTTTCTTTCAGGATTATGGTTTAGTCTTCTGGACAGTGTCTGAGGTTGTTCTATTTTTTGACAGAGACTGCTTTCCCCTGAATTTCCAAATACATCACCACACAGAAATTTAGAGGATTTTAAGTAAAAGCATCTGAGAGTTTCACAGATTTCCTCCACGCTCTGCAAAGCTCTCCAGTAGCTGGAACTTTTGTTAGAGGAGTTTGGCTAAAATTTTGCTAGATTGAAATAACACAGGATGGGAGGAATTGTGCTAATTAAAGTGTCTTCTGATTAATTTCCTATTCTATTAGGATTATTTAAGGTAATTACAACTGATAGGGTAGTGCACCTTGAAAGTCTTAAGAAGATCTAAGCTTGCCATCAAGTTATTTTTATCTTAGTGAACCCTTTACAAGTTTTTGAGCCTAAAGCAGAGATATTTGCCCATTTTGTTTTGGGCCATAACCTGTCATTAGATTAAGGGATAATAACAATGAGTGGTTTCAAAATGCACTCCCGTTTAGGATTTCTGAACACAGTTGTGTCTCACAGGGACATCCTAAGAGTCAATCAGTATTGGTTACAGAAAGCTACTTGCTAGAGCTACTTTAAAGATACTTGTTACTGATCTCTTTGAGCCTGGTGAAAGACAGAGAACCCTTCACTGAATCCCACAGTGTCTTTTTTTGTAGTTTGCTCATACTAAGTTCTTCCAATCACCTGCAAGTTTCACACCTCAGAATGAGGTATAGGAAGCACTGGATGTAGCTAGATCATGAATAAGCTGATGTGTTTCATGTATTCCCTGCAGCACGTGGTACAAAGCCCTTGCTCTACGCAATAGTATAGACCTTGAACCTTTAACCTCATCATTCTTCTCCTTTTATTATAACTGTGGCCTGCACATAGAAATCACGTGGTACCTCTCTCTTCTTGGTTGAGACAATGAGCTCAAGGAAAGACTGATCTTCAGCCCAGGAGTCAATCTCTGTGAGATCATAGAGCACAGTGGTCAAGGGGCCAAAGGACCAGAGGTTGTACTTGCGCTTCTGCATAAGGTACTGAAACATCTGAGGAGAAAAGAAGAGGGTTGAGAATATTAGAAACTTCCCAGTATATAGTGTGTTTGCAATGAGAACTGATAAAATTGTTAAAAGCCCTTAACTGCAGTGTATTTTCCTTGAACTTTGCAGTTGTTGTAGTTCTCATATCTCCCAGAAACAATTAGAGCAGCTGAAGTGGAAGAAATTCTGATTCCCATTGGACTATTAGCTCATGCTTGAAGTAAAGGAGTGATTTTTACTCTAAAGTCTAATCAAGCCGCTGAAGTTACTTGACACAGTTATAAATCTTGACAGTAGATTTCATATGGAATTATATGTGAATTAGAAAAAAAATCCTTTTATACCTTTTATAATCTTCTATATGTTATGAGGAAAGAGGTGTTGCAAGAGAAATGACCCTGTCCTTCGTGGATCTACAGAAGAAACACTAACCACCTCTGCCTTTTCATTAAGTGGAAGGATGAGATTTTACATTAAATATTGAATTCTTGCCTATGAATAAATGCCTGTGGATACATGAAGAAGTTTCCCATGTGTCACATTTAGGGTAATGAAATCTAGACAAAGAGTATAATTTCAGTCATAATTTCAAAAAAATTACTTGGGGTGGATCATTCTGTTAATATCTTTTTAACTCAAATGCTTCAAAAATTTGGTGTAAAGTTCTATAACTTAAGCACTTGTTTTTTTCATTAAGACAAAGAAATTTCTTGTAAAGGGTTTTCTGGTCCTACAAGAGACTTCTGGCAAAAAAGGAAAAAGAGGAAAAGGGATTTGTTATGTATCTTCTACCCACTAAGGACATGCACACACTCCCTCACGGTCTGGTTGATGTTATTTCAAGTTCTCCATTTCTCTTATGTATGGGGCAACCGTGTCACACCAACTCACCACAGTGTTGCCCTCAACTCCAGCCAGTTTGAAGGGAGTAAGCCCCTCATTGTTAGGAATCATTTCAAGTGATCCAGGTCCCTCTTTGCTCTTGTCATAGGAAAGTATCAGGCTGTACATGTGGCAGGCAAACGTCTTTGTGGGTTGGAGAACCAGGAGGTGAAGGACAGTGTTACCTACGAAGGAAGCAGACCAGACGAAGTATTTTGAGTAGCCCAGCCCCATGCAAAGACTGGCACAACTGACTGATTACTTTCATTTTTCTTGCATCTCTCATCTCACAGCTGTTTGCAATGAGAGAAAAACACGTGCATGCACAGATGACAGTCTGGTTTAAAGTGTCCAGATCCACTGTATGCACATCACTAGGTCTCACAGCACATACCAAGGTAATCTTGAGCTCTAATGTCAGCTCCATTTTCAATGAGCAACTGTACAATTTCTTCATTTCCCGCACAGGCAGCAAATGATAAAACATGCTCTCCTGCAGAGAAAGGAATGGGAGAATCCACATTAAGACCTCAGGAGGCAGGAGAGGTTGAAGCACACTGAGGGAAGGCTATCCATGCTATGAAGCCAGAAGATATGAAAGGAAGAGTTACTTCAGGTAACCTGCAAGTTTTCTGCCCCACTCCTCATCTACTCAGAAAGGGAAAAAAAGACCTGCCCCACACAACACAAAGGAAGAAGTATTCTTTTCAGGGGATCACCTTCATAAGAAGGTTGACAAGTGGTATGGTTTAACCCAACTGGCAATTAAGAACTAGGCAGCTGCCTGCTCGCTCTCCCCTCTCTCCTGGTGGAAAATGGAGCAGAACTGGGAAAAAGATAAAACTCATGGGTTGAAATATGAACAACTTAATACTTGAAATTAAATGAAACATAATGATAATAATAATAGTAGTAGTAGTCATACTAGTAATGAAGAGGAGAAAGAGAGGGAGAGAGTAATAAAATCCAAAAGGAAAAGGAAAAAAACCCAAGTGAGGCACAATAAAACTGCTCATCACCCGCTGAGCGATGCCCAGCTGGTCCCTGAGCAGCGATCGCCTGGCCCTGGTCAACTCCCCCCAGTTTATATACTGAGCATGACATTCTATGGTATGGAATAGCCCTTTGGTTAGTTTGGGACACCTGCCCTGGCTGCATCCCCTCCCAATTTCTTGTGCCCTTCCAGCCCTCTTGCTGGCAGGACCTAAAGAACTGAAAAGTCATTGATTTAGTATAAATATTACCTATCAACAACTGCAAACATCAATGTGCTATCAATAGTATTCTCATAATAAATCCAAAACACAGCACTGCACCAGCTACTGAAAAGAAAATTAACTCTGTCCTATTTGAAATCAGGAAAATTTGTAGTATATGCTGATAGGAAGAAAATAAATTATAATTTAATGCAATATATATTTTTGTATACATGCAAATGTATAAAATGTGTATGATTTATACATTTACATTTATGTAGTATTTACATATTCAGGAGGAGTCTTATTGTCTGCTAAAAGGTGTGTGACTGATGATGCCTGGGGACAGGAGCCTCTGCTTATCCAGTTCAGATGAGGACTAGAGCAAGCCTCCCTTATATTCCCTCATCACTGTGCCAGCTCCCACCCGTAGCTGCAGGGGGAGAGGTAAGGCTGTACCGAAATAGAGAAGGTTCTGAGAGCTGCGCCTGAAGAAATGCCCAGTGGCCTGTGCCGTGCAGGCGTTGGCCCCTCTCTTGAGTAAAGCTTTCACCAAAGGGATGTTCTGGTTCACTGCTGCAATGTGGAGAGCCGTCTGCCCTGTAAGACACAGAAATAAAACCTTGCCTTTCAAGGAAGCACTTTCAGGCTGATCAGTAGCCTGCAGTTCACATTTCAGTCATGGTAAATCTGAGGTGTCTGGGACTGCATCCCCAGGGACTATATGATTTAGCTTTGAAGTTGCCCCTGTTGTGTGCAGAGGGTTGGACTACAGATTTTTTAGAGGTCCCATTCTACTTAAAACTTTTTATGGGTTCATGAAAACTGACTTCGCAACCTGCCAAAAAAACCAACAGGATACACTTTCTAGATTTTTTCTGGGGGAAAACAAGACATGCCACACTCTTCCAGGAAGCACACTGAAAGCTGCGTGACTATATGTTCCTTCATGAGACATGAAGGCTAGGTCAAAACAAAGCTCCCAAAGAAGATTTACTTTAATTTTTCTATGTATTAGAGTGTTTTAAACCTCATCATTATTATTTTAGTGGTTTCAAGATTCTGTCTGGCATACCTGCATTGGTAGTCAGAACCATTTTTTAAAAACTTGGCTCAGAGTCTAGACTCAAAAGCAGTGGCCACATTTGTTTTCAATCCCCATTCTTTGTCAGCCAAAGAACTAGTTTTTTCTCCTTTCAGAGGAGACCAGGTGGGTATCCCCTTTGTTACACATGAGCATGCCAGAAAGCAGACTGCACATACCCTGGCAATCCCGCAACAGCAGCAGGCTCACCTGTGGCTGCGGGTTTGTCAATTGCGCATTGGCATGTTTGCACATGTCTGTACCTGGCTTTAATATAATTCTGCCTTCCACAGATGGTCCCATTTGTATGTTGGTTTGCTGTGTAACAGTTCAGCAATATGTTGAACCAGGAACCATATAGGTCACTTCCCTAAATGTACAGGTAGTACCCCCTCTCTCCCCTGCCGAATCCTGCCCATCCTCCTTCCCTGAGGTGTTACCTTCATAGAGCTCTGAAGTCATCCTCTCATTGACAAGCTCAGGAGCTGCTTCCATCAGAGTCACTGCTGCCTCCATGTTGTCGTACAAGGCAGCTACATGAAGGGCAGTCTCCCCCACCGCACCTAGGAACAGCAGAAGCATGCGAGTCATCTAAATGCTCACCTATTCTGGACAAAAGCAGAAATGGATTTATTGGGGTGGAGAATTGCAGGAGTGCTAGGTCCTCCCTCAAGTACTGCCGGGTGCCACCTCATCAGATGTCATGTCACAGCCATGTAACTGCACAGTCTCTGTCCTTCATCAAAGCCTGATAGCTGAACAGGGACTTGGGTGCTTGTAAGGAACAGCAGACGCTGGCATGAAGCGAACGAGCACCCATCCCTTCCACGGGCCACCTTCCACAGCAAATCACCTCCCGTGGTCCCTCTAGACAAAAGGCCCATTCAAGCTGTAAATCTCTGATCTTCACCATTCCTGCAGGGTTTGATGAGCTCGCCAAGTCAGAAAACTCACTTGGTTGCAAAGCTGCTGACACAGACTTCAGCAGTTTGAGGTTGCTAACGCGAATGTTGCAGCAAACCAACGTACATACTACTCTGTTTGTTGTAGCAGGCTCTTGCCTTCCACAGGAAGCCATTTGTTGCAAATAATCATTACCTCTCTGATAGATATCACATGTTCCATCAGTGAGAAGCTTCCTGATGGCTGGGAGGTTGTTCTCTTTGGCAGCCTGGAGGAGCGGGGATTCCCAGATCCTGCAGTCAAGAAAAACTGGCTGATAAGAAACGCAGTCAGGTACGTGGTGCCTCTCTGCAGAGCCAGCATGGCCTTTGCCTGGACTAGCATGTATCCTCAGCATCGCCACGGACAGGTCATGCACACTTACTGTCTGAGGTATTGTTTGAATGCAAAAAAATAAATCAAGAAAAGAACCGGGAAAAGCAGGAAAGTGCAGATCTAAAAACCCAGGTAGTTTATCACTGCTTGGCTCACGATGCTCAACCGTGCGGCGGCAGCAGAGGGAAGGATGGAGAAACCAGCAACCACCATGTTCTGCATTACACAGCTCATATTTTGAGGCACAGAAGACAGCGAATGATGGGTCATTTGATATCTTTCCTGCCAGCAGACTAGGTATCTCAGAGGCCAGAAAAAGGCAGTAGTTTGTGGTTTGTGTGGTTTCTGGGGTTTTGTTTGTTTGTTTGTTTTTTTACACAGCATAATAAATTGTAAAAAGGTCAGAATCTTAATTACTCCCATAAGGAATGGAAAAGAAAAAGTACAAACAAGAATTCACCTGGTGTTGTAGCAACACTTCCTATGGCATAATTAAAAGAATGAGCTCTGAAATGTAGCTCCTCATCATACAAGTTATGAGGCAAAATCTGAAAGCTGGAATTCTCCTCAGTGTGCCTAAGTACATAAGGGGACATTGCAAAGAGCCACCTGCCACACCGCTTGCTCAGCATCCAAACAGGTTTTGCCAATATTCAAAATGATGAGTTAGCCACCCAAAAATCACAAAAAATAGGACAAAATCCACAAATTTGGGGTAAATATTTATTTTATCCTCTAATATTTTGAGAATATACTTTACATTCATAAAAAGTGGTTTGGAGTGGGGCTTTCTGATTTTTGTTTTTATGCAAATAAAGAATTCTAGTAGCCCAAGTTCAGGAGCTAAAGATTTAAGGGGAAGAAACACCCTCAAACCCAAAGACACAGACTATATCTCACAAATTTTCAGTATTGAATAAAGATTCCTCTCTCCACATAGGAGATTTCTCCACAAAGCAAATTTTGTGCTTTTATCTCACCTCTGCTTTCCTGTAGTACAGATTTTTAATCTATTGATTAATAGATAATTATTTTTATTATTTTTATAATATTATATATTATTCATATTATATAATATACATTATATAATTAAAGAATTATATATATTATTATTAATAGAAAAAATCTAGATAGATTAATATATCTAGCATGGCTCAGGTCAAGCTGTAACGTGTGATGTTGAACAAGTTTAAGGAGCACAGTAAAACAACAATAAATTCAAGCTGTTATGAACAAGGAGAATGGCAGCCCTCATTTTCTTACCTGTCCCTGTCTGTCCTTTTACTACCATCTAACAGCCACCAACAGATGGATGTTAGTCTTTCACACAAACACAGAGATGCACAAAAAGCATATGGGACAAATGCATTAGTCAAACCTGGAGATACATTCACTGCTTTCTCCTTGTGACCTCCCAAAGGTCTTCCTTGTATTCTGGGGTTATTGTGTTAACGAGACTTTGGGGATACAGTTTATAAGGCTACTACTATATAAAGAAATAGGTGTTTTGCATTAAGTGATAACACTGATGTTAGAATACGTTATCTATGAATATAACTCTATCATTAGTCACATGAAACCCCAGATCAGAGAAAGAGACAGAGAATATAAAATGGCCTATTGCACAAAAGTCTTCTCGGAACTTGTGCTTGCTAGGTATGGATAATTTAAAAATAAAACTATAGGAAAACAGGCAACATACCTTCTGGTGCTTACAGAAATGTACATTTCTTGCTTTAAGTGATTCTTTTATGCACAATAGAATCTCACAGCAAAAGAAAACATTTGATACACCATTATCTCTGAATTTAATCCACCTCAAACGTGGAAGTTCTGCACACCTTTGTAGCAGAAAGATACTGACACACTTGAGAGGACTTGGGGGATAAAGCAAAACAAAGGGACAGGTTAGATAAATAGGAGCAATTTGAATAAGTGTAAATTAATGGGCATATGCTACAAGTAATAGAAGAATAACTGAACATTATATTTATCATTCCACAAAAGGAGCATTTCCTGTCACTGGCAGCACCTCATTACCTAAGTCACTAGAAACTAGACTAGAAAAATGCTGAAGAACATAGGAGAAATAAAAACGTTCAGAATACGAAGAATCAACCTGAACCACCCAGGGAGCCATTCTGAGATATTTTTGTGTGTCCTTCAAACTCCCAGCCTTTCTGCTTTGAGAAGCATTCCTTCTTCAGCTTCCTCACGTGCCAGTTGCCTTAGTTGCTAATTACAAGATGATTTGATGAGAACACTGCACCTGGGGTCAGGCAAGCAGGAACAAAATAAAAAGGCACTCTGAGCAAAAGCATAAGGGCAGGTATCAGCAAGGCAAGCTTGCTACCCCTGCTATTAGCCTGGCTGAGAAAGACCCTGTGTTCCTGAAAATAGAAGTGTCAGAGGCAGGACGTGAGAAGGAGGTGGGGTTTCTATAGTATAAACACTGCTACAATTAATACGTTAGTGTTTTACTGGGCAGGCCTTTATCCCTCAAATGACTTCAGATAGGAGGAATGATTGGGCAAGAGACAATGTGGGAGGACACAAACACAATACCCTTCTCACAAAATTCTCCAAAGCCCTTATAAACAACTAATTAAACTACAAGCCTGCAAAGAGGGAGATACCTAATAACTGATATACTCACCTTTCAGAAATTTAGGGCAAAACTGTCAAACCTTTCTAATTATGTAGGAACCTCCAACTGGGCTTAAAGAACTGGAGATCCCAGGCCAAACAGCAGGCTGGAGAAGAACCCAGAAAGGTTAGTAGGTGTTGTGGCACACTACCCCTGATGCCTCTAAGGTCCCTGACTTACATGTTTATACCATACGCTTTTACTCTCATTTAATTTTCTGTCCCATATTTGGGGAAATAATTTGCTCCCATTTAAAACATACCATTATAATTATCAAATCCTTTTTGATACATTACAGCAATGTACTGAGTGTATAAATGCGAGGTACTAGATGAGCCAAATTCACCAATATAAAAATAAAACAAAGTCAACTGAATCTATACACTTCAAAACATTTGAATTTCTTTAAGTTCTGCATATCTAACCAATTTTCTTCCAGACCCATCAAACACAGCATGAATTTTACAACTCTAGTTCCTGTGTGTCAAAGCAGCAGCAGGTGAAATCTGTACCTTAGTCTCTTAACAGCGCTGCCTACAGCAGACGCTGAGTTTCTGTAAAGTGCCATTGCGTCACTGGATGGAGTGGGTGGCTTTCGGAGAATGATTCAGCAGAGACCTGTTGAGACACTCAGACGATAATCAGCACATCTAAGTTAAGCTCCTGTTCTAAATCATTCTCTTCATCAGCTATGGAGTCAAGGGGCACTCAGCTCCTGAGGCAGCTGAGTTAGGTCTGTGACACTAGGCAATACCGATGTTGCCTGGCAGGATCAGTTTAGGACAGGCACAGCTACACAGCTAGCCAGTAGTTCTGATGGGCAACAAAAAACACAACAGTATCCACCTGGAAGCATTCCTGAGTTGTTCTTACTGAGCTAAGGAACTTAGCTGGGCTGAGGCACTTGGTAAGCCTCGATCATGCATTACTGTCAGTCAGTTTTCTTAACAGATGATTCAATTATATGCTTAGGAAGCTGTGAGCTGTTCTTCAATATAGGTGAGGACAAAATAAGGGATAACTGAAAATTCATTGTGAAACAAAGGAGCAGATAGAATGTAGGTCAGATTCTAACTGAGGGAGTCATGTAAAATGCTTTTAAACAAGGTTAAGGATTTCACAAGCAGTTTCTGCTGGTACCATGTACCCTTTCCGATTTACAGCTTCTTAAACACTTCTTTTGGAGAGCATCCCTCTCACTACACTTATGAAGAGGAAAAGAATGCAAGGGCAAGTCTATAAGTCTTAACTCTTATGAAAAGAAGAATTTGGATTTATAAGGTTATTCTTTTAAAACAAGGAAATAAGTTAAATATGTGAACTGCCTGGACAACCACCAATCTGAAGATTCTTTTTCAAGGCTGAGCTCACCAGAGGTGCAATGGAGCATCTCTTTCTTCCCTTCCCTTCTCAGATTCTGCTACTTGAGTCATTCACTGTATGCAATTTTCTTATTGTTTGCTCTAGTTTAAGTTTGGCATCTGCTAGCTTCATGCTTCATCCCCAAGGCTGTCAGTTACTGAGGGTCTAAAGCAATTCTATCTAACTGAGCTATAAATTCATCAGCAGGGTATTATTTCAACTTTCTTTTCCTCCCCTCTTGTGGTGTTCAGAATATCCATGCTCAGCACTTCATCATGCAATTGCCAGAGAAGATTAATCTTCTTCCTTCCTTCTGCTATTATGTCTATGTAAACATGTGTAAGACTTCAAGAGAGCAGAGAAGTGCTCAGAGAAAGCCAAGGAGCCAGAAAAAAAGGATCAGAGTGATCACCTAACAAGATGCTAAAAAATGAGTTAGGAAGTAATAGCATGAAGTGAAAAGTAGGCAAATAACAGGGCCTTGGGCAGTCAGGGTCAGCAAATCCCTTCAGCACCGACAGCAAGGCTCAGCAAATTAACTGGAATCTCTTGTGCATGTATGCCAAAGCCCCCTCAGCTGACAGTAAACAGAGCGTGCCTGAAAATAAATTAAACAGGTTATTAATTGCTGATTCTACTAGAGAATAAATTGATGGGGAAGCCTTCTCCTTTCAGCTATTTAGCCATCTACCACACTAAACAATAGAGATCTTAGTCACTTCCAGCTGGGCAAACTCCCTGCATTAATTTCCTTTTTTAAAGTTCTGCATCTGAGACCATCCTAAGAACAATCTCATGCTAGAACTGGATTATCAGTTCAGCAGAGGTTAGTTGTTATTTATTATCACTGAGCTACTCATAAAACAAATGTGTTCTCTGAAGCATAAACCTCATCCTGCATCAAAACTTCCAGCCTGGGTGTTGGGTTTTTTTTTTCCAGTTTTATTCTAGGTTGTGTTCCTTACCCTGTGTCTAATTAGTTTTCGCCAACAATTTCTTAAATTTAAGTAGGATTTGTTTTTAATTTTCAGAACACAAATTTCATGTTTACTTCTTCACAAGGAAACCTATAGCCAAGTTTAAGGTAGCAGATTGCTTCCTCAATCTGTGAGCCCAATCCGTGTCTCAGGCACTGAGGGCAGCTGTGCATGTGCCTGTGTGTTGCTGGCAAAATGTGAGCTCTGCAGGACCTTTACACCTGCAAAATTAAGGAGGCACATTTGCCTGTTATTAGTCTTAAAACTTCCATTAGGATGAAAGTGTAACAGCTTAAGTCCAGAAATGCTGCTTTGACTTCATCTTACTTCATGGAGCAGAAGAGTTACCAACAGGCTGCTGTTTGCCTCTGGACTGCTCAGAAGCTGTTACTGAGACACAGCACAAGGGCAGCAGTGGAGCTGGGAGATGGCATCTTTATTGCACAGTCACCTTTGGGAGCAAAGGAACAGATTCATATGGAGACAGACACTGTGGATTTTAAGCAGGACAGTCCTGTGTGAATTTGTGCACTGAAAACTCAGGGAAGTTGTTTAGACAAACAGCAAAACTATGGCGATATCTCTTATTCACCACCAGCTTGAGAGAGACTTGTCTAGAAGCTGCAGGCTCTCTGGGTCCCTGTACAGCTCTTCAGCAACTTAGTTTACTAGTGTCAGGCTGAGCTACTTTTTATTTGTGCCATGTTCGTTTTCAGGGTAAGCAAAGCACTTCAGTATTATATCTGTAAGACTGAAGAGCCACAAAAAGATTTGGAAATTAGAGGGGATATAAACTTTTTATTGCAATATGTTTGGAATGACCATGGCCTTCTGCTAGTTACGCAAATTATCCCAAGCACCTCTAATGCGCTATTTCTCATAGCGCAAATTTCTATAGTTAACTAATGTGTAAAAATGCTTTGGTTTTTTTTTTTTTTAATGTATCACACAACTGTTTTATCATTATTAGAATAATCAAGCCTCAGAGCATCCCATGAAGGCCAGGTGATACCGCTAATTCTTAAGCAGCAGCTGTGAGAGAGAAGAGACACACAGAAGATAGATTATTAAATCAACCAAAATTATAGAGGCAGGCTACAGCAGAGAAAAACATAACAATTGTCCTGGATCCATGTGCTTCCTTCCTCTCATTCATTTACTAGTTATTTTTTATGAACACTGCAATTCTCATATGGTGGAATTTCTAAAATTACATGCTAGGGAGATTTTGTTCACATTTCCTTAGAACATCTTACACTGGAAACCAGATTACAAAAAAACCCACAACAAAACAAAACTCAAGCAATGGCTCTCAGTTTCTGGAAGATCTATTAGATCTATTAGACTGTGACAGGCATGTGATTTCTTTTCACCTCTGTCAGGTCTGAATTTTCATAAGTATTTATCTCTTTGTTCCCCATGATTATGAACTGTGTTGGGGTTTTAGGTTCATGTGCTCCAGGCTGTGTAGATCCCAGAGTTTATTTTCAAAGATAATTCTGGTAAGGACATACAAGATGTGACCACTCTCCCTGGGACTCCACACAGAGCTGTTTAAAACACACAGGCTGTTTAAAAACAAGAGCCTTGAACAGAAAGAAATGAGCAAAATAAGGCAAAATAAATTCAAGTTAAGTACCAAAGAAGTTAGCTTTCAGGTATCGTCATCACCAGATGCAGGTCAGGAAAAAGCACAGTTCTCTTGCAGACTTCCTCTGTGCAGTCAGAGCATACTAGTTAAATAGCAACATATTTACCAATGGTTTTCAATAAGGTAATAGCAGAATTTAATTGCTGCTTATTACTGTATGTATTCCAGCACCATTAACACTAAGAACTCAAGCTGAAGCCATAACACTGCAATTCCACACAACAAAGCGACAGGATGAAGTAAAAGCCCTCTTGGCTTACAACAGTTTTTCCACAAAAGCAAAAGTTTTATAAGAGTACTTCCCACACATGAGGCACCACAGGTGTTTCTGGGTTTTTATCTGGACATAATTAAGAATATGAAAGCAATAAAACTGATTCCAGTCCTCTGCAAAATGTTCATTTTCTTTCACCTCAAACTGAGCATCTCTGGGGACAAGAAAGGAAAGGATAAGATAATAAGAGGGAGAAATGGTCCCGTCCCTCTTTAGGAAGAGTATCTGCATATTGGCACCATGGAATTTCTGACCACATAGCAGAAGGCTAATTATGTTAGTTGAAAGCTGTGGGAAACAGCTAAAACAGAAGGGAAGAATTGTGTCCCCATGCAACACTGATTTCACAGACAAGAATATCATAAGCAGAAAATGTGGTTTTACACAGAGTCTGATAAAGAAGACCAAAAATGTTAGTTTTTGGGACCACTGGAGTTGCACTGTAGTGTTCTAAGAGAAGTTTATGAAGAAGTGTTTATATGCCTAACAGTTTTTCTGATTCCCTTGATGTGTAGCAACACACAAGATGTTCATGTGCCTGCAGCACATCACTAACCAGGATTGTCAGGCAAAGAGAAGGCTGAATGGCAATCTAATAGCAGCCTATGTGAAACGGAGCAACAAAAGGGGCTAAACCCTTCTTGGTAACAACAGATGGTAAGACAAGGGGCTACAGCATCAAATAATGATTTTGGAGGTTCAGGTTGAACATTTGGGAAAAACCCTTTTTCACTAGGAGTTTACCACAACCCTGTAACAAGTACCTAAAAGTACGGTGGAATCTCTGCCCTGGGAGGCTTTCAAGACCAAGCTAGACAAAGCCAGAGCAGCATGATCTGTTGCTGGCAGTAGCCCAGCTTCAAGGGAGAGGTTAGACAGAGATGTCCAGATGTCCCTTCCATATCTCAATGACTTAAAAACATGAAGTTAATGTTATAATTATAAAAATATTGATATATTTATACTTTTCTTTGGCACACCTTCATTTGGATATTACAGAATATCTGAGAACTCAGTTTTCAGTTACCTGTGATGCTTTTCATGGATATACTAAAATGTAAAGGCTTCAGCATTCTGTGGAGACACTAATGTTCCCACTGTCCCTCCCCTTTTACGCATATTTAAGTCACACTTCTCTGAAGTATAATAGAACAGGCTTCTGTTATTTGGTCAGGAGTTAGATGATGATATATGTAAGTTTTTATGTCTACAGACAGATATGTACATTTGTCCCTCTTAAGGTACTATCCTACTTATTTCTGTGTATAGATAGTTAGATTTTGTCCCACACAGCCACCGTTTTGTCGCCAGAGATGTTCAAAGTGTTGTTATGAAAGAAAAAAATTTACAAGGGACTGGAAGCAATTTGTTATTTGAGTACTGTAGAGTTTGTGCATGCAGAAATTACAAGGAACAATGAAAAACAGATTCAGCTGGATTTCCATGAATAGTCCTGCATGGCTGTGTGCAGAGGAAGCAACCCTGTACAGTAGTAACAAACAGCCTTGACTCAGTATTTACATGTGAAGACACAGGAAATCTTGATAATCTGACAGGAGTCGCTGTATGTGTTGACACCTGGGCCATGGGAGTGAGGGACAGCAGTCGACCCCAGCAAGAGGCTGACCACCAGGGTGTGGAACAACATTAAATCCACTCTATCCCACAGCAAGGGCAACCTTTAGAGAAAAAGAAAGCAGAATCCTTGCAAAAACCAAGCCATTATTTCAGCTGGCTGCAGCGTATGTGTCACACACACTCTTAATAATAACTAAAGGAAATCAAACCCTCATGTATTTTCTCATGAGCTTTGCCAATGAAGCAGGGAAGACAAGAGTGTACATTATTAATTTGTGACTGGAGTCCGGCACTCAGGGTAATTAAATTGCGACCTAGTAAACCCACCTGTGAAAGCAGATAAGATTGGAACTTCAGAAGCATTCCACCTTGAAAGAAGAAATCTGATAGAGAAAAGTGCTCCAGGGTTGTTTAAAGTTTATCTACTGGCAGAAAAGCCTAAGGGAAAAGAGTGAGAATCAGCTGCAGGGAGAGAGCAGCAGAAGAAAGGGAAGAAGGCTGAAACACACTGTACCTTTTCTGCTGCAGTAAGTAGATTTCATCCAGGTGTTTATCCCAGGATTTTTTGCTTTGCAACTTTTGACTTACTCCACTCCAGATTCGGAAATAGAAGGGCTTGCTGTCCCCAAATAAAGGCACCCCCATAGCACGTGCCTTTTTTTCTCTTGCCTATCTGCCTGAAAGCCAGCGATCCTCACTTTGGAAAACCTCAGGGAAGGCTCACTGCAGGTCACGACTCCTCTGCCCCTGGACTGCCACAGAGAAGACTGTCCATCAGTGCATCAGCTGATCGAAGTACATGTAAAAACACAAAATAAAATCACTTGCCCCTAGCAGACCGTACCCTGAGCCTCATGAAGTACTTAGTTGCCAAAATAGCCCAACCCAAAGGTGTGTCTAATTAGAAGTAGCTCACCCGGAGCCTGCCCCTCACAAAGACCCTATACGGCACCGAGGAATTCACACAGCATCGATGCCCTAGGCTTCTAGTAGTTCATTTCTGAAGCCCAGAATTGAGAAGCAATCATCCTTCTTATGTATCTCTGAATTCCTCTGGAAAGCAACATGTAAGGTATTTTGAAATCAACAGCTGAACAGGTCAGGTGAACACCGTTTAAGTGAGTGAACATGTGGGGACGTGCCCTAAAAGGCACCGTGCTCTGGGAAGGTAGCACAGAGAGCACACCTCCACCCCAGCTGGCTGCAAATCCCAGCAAAGAAATCATCATTATAGACTCCACCTCCTCTGCATCAAACAAAATCACTCTACCTCACAAGCTGGAATAAGAATTTATGTAGATTAATGTGTAAACTTTGCATATTTGTTTTCCTTTAATGTTCTACAATCTCTCACTCTTTCTTCACACTTCTTCCAGAAAAGCTTATTTAGGAAAGGGATGAAAATTTCTATGTAACAGAACCTAGGTTTTGGTATAGAAAAAAACACCGTCAAGTTCATAGGGCGGTGTCTGCAAAGCAGTAGACAAGATATCAAAATGAAGAGAGGAGATAATTCTTCTTCTTGCAAAGAAGCTAGAAGCTACAGGAGAAGAAAAAAAAAAAAGATAAAAGCTCCTAGTTTCCAGTCTTCTTTCTCTAAAGACTTGTCATATTCTTGCATCTTGAATCAACAGACATGTCCCTTCATTCTTACTCCTGCTGTAGTGGAAAAAGGATTTGGTTCAGAGTGCTGGGCAGAATCAGTGGGTCAGGGGGAAAAGTGTGTAAAGCAGCAGGGCTAAGTCACCTCTTGGAAACTCCTGCTCTGTTTTGAGGTCACTTACTTACCAAACCAGGATTCACATCTAAACTTCAGTAAACTCATGATGTGTCCTGTCCTATCCTATAAAAGTATAAATTACCACACAGAAAAAACAATGCTTTAAGGCAGACTTGAGGAGTCATGTCGTACAATGCAAGCTTCACTGAATTGTCCAGTTCTGGGAGGAAGTGTTGAGTTAAACTGTCAGAATGGGAAAAATTTATTACTCGCTACACTGAGAGGTTAGAGCATAATACCAGGCAGACCCGACTAGCAAAGTGTGAGGGGTTTTAACAATATCAGTAATGTATCCCTCCTAACATTCTTGAGGAGGGGAAGCAACCCCACTCAAAGTTGAGAAGGTATTTAGACACTGAAGTCTAAATGTGTGAAGACACAATCCCTGTTTTCCTGAGCAGTTCTCCCAGGCAGAGAATACTTTCTGCTGCCCCTCCAAAGCGCAAAAGCCTTAGAAGCCTGGTATTGGCAGGATGGGCTGGCAGGGACACCATTCTCCCTCCCTTGGTCAGCAGTGCTACAGCCACCCAGAAACGCTACTCCAAGGTGCAAAATCAGAGGAAGCCAAGAGAGCAGGCTGAGGGGAGGGTGGGCCCAGGGACTTTGAAACTAGGGCAGAGTCAACTGGGCTACCCACAGGGTCTGGGGTGTTCGTTACAGCTTCATGATAGCCTCAAGTTGCACTAAATCTGACTCCATAGTTTTCCTTTACCCACTTGTTACATAAATATTTATATCTTAATACTGCAAAAGATGTTTTCTTGTAATTCATGACAGAGGTCAAAGCGCAGAGACAAAAGACGGGTGAAATAAGATGCGAGTATCACATGGACCAAAGCCTCTGGCAGATCGTGGCCACACTGCCTAAGCACTGCCGGGCTCTCAGTCTAGCAGCAGGCTGCCAACAGCTTTTCAGAAACCAAGGGCCTGATAAGGCCTATAGTTGAGAGGTGGATTGTACATCTGTACAGCTTCAGTGTATGTGGGTTTCCATGTTCCTGGGATCTGCTTTTAGCTCTTTGTATCCCTTTCCACAGCTCCCCTCCCAGCTCCAACTGTGGCTCTGGCTCCCAGTCCTTGTTCTCCAGGCCTGACTGTAGCTCCTGACATTATTCTGGCTCTACTGTCCTTTTTCCCAGGTTCCCACTGCAAATAGGGTCTTGATCCCAGCTGCCAGTGATGCCCTTTCCTGTCATGTGCCTTGACTTCCCATTTCTGACTTGGGCTGACACTGACTGACCCAATTCCTAGAATCTCTTGATTCCAGCTTGGCCCTACCTAACAAATGTGACAGCTGATGTCAGAGTCTTACACACAATTTCCCTCATATGTCCATAGGCCACAAGTAGCAATGTAAGCATGAAGACCTACAAAACACAACCTGGCCAAATGTGTTCTTCACACCACAGTGTCTAACAACACAAAATTGGAAGTGGGCTAGCAATGATAGGACAACATTGGTTCTGGGCAGTTCAGTCACCCCATGGTTCTAAAAGATCTATCAACATTACATATGGCAGTTAGCATGTGCTGCCTTTTGCAGAGCTATAGAAACTGTGTAAATAAGCCAATATGTGGAAATACTTCAGCAATAACCAAGGAATTCCTGTTTTCACATACCTTCTACAAAGGAAGAAGAAAGCCATTTTTGCCACTGGGGATCATGATCTTGCCAGACACTACTCTCACTTTTTTGTAGTGCATTGCATTTCTTTCAGTTCAGCCTAGATTAAAAAAAAAACCAAAACACACACCCCCCCACACCCCCCCAACAACAACAAAACAACCACATCTGAATAGCTAAGTATGAATTGCTTGACTTTTGGTGACCCTGGAACTTAAATTAGACTTTTCTAGCAACATGCCTGAAAATGAAAAATTACAGATAAAGACTACAGGAAAATTTTCTACATAATCTCCAGTTTTGTCTTCATCCCATCCACCTCTTTCTTTCAAAGATAAACCAAAATGGCTATTACCTGACCTATCATAAAAGTAGATTCAGTGCTAAGGCAGAGAGAGACATAATTTGCATAGTACATGGCAGGGATTCCTTTCCTTCTGAATGGCCCTGACCCTTATATTCCACGTTTTCACAAAACTCCTGTTAACCTTCCTGGGAATTTTGAGTGCTGAAGGCATGTAGGATTGAATCAAATGTGCTTATCTGGTGACATGGGAGTGCATGTTCTTTTTTTGCCTTTTCTGACTTTCTCTTACAATTTCTTTAGAAGGGGGAAATTTACAAGAGCCACAAGGTATTTTAAAATTACTACAAAGATCTAAATGTAATCCCAGTCTTTCACAAAATCCATGAGACTATGAACTGTGCTTAGCAGGAAACAAGACAAAAGGCATTGTAAAAGTAAGGAAGCCTGTTGAACCTACAGGAGAAACAATATTACCTGCACATGGTAGGAGTCCCCCTTTTATATCTTCCGAAAAGATCTTAAAGGTTTCTGTTAATCACAGAAAAGTACATAATGAATGGTACCAGGACAACTTAGACAAAGTGGCTTTTGAAGAAAAAGAGGATTCAACTTATATATTATGATGAATTGAAATTATCTTCTACATTTGCTTTCCAAATTTACCCCAAAACCCCATGTTAAATATCCAGTAGAAAAATAAAGTAGCATAATTGGATGCTTCACATATCTTCAGAGCATTGTGGAGCCACTGAGTGGCTAAGTTGCCTTGGTCAGTCTAGTTAACCCAAGTTGTCTATATACAGAGATAAGTATTGCCCCAGCCTTTCTGCTTGGACAAATTTCAGCAAAAAGACTTGCCTGTTTTGCTGACTTGTGGACAGCACCAGAGCCACAGGCTTCCAGGCCATTTCAGAATGACCTTATTCTTCCACTGTATATTTCTCCCTGTCTTGTTCCATATGTTCCTTCAGAATCACATACATGCTCAAACATTAAAAATAAAATGCCATTTTCTATTATTTGCTCCCGTTTGCAACAATCTTTCACCTTACCTCTCATAAAATTTTGCTCTTAAAAGATTCCTGCTTCAGAAATCATAAAACAAATGCTGTCATTTCAGCAACAGCAAAACCAAAGCGTATGGATTGCATACTCAAGTTTAGGCTACCATCTTAAGAGCAAGAGTGGAAGTTCAGCCTACAACCAGATTTCAGTCTTTCAACATCACCCCTGTACATTTCTGGTTCTACTGCAATTCTTTTTCTGACATCACAGCACCTAATACAAGCCCTAGAGATGTGACTTACCAGAGAAAAGAATGAGAGAAGCAGAAGTACAGGAAAATGGAATGAAAGATAAGTTTCTGAGTATAGACAGGCCAAAGAACAAAATCCAGAACTCACCAAGTCAGCAGTGATGTAGTTTCTCCATATGTATAATAGATAATCTTCCACTGGAGAAGGTTGTAATAATGACTAGCCAACAATTTCTTGATGTATTACAGATATGTTAGGGAATCCTGTTGGACTGTGATATTTCCAGTTATTCAAGTTACAGTATCTTACTTGTGTAGCATAGGAAAACAAAGCTGTGGATAATTGCATGCAAATGCATAGTATTATGTAGTTTCATATCACACAACTGAGTGGTGACATATATCAAAACCCAAACCTAAGTAACAAAAGAAAATAAGTAGATATTCCAGAAGAAGCATACTAGTAGTCTTATCTCTACCAGTCTTGAGAAACTCTTATGGTCGCAAGATCTCCTCTATGGTATAAATATGAATTACTTTAACTACCAGTATATCACAGATAACTTAGAAATAGAGGTAACTTAACAATGCATTAAAAACTATATTAAGGCCTAATATTGTTTTATATTAAAAAACAAGAAATCTTTAAGGTTCTACAATATATTAAGCATTTAATACTGGCGGGCAGTTCTGCTAATCCCTCTCCCAGCCTGAAAAAACATAAAAGGCTAGAGGCAAGCTTGCTTTAAATAAAATACTACACTGAATTATCTTAATAGTGTGTGTTTCTTGTTTGTGAACATGTGTGGGCAGTAAGCCTGTTTAAGAAGAGACTTAAAGTGAAGTAGATCTCTACTTTTTGACTTGGAGTAGCAGGAGCAAGGCTAGCTACCTGTGGTGGGGAATGGTAGCACCAGTGCCTTTTGAAAGATGCATTCCCAGGGTCTTGGTGAGTTAGATGAGGGAGCTGCCATAGTTTTGTTGGGTGCTACAGAAAATCCTGGTGCAGTGGCACAAAGATCACTAGACTTCATAAAACTGACCCCACCAATGTTTGCAGTAGACTGTAGTGTTTCCAGGAAAAGCCAAGAGACAATAGCAAGAAATGAAGGCCCCCGATGAGTGCAGCTATAGTAAAGGAAAGCTTTTAGTGAAAAGAGGATTGTCAAGAAACTTCCTAATTCATAAGTAACCTTGAATGAGTGGGTCAGTGGGATTCTGCCCCACTGGGGAGTCCTGGATGCTTTCCTACTGCTGTCATTTGAGCTATTAGATTAAGTCAGAAAGCTTTCTGTTGGTGAGCTGGGGAGTTTAGAGTTTACCATTTGTTTAAGTGAGAGACCAAACCCCCAACCTCCCCTTCAGGGACAGTGTCTCAGGGACTCACGTACTCAATAAAAGCAGAAGTATATTCCTTTGGAAAAGATGGAATGAGTGAACATGAAACCAGCATTCTAGTTCTACACAGAGGGAACTGGTAGTGAGTCCTAACATAAAAATAGGTAATGTAGAAAAGGGCTTGGAACCTCACCTGGACTGTGGGCTAGCATAAAAATTGTTACAGTAGGACCTGAAGCTTTGAGACGTTGAAATCAAGCCATGAGAGCCTTTTCAACTGGACTTCTTCAAATGAGGTCTGGGATCTTAAAACAGCCCAAAGGTGATACTAAGAAACTCTAAACCAGCCTCTACCATGGGAGAAAGCATTAGCAAAAAAGAGCCCCTCACTAATTAGTTTTACCTTGTGGTCAGGAGTGCCATATGAATACCTGTCTTTAATTCAGTAACTGTAAAGTTCTGCATGGAAGTGTTGGAATTGGTACACCCTGCTTTTTAGTAGAAATTCTCCTGAAGATACAGAAAAGGGTGAAAATATGTATTTGGGATGCATACACCGGAATGTTAACCCCCAAACCTGTGGCTAGCAACACTTTTCCATTTGGAAAAAGGAAGAAGTTAGTGTGAAAGTTGCTGGGTGTTCGTGCCTTATAGTGTTGAATTCAGACTGAGTGTGAGCACGCTGGCTCCCAGTTTCATAGCTTGCTGGCATCAGGCTTTGAAGATTCTTAGAAACCTCTGAAAAATGAATCTGTCCTGGCTTGACTTTGAGTTATTTGGGTCTTAGCCCGTGGTAATTGTGCTACTGTGTCAGGATAACAGACAAGAAATCAAACTTGGATTGTGGCTGGTTTATTTGTTTGACAACAGGTGACACCACTTAGTACTTGGAACAAGCAGCTCTGAGTTATGCTGTTGTCCAAAGCATCATTAGGGAGCTCCTGAATATATGTTTTGGTGGAAAAGGGAGAATTTTGAGGGTAACTGCTTATGACAAAGGTCCAGCTTTGGTCCTGGCTAACATGGGAAATCTGGGCTCTGTTAAATATTTGTCTTTAAGAATGTTATTTGCTGATGGTTTCTTAGAGCCATATATCACAGATCATAGGGCATGCTATAAACACCTGTAACCTGTGAAATCACAGATTACAGTCAAAATATTTTACTTCTTTTTTTATACCCCTCTCCTACCTTGGCCAGGTCCCTGAGTGTAATGGCCTTGCTTTAATGGCCTTGACCAGCGTCACATGGGGTGTCCACCCACATACTCATCACCTCAAACCTGGCCAGCATCCTGCTCTGCTACCCAGCCCCAAGTCTCCCACGCCTTCTTTCTCTCAGTACCCTGTCCTTGGTGCTGTGTCTCCTGAGATAGTCCTACAAATCCCCACAATTAAACCACTCTGCTAACAGTCCTTTCTGACCCCAGATACTTGTAAGGTGTGAGGATACATGTTGCTGGGAGGGGACACTATTAGGTTCCTGAGTACACTAATGGGCTTTGTTGGCCCTGACTAGTCTAGCCCGCAGCCTTCACAAACACACACACCACATACACACATACACCCTGGCCACGAGTATGGAGCCCCATTTAAAATCTGTCTTGTGTCTTCAATTCCTTCCTGATCTGTTCTGTAGGAGCATAAATATTTAGCTCAGCTACAGCTCTGCTTGTATTTGGCCATGGGCTCCAAAGGTCTAGACCCTGACCTGCTGACTAACTCCTAGCTTGACTTCAAACTTGCTTTGTCAATATGGACCCTACCTAGTGATAAGTGAATCTTGGTTACGACCACTGGACATCATTCTGATCAATGAATTAGCTTCCTAGTTTGATCTGAGACCTGCCTCATCACCACAAAACTGCCTGACAATATAGGCTCTTGCCTGAACCTGGCTACCATCTCCAGGCCTGCCTGCTCACTTCGCTCTGGCAGTGTGGGGCTGTACCTGGGGTGATGAGGCCTCTGTAGTCTGGCATGGAGTCATGCTCAGCTTCCCATCCCTTCGGGTGCAGCCAGCCCTTGCTGCTTCCTAATGTTTCCCTCACAATTTAAGTGGTCCTATAAATACCTCTGCACTTATTACTCTTCAAATTGCAGCATCAAAGATTGTCCCAGTGAAGTCTTGACCTGTTCTGAAAGTTTTGGCAGTAGCAAGAGATCATGGGAAGAGGCCAGATCTGACTGGCTGTTCTGCAAAATCAGCTTTGATAACCCACTGTTCCTAGAAGTAATATTAAAGTATAAATAAGTATCTCTGCTTATGTGAACTTGTTGCTTTCAACAACAGAAAATAAATAATCACCGAGAAATGGTAGAGTCCACTTCTGGTATCTGAAGAACTGTTTATAGAATTTTTCTGGCAGAGAAGTGACAAAGGATCCAGTGGTTTCTTGCATTAACTATTGGAAGCCCTTTGATTAGGTGAGTTCGATCCCAAGCAGAGAGAGTTTAAAGAGGTCTCCTCTGAAAAATAGCATAGAAACCAGAAATGTTCCTCTCAAGCAGGTTATGCTGAAGAAGGATATTCATCAATGGGCTCGCCTATAGACAGAGGAAGTCTGTCTGTTAATCATCTTTGGTTAGTTAAGCCAGGGAAGGTTCAGGCTCCTGTGTTACTCTGCAAGTAATCCTGTTCTTTCTGTGCAGTACTGATTTGCAATAGTTAAGAAAGATACTCAAAGGCTGTAGCACTCATTGTCCTGAACTTCTGGGAAAAGGACTGTTATACACCTCATGGAAAATTTTACGGTAGAAACTGAAGAGTGCTGTACGCAAAGTGAAACTGATTCAGGGAGAAGGCAGGGAACTAAACTTTATAAGAAATTTTAACAGCACTGAGAAAGGAAATGACAAATCTCCTGTAAAGTGGAACTGGTTATTTTTTTTTATTTAATGCATTTCTTAACTGCTAAGACTCAAATAATTTATTTGTAAATTTAGTTATTTATTAGCAGTTAGTTATTTTCCCCTTTTTTTCTGCTGGAAAAGTTGGTGGTTGAGATATTTTTGTTGTTTGAATTTTTGTTTTTCCTCAGATTCTGTTGTTTTCACCCTATTTAATAATGCAGAATCCTTTTTTGTGCCTGCCAAAACACTGTGCTAGATCAGAAAGTTTCATTTCATTATCATTCTTCTGCATTATGTTGAGGTTTTCTTCACATTCATGTTATCCAATTAGACTTCATCAGCTAATGAATTTCAGCCTGATATACCATGACACCTGAAGAGCTACAACAGCTGTATGTGCATTGGTGATTTGTTTCCCCCACCCCCGCCAACAAGATGACAGAAATTTTACTCCACAGCACAAACAGGTTTGTCATTACAACCACATAATTAAGAACATGATGAATGACCAAAATTAAACATTACCCTCTCTTCCCACTGAGAATGTTGAATATACCAAGAAGCTGTTCCTTAAAACAGACCTGCACTGATTAAAAACTGAGTACAGAGCAAAAGTGATGCTGAGAAGTGAGGTCTTCAGGCACTGGGCTTAGCCAAAGTGATGAACTTCTTGTCTCTGGTGTGTGTTCAACTGTTGTCCCATCCCCCCCACCCCCCCCAAGTAACAGTTGAATTTTTCTATTCTTCAGTTGCCTGAAGCATACAAAGCACATGTTTGCAACAACTACCAACTAGGATCTTATGGGGAAAGAAGTTACGTTGACTTAGATAACTCTGAATAGGACAAACATTTAGAAAACAAACTATTAAAGCAAGCATTCTATCATTCTGAGGGTTTCTAAGAATAGAACCTGAAATAAAAAGTTACCTTTCCCTTTTCAAGTATGATTCATGACATTTTCCAGTCAAAGGCTCATTTATAGCCTCCCTGAAGTCTCTTATTACCAGTGGCCATGGACCAAACAATTAAATATGTTTAAATATTCTTTAAACTACATCTTAGTGAAGGATTTCTTTCTTTTGTTGTTTAGGTGATCCAAAATGACACTTTTTCCTTGAGTGAGCAACAAAAATATCACTTGTGCTGCTGAAGGGAGTATAGATAACGAGACACAAAGATCACAACTTAAAAAATTACTACAGGTGTGATATCATAAAATGGCATTAGGAGGTGACTCAGTAGTAACCTCACTTCTCCTTGATTCAGTCCTTGTGTCCGGAGACGGAGGTGTGGTCACTGTATATCCACTCTCACTAAACACAAGCTCAAGGCTCATGTAATGCCCAACAACCGAGTAACAAACATAAATGCATACTGTATTTAGTTATTCCCAGGGATCTCCGTAGTGGGTGTCCTAGTTCTTAACCTACTCAGGAGCTGGTGTAGGGGTGTACGTATGCTTTGAAATTCCTCTGTGCCCTGTGGGTTATTTAGCAGAGACCGACCACGGTCTTCTGGATGGGTGAAAGCTTGTTCATATCGTTAATGGTATCACACATACATTCAAAGCACAACGGGCACCTTCAGTAAGTTTGCAGATGACACCAAAGTGTGGTGAGTGATTGCAATGCTGGGGGACAGGGCTGCTGTTCCGAGGCTACTTGATAAAATGAAGTAACATGGAGTTCAACAGACACAAAGCCAGTGCTGGGTCTGGGGTTGGAAAACCTCTGCTGTCAGTACAGGTTAGGGAAGGATTGGTCTGGGGCTACCTCTCTAGAAAAGGGTCTCCAAGTCAAGCAGAAGCCGGCAGCGTGCCCCTGCAGCAATGAAGGTCAACCACGTGCAAGACTGCATTAGCAGCACTGTAGACAGTACGTCAAGCAGAATTATTTCCTTTCATTTCAGAGGGGTTACACTGCGCACAAGAGGCTGTGTCCAGGGCTGGGCTCCCCAGCACAGAAGAGAGACTGGCAAACAGGAGCACGTCAAGCAGAGCGACCCTAAGATGGACAACACTGTTCAAGGAGACACTGAGGGAGCTGGGTTTATCATGGAGATAGCCACAGGGGAGGGGAAGGTGCAGGTCTAATAGCAGTGTTTAACTAGCTTAAACAAGGGCATAGAGAAGACAGAGCCAGACTCTTCTCAGAGCTACCAAGGACAAAAAACAACAACTTTCAAACACTGCAGTGAGGATGGTTCAGCAGTGGAACAGGTGGTCAGGAGAGGCTGTGAAATCATTCTCTGAGCTTTTCAAAACTGACTCTCAGTGAGCTGATCTAGTTTGGATGTTCTCACTGCTTTGAGCAAGGAGAGAGTACAGCCCTTTTAAAGACTATGAATCTATAGAAGTGCTTTTAAGAACAAAAAATTTGACAACTCTTTAGAATTTGTATTTTGTTCATTAACATATGGACTTTCTGTATCTAATCATTACCTGTTCGCTGAAATTAGTACATGCTAGAACTGTACAGCCCTCAAAATTACATCACTGTCTTCTTCAAGTGTTAGCCAAAATAGATACTGGAGGTGAACAAATATCCAATAAACGTGTTCTTCAGGGTTTTGTGTGCGAACAAGCCTATTTGTATTTTCAGTACTTGCTGGACCTGAATACTGCTTACAAACATGCTTCTATTTGTGATATAGTCATGAGTTGTTATAGCTAAATCAACAAATTATACTTACAAGTGGTAGAAAGCTAAAGCTGCAATTCTTATTTCTGCTGAAAATTAATTTTTAAAAGCTGACCTTAGGAAACAAGATCAACTCACATTGTAGAATTGTTTTTAAAACTCTTTTCTGAGCTGAAATACGTGTGGTTTGGAGGATTTGAATTTTGCTAAAATAAACTTGCAAGATCTCAATTTTCAGGGAAAAAAGAATAATTTGCCTCTCATAATGCCTGGAAAACAACTGTCTTCCCAAGATGTACCCTCTACCAAATAATTTTAACCTTGACCTGTCTGGAATATATACACACCAAGGGTACAACCATGCTGTAGTCAGCATGGTAGCTCTGTGTATTAGCTAAAGGATATAGCTAACCAGAACCTGCCACCAAACAGCCAAAGCAGCTCAGAATTCAGTGTAAACTGATACTGCTGCCACTAACCAAGCTAGCTAATTTGGTTAGCTGGGGTATCTCATCACTACAGACTGCAGGGTAAACCTGCTTCAACAAAAACCCTTTTAGCTTTCTCTGCACACAAGAGTCCACCATGAACCATTCTGCTTCTTAATCTGGTATCTCTTGAAACACATATGAACTTTGCATTTATAGCTAGGAAGAAGCAACTTCATATCTGCTCGTCATGCTTTCAGAGTCAAGTTGCTGGAGGTTCAAGGCCATCATTCTCAAAAAAAAAAAAAAAAAAAAAGAAAAAAAGTAGAATCACATGTTTTTAGGAAGACACTTCTTGAGGTATCCAGTGTAGCCTCTCACTTAGACTGGGACCTTCACAAACACTAAATCAGATCAGTTGAAGCTCTTGAGTAGTTGATTTCCCATTAATGTGGCAGAGTAACCAGCACTACGGCCCAAGTCTTTGCCCATCTTCTGATTTTAAGCCTGTAAGATCAGAGGCCACATCTCTAGAACTGCTGTAGGAACACTGAATCTGGGTGACCTTCATCCAAACCCTGGGGAAAAGTCCACAAAGTATTTTTCCACCTGAACATCCCCAGTGCACCCACGGCATTTTTCCATAATTTGCCCTTTGGAGTCACCAAGTTTATTCTCCTGTATGTGCAATTGCCAAGGAAAATTGTTATATACTAAAGCCTTCTCTGCCTCTTAAGTTCCTTCTGAAATCAACTGTAAATGTTGACTCCCAATCTATTTTCATGTGATACCATATACAAACTTTGTTTGAAAACAGATTATTTCTATTACAGATCAGTTTATCAGTTTAGTGTTTTGGTTCCAGTCTTTAAAAAGTGTAATGTCACCTCTTGCTCCTTTCTTCTTTAGGAAGAAAACAACTATGTAGTGTTTTTAATCTTTCCTCATTTGGAAATTTCCTTTTCCTTTTCCCAACAGTTTGAGACATTTTCATTTCCATCATCCAGTAACAAAACCCTGATACCTGTTTATTTTTCAGAAATAATGAAATCAGAACTTGGAGTATGGGAAGCACATACATATAACGAATACACTAATCCTTATGAAACCTTATAGGACTTACTTTGCCAGCTGATTTCCACAGTTCACAAAACATTACTGATTTGCAGACCCATGAGTGCTCTGCAGCAATGCCACTGTTTCACGGACACTGTCAGCTCCATAGCATTTTTGGTTAAAAATGCCTTTGAAAAGGACACATTATTGTCAAGAAGTTGAGGACTGATAGTTACTTACTATTTATAGAAAAATTGGAAGCAACAACACCAAGAATAAAAATTTAAACTGTATTACTGAACTTCTTATCTGAACTGGTAGTTCCTTCTGTTACTGCAACTACATCTGAAACTACCTATACTGATTTCTTTGCTGTGGTATGATGAACAAACTGCATTGTGCATCTTAGCTGCATTTTTAGTTCACATGCTGCCATACAGTGAGTGTTTTGTAAAGATATCCTGGTGATGACTCTGTGAATTAGGGCAGTCATTCAGTTACTGTTGAGTTTTTTGCATTACTTGTGGGAGATAATTTTTTTAATAATAGAGGAATGATAATACAATAATAAAGTATAAGAGAATGTAACACCAAATAATTGAAATGGTCAGTTTTTCCACACCTATCTGCCCAAGGAGAGTGATATACATTGAAACCTTACCCAAATGAACAAATTACTTTAAAAACCAGGAGTAAATTACCATAGGGCTAATAAAAGATCATTTTGCAATTTTAAGAATATTTCTTACTACCAGAAAGCATATATAATTTCAACCATTCTATCTTTTGAGTCAGTTTTTTAATATTGTCTGTGCTCTGAGTAATATCATCCTTTCCTATGAAATTATATAACATATTTTATATTAACAGTATGCTTATTGATTATGTTACGTAGAAACAACAAGTATTCCAAGCCATGAGTAGGAACTCATGGGAAGAAAACCCTACAAATATACATTTTAGATATGTCATTTCACATGAAACGGAGCTCAGAAGGCAGTCACGTAAGTTATTAAATGTAAGGCATTTGAACTTCTCCACCTTTGGGTGAATCTGCTTGTGAATCTGCTATCTTTTGGAAAGAAAGAGGAACAACAGAAAAAAAAAAATCTTCAAAACAACTTCTGCTATTTGTTTCCCAGGGCTAGACTACAGGACACACAAAGAAACTCGGCATGGAGCTGAGCTTCTACTGTAGTTGTGGGCACAGTTTGCATGCCAGAACATACAGATCAGATTGAGGGTCAGGCATCGCATTATCAAGAGTATTATGGGAAGAATGTACATTCTGGCAGCTTCTGCCCTCTGGCGCAATTCTGAGAAAGCATGACAGTATCATGGTGCCAGGGAGTATTCTGCCACAACTAGGTTTTCAGAACGTGTCCATTTGCATTATAAACAGGGAATGTCACCTGTTGGTAGTACATATGTATTCCCATTTTAGAAGGAATTTCTGTAAAAGGGAGGGCCCCAGTTTTAAAAAAACTTTATCCAATAGATAAAGAGAAGGTCAAGCACATTACAGAAGATGCAGATAATGCAAAGCATCTAAGATCCTATCTTTGCAGCTGCAGCCAGCCGTTACTTGTCCAGTCTGTCCTGCAGCACAGTCCTCTCAGTCCAAGTGCTTCACAGCCACAAATACTTCTCCCTCCCTCTCCAGACAACTCTGTTGTTTGTAAAGTTCAAATGATTTACCAAGAAATAACACAAACCTTTAATTGTGGGTTAACTGGTTTTGTTTCAGCAAACTGAAAGAAAAAACCCAAACCCCAAAAGACAATGGAAAACAAGGAGCACTCTGAAACATCCGGAGCACTGTATTGTGTAACCGCCTGCATCAACACCTTGAAGAGTATTTGTAATACTCCCACTTAGCTAGTACATATGCAGATACTACTTAAAAAGAATCTTGGCTCCAAATTAAGGCATTCCTATTTTGCAACTTCTTTTAAAAAGCCGGGTGCAGTTACATTTAAAGGGGCAGTGCAATATCTTACATCTGCCTATCCCCATACAGCAAGTCAGTATTGGAAAAACCAGGCTTATAAATGCTGAAAGAAGAAACAGTGAGATTGGAAGAGTAAAAATTCTCTGAACAGAGAAACACTGGAATGATAACTGATCCATGGGAATTCAGAAGTGAAAGTCACTGAGGTTAACACAGTCTTCCATGGCTATTTAGAAGAAAACAATTAGAATAATAAGAATGAAGTAAGACTCATTTTCTTAATAATCACATTTAAAAGTTTGAACACAATTATTTATTTAGTTCTTTTAGTGCTAAATATTCTTCGCTAGTAAGAGTGACTAAGACATGTTGCTTGACACAGATTGTGCAGTTTCAGGGACAGTTCATAGTAACACCTCTGGCAGCAGTGAACTATCACAGTCTTTCTTACAAACTACCTGATTATCTTGGATCTCCATCTTATCATTGTACTGCCCTGATTTACCCCAAACCAAATTACAGCCTGGAAGAAGATTGTAGCAGTGATTTGTGTACCTTATCTAATGAATAGTTACATCATGTGGTCAGCTCTGGAACAGGTTCAAAAGAAATTAAGACAGAACCTTGTATAATTGCCCATTCATAAAAAAACCACGTCAGAACAATGCCACTGATGTTTTGCCTGGGGAGGAAGGGATTCCAGGCCCTGACCATGCACCTAATGACTTTTGCATTCCCACAGTAGCTATTCTGTTCCTCTTCTCTATACTTTCCCTAAGCCCATGGAGAGTTGCCTAACATTCTCATTTGCAAGAACCCTGAGTATATGTAGCCTCCACCCATTTGGAGGTCTCACTCTATTGTCATAATGATATACATTAATGTATTAAACAATAATAACTAATTATAGTTACAAATTTGATTAAATAATCATGAAATTATTTCTGTTTCTGCATACGCCTTATATCACTTCACACACGAAGAAAAACATTAACATTTACATCATAAAAGCTGCATAAAAATCAGAGGGATGGATATACGTGGATTCCATGGGAAATGAACATAACTTGCATTGTACAAGCACTACGATGACTTCTGCAGAAAGACCTTCAAAGCCTATGGTGCATATTGGACTGCATCCCTGAGTTTTGGCAGTTTTTTAAAAAAGTGACTTCCTAGATTTCATTACTAAAAAAAGAACGCTGAAAATATTAAGCAAGTATATTCAGAGAGCATAAGGAAAACAAAATTTCCCATATTGTGTTTCCTATAATCTTAAAGATAGTCTACTAATTTTCTTAAGAACTCGCTTAACAACTGTGACTTTCTGAAATAATGGGAAGCTGAAATTCTTTTGAAGTCATTTATGTTTTATCTTGTGTCTAAATTCAGTCAGGGTAGCTTGAAGTAAATCAGAGAAAAAAACAGCAAAATGCTTTAAAACAAACATAATAAGATGACTGTAAAGGAGATTTCAGAATTTATTGAACGCATAGGGAGGTGGTTGATGAGAGCCATAAAAGTATTTGGATAAATGATGTGAGGCTTGATAGGCCAGACAGCAAGGTGCTTCCAACAGTTAAAACTTCTTCTCCCTTGGCTACACTGACTTCTCGGCTGCTGCTGAAGGCATCACGTTCCTCGTGTTTAAAAGAAGGGGCCTGACAGGCGATGGAGTGGTCTGATTTAGAAGCTTCCAGCTGTGAAAGTCCTCTTTTATCTGAATTCACTTTCTTCAAAATTACAAGCAGTGGTGCATATCTCACTTAAATCTAGGTATTTAAAATATAGTTAGGTCTGAGTTAGTGTAAAAAGTAATTTATCTTGTCCTAGTGCAGCTGTTTGAGCTAGTTGGGAAGGATTCCCTGCTGGAGGTGACTCCTCCTCTTGCTATCAAAGATGATTAGGCTTAATAGCACTTTGATTCACACAATGTAGCTTGCCTATGCTTCCACTGTTATTATTTTAAATAATTAATAGCAATCAAGACAAGGGCAGATGAAAACAGAAATGGGACAAGAAGAGGATGAGCAGGGAAACTGGCAACACAGCCCATCCTCCAGTGGAAATCCATGTCACACTGTTTTTTTGCAAGATCATCAGCCGTTGTCACCATGGCTCCCAGCTCAGGAGGTTTTAATTTCTTGTACTGTGTCATGGTGAGATAGATTAAACCTCTGGGGTATGGAGATTATCTCCATCTCTTGTGTGGAATGATACACCCTGCCTGCTGCTATCTGCTATTAGAAGCAGCAAGGCATTTTCAGTTTCAGGATCCATTACTAGTGGTGGAAAATGGCCATTTTTTGAAACTCCAGAGAGGTTGCTGCTCTTTCTCACTCCTCTTTCTAAGTTTTCTGTGTACTGATGACCTCAGCAGCTGTAAATTCTGCATGAGAAAGCGAAGAGGGAGAACGAGTGCCTTCCTGTGTAACGGATGTGACAGTCATGAAAATGAGATTCCAGCAGACTAGTTACCAATCTGACAATAAGCGTGGCAGAAAAATAAAAAGAACTATCTCCAGTGCGGAATTTGCAGTGTGCGTTTTGGCTCCCTGCGACCAGCCCCGCGGCCACAGCCGAGCTGCCTGCAGGCGCCCCTCGCCGGGCCCCGCCCCCACCGATCTCCCTCGCGCGGAGCAGGGGCCGCGCGCTGCCCTCGGCGCTGCCCCTCCCCACACCGGCGCTGCGCCCCGCCCCCCGCGCCGCCCCCCGCTGTCAAAGGCCCGCACGGTTTATGCAGTTCGGCGTACAAACCCATCAGCCCCCCGCGGTTACAAGCCACCCAGATCCGTCACTCCTCAGTGCTCCGTCCCGTCTGTCTTACGTTCTCTCGCTTCGCGCCTTCATCAGCCCGCGCGCTCAGCCTCCCCCTCTGCCGGGCAGGGGGGTTTCTCGGGCCGCGGGTGCCGATCTCCCCCCGCCGCAGCCCCTCTGCCGGGCGGGGGGGTTTCTCGGGCCGCGGGTGCCGATCTCCCCCCGCCGCAGCTGCCTTTCCCCGGCTGCACCGAGCTTTGCCCGGGATGAGCCTCCCCCTCCCCCCCCCCGCCCGCTCGCCCCTGGGGGCGCTGCCTCTGCGAGGGGCCTTTTTTGCACAACGGCGTTTGCCGGCGCACACGGGGTTCGTAGCCTGGATTAACCCTTAACAGCCCGTTCGCTCCGCCTGTCTCAGTCAAACCGCCGACACACGTCCAGCTCCACCCGGCACCCGCTGCTATCACCTCCACTGGCAAGTGTCTGTGCCCTGAGCTGAGGAGTTCATTCATCTCCAGCCCAGAACCTCCAACACCCATCGTTCCTGTCTTGCAGCTGCCCAGCCATTCCCATCCTACGGTCCCAAAAAACCTCTGCCAGTTCCCTCTGTCCTGCCCTGCATCTGTCCACTTACTCCTGTTCTGGGATCTTCACACAGTTCTGCATTTGGCATTTCTCCCTACCCTGGCCCTCGTAGTTCTGGGCACTCCTAAGGGGATCTGCTCTCAGAAGTTCCCCATTACAACTAGAGTATCCCCAAGTTCTCCATCTCAGTTTTCTGATCACGGCATCAACTAAGTTGTGTGCCTTTAGTTTCCTGGCATTACCCTGTTCTCTGAGGAATACAGCCTTGGGGTAGGATGCAGAAATTCACTGATTATGATCTTTTGTCCATTTCCTTTCTTCCCTCCATTGGTTCCTTTTTGCCTCAAGGCCCTCACTGCTCCATCTTGGAAATGACTTTGCAGCCTCCTCCACCTCCTCATTACAAATCCATGGAGCTTTGACCTCACATAGGAGAGTCATCTGATGCAGACAGTGATAACCTTCCTGGTGCTGCCAATTCTCCTGTGCTTCACTGGACCGGAGAGCTGCTTTACTAGATTTCATGCACCAGCTTGTCCAGCCTGGTGAGGGAGAAAGCGTACATTAATTAGTTTGTTTTATCCTCCTGTCCCAGCCCAATCTGAGACCAGCGGCCAGCATGCGGTACTGCCTTGGATATTTTCCTTGCCTTTGCACCTCACACTGGGTCATGTTGCAGAATTAGCTAAGGGAGGAAAACATGAAATATTGAGTCAAAATCTCCAGAAAGAGAAATTATTGCTATGACTCTGGTTTATCCAATTGTTTCAATGTGTTAATGTCTCTCATAGGCTGCTCATTTCCTGCCACTCTGGATCCACTGTCTGGACTGAGGAATCCATATCCACAGTTCCTTTCTACCTCGGAACCTCTACCTCAGAGTAGTCCAAGGGCAGGCCTTTGGACTACACTAAGAATCCGCTCCATTGTCTGCAGAACTTGCATCTCTTGTTAGGTTAGAAAACTACAGCCTTAGGCCAGGATCTGATGTCCAGCACAGTCAGTGTGACAATAAGCAGAAATGACCGTGAGGATTCCAGGAAAGGACAAGGCCATGTGGAATGGGATTTCTGAACAGAAGTCAGCCCTCTTCAGAAGTAAAGTGATGCTAACCTACTAGTGTGCAGGCCAGGGGAGCCCAAGCACCAAAAGGCTCAGTTCAAAACATGTCCAACTTAGACACAATATCCAACAACTTTTTAAACAAATCAGTTTAATTAATGTGTTGAAGATAGATTTGTATAATGTAGAACAATCTTTACCTCCACATGGGGTGGCAATGCAGACAAAGTATGATTTAATTATGGGAACAGAAATTAAATAGGGAAAAAAGGCCATATTAATTCTTTCAGCCTTTCTTTGCTCTATCTTTCTTATGCTGAATGCATGGAAATTGAAATTTTCACACATACTTGCACCCACACATGGAAAACACTGTAACAAGGAACATCCAGAGAAATATACATATAAGGTCTGAGATGGGCAGCTGAATATCTTACTACTGTCAGCCAGACTGAGCAAAAATCCATTTGCTAGACTGTCTGGTTCTGTTCTCCATCTTTTTTATTTTTTAAAAAAATAATTTTGCATTTTGATTTTTATCAATTCTTCAGCGATGGAGCTGTGTTTCAGAAGTGCTGCTATTAGCTTGAATCTTTCTCATTCTGCATTTCATCTTAGTACATCCCTTTCCTATCTTTATCACAACATGTTCTTTGCTGGTGAACATATAGAACAACAAATGAAGAGAAAGAAGAGCCAGAATTTTCTGAACTCAAGCAAGGATTTGGTAGTCACTCTGTCTCTTTTGAAGACCATGGCTTCTATTGAATGTGTAGTGTCCGGCACTCAGTAAAGGGCAGCCTAGCCTAATCCCACCCTAATCATTTGTGTCTTCTGCCTTGCTGCAGACTAGCCTTTGTGTCACTGCAGCTATCTGGATCCAAAACTCATCCATTAGAAAACTGACCTAGTAAAGCCTGTATTTAAAATGGTTTTGTCACCTAATATACCTCATTAACTGAGTCACACCAACACAGGAAATGATGTAGGAGCAAGAGTCTGGTAGCAGGATCCCTTCCTGAGGCAGGAGCTTGGTCTGATGTCAGAGTAAGTCCGTCACCATGACCTCGGTAGAAGTATGATTTCCCACATCTGGCATCTATTTACTTACCTACTTTGCTTAAATAAAGAGTTTTAGAGGTGTGGGTGAGGACTTGTAAGTATTCCACACTCCCTGTGAGGAATGCTGAACACTTTTGATATATAATCTTACGCTGAACTGGGTACAGATTCCTTTAGATCCAGAGATCTCTGTAGGGAACATGCCCCTTGAAGTTGCTTTACTAGTCATGCTGCAGGACTGAAAATCTCAAGTTCCAGTCCCACTCCCTCTTACTCTATCCAATGCACTCTGTCTTCAGATCTGTTGAAGCTTCTGGCCTTCTCCTATGTTGAGAGTACTCAACTACTCATACCTGGTATATTCATCTCACTCCTTATTATACACTGTTCAGTAGGAGATCGTATATAAGAATTTTATACAGCCATGTAATATTCAGGAATTCAATTTAATGAATATTTCTGACAAATTAATCTTTGAAGTTCCTGAAGTCTGGTTCTAATTAGCACTTTCTGGGCTGAGTGTAAAATCTTTTGAAAACTAGCTGGAAAAAAATCCTTTAGTATTTTGGACAGCAAGATGACCCAGAACCACCGCCTGGTGTAGAAATCTCAGTGTTTATAAATCAGAGTCTATATATCCTTGCATGTGCTTCCTTCTGTAGTGACTTTCAAAGGCTTGGAATAATTATTATCTTGATTTGACAAGCTAAATTCCCAACCTGCCTAAATTCCAGACAGGTTTTTTGGGCATCTCAGAAAAAAATGTGAAGGTCTTGAATAAAAATGCCATTATTAATAGTAGAAAAGGACAACCCCCACCCCACCCCCACCCCCACCCCCACCCCCACCCCCCCAAACAAACAAACAAACACCAACCCAAAAAGGAAAAGGGAAAGCCAATGGTAACATACAACTGTATGTAAATTCAAGAAGTGTGGAAGATATTTAGTACAGCAAATGATAGTTGGCATTAAACTTGAGTTTGAAAATAAATAGAAAATTGTCTCCCAGGCTACATGGTGGAAAGTCATGATTAGACTCCTAAAATGTGGTCTGGACAGACTCAACTAGAGTGGGTAATTTGGTCTCGCAAAGTGAATGGCAAGGGTTAATAAGACTTGAGATCCACACCCCCCACCCGCGGGTGCTTTGTAAGGTGAGCTGTTTCTGCACGACGTTGTTAGATCACCATCTAGGGGACACTTGAAAACACATGCTTGTCATTCTACTGTTGGTTTAGTAAAATTGATTTCTATTCACAGAGGCTGTGTGAGCCAAACAGCACAAACTACTAATAATTAGTTAAGCAATGAACTGAGAAGGTCATAACATTTTCCTTCCCCCTCCACTAGCATCAGTTTTATAAAGCATTTTTTGTCCAGTTTCAGTCAGTTATTTGTGAGCACTGCTTCTGAGGGGGAGCTACAGAAACTCTCAGGATGGGTCGTTATGATCTAATATTCCATTTTCTTTTAACTTCGAGCAGAGACATACTTTTACTGATTCCCAAAAGCTTCCACACTTTTCATGCTATAGGGTGTCCTTAGCTACACATGATGCTGCAGAACAGTGTACGAGACACCTTTGTACATCATACACACCCAGGGATGTCACAATGTGCCCGAGCAGGACCGTGGCACTGGGAAACCCTGACTCTGTCAGCTGGAAAGGCTTGAGGGGCTAAAGTGTCTTGTGCTGGATGGGAGAGTCGGATGGAGGGTAATGCAGCCCTGAGAGCTCCCCTGGGATTTACCATCTGTCTGGTGGTTGTGTTCCCAGCCACTTACTGTTCAGCCTTCGCTAAAGCCGTCACACTGCTGGAAAGCCAGACCATGATTCGCACAGCCAGCAATGGTCAGTGGGAGGAAGGGAGTCCATCAGGAGGTGGGAGGGTGGGCTGAGGTGGGACAATGAGAAAGAGGAGGCTTGGAGAGCGAGTAAAGGCAGAAAATGAGATGCAGTGTATTCACAGAAGCTCGGCTTTGCAAAGACAAAAGTGGAAGAGGAATGCAAAGGTATGTGCCAGGGGCCAGAGGGGTCCAATGATCCCTAAGGAGAAGGGAGCCAGCAAGTGAGCAGTGGCAAGGCCAGCAGGCAGACAGGGCCCCCTCCCTGCAGGACAGGCCTGGGGATCGTCATCAGGATCATACAAGAGATCACCAGGGAAGTCTGCGATGGTGAGATAGGTCCAAGTTCAAGGAGGAATGCTGGTCAGTGTCAGAACCAGATGCAGTGGCAGTGACCAGAGACGCAGTCCCGCAGCTGCCCAGCCCGGCAGCCAGGCAAGGCAGGGGCTGAGGGATAAGGCACATGGGTTCAGGCTGGCCAAGGACATCAAGGCCCCTTGGCTCACTCATGTTCCTGACGGCAGCCTCCCATCTCGGCAGGCCCCCCTCATGACCTACAGAGAGCTGGGTTCAGAATGGACATGCTGTAGAGTGGCTTAATTGCTATGGGATGCCACAGGGCAACTTCTAAAGGTAAAGAGCCAGGAAAGAGATGGAAGACTGGGAAATGGGCCTGGCATATGGGGGGCTTAAAGCCTGGGGAAAAGGGGTGAGGTGTGGGCCAGGCTGCCCAAGAGGAGCTTTGGGGGTTCAGTGGGCTTGAGAAGAAAAGTCCAGGCCCTGCCAGGGAGCCCCAGAGGCTGGGCAGCCAGAAGGGCAGGAGGCTTCACTCAGAACCCTGGGGGCAGTACGCAGGGCCAGGCTGCTCCTGTAAGAGGGTTCTCTGCCCCGCTTGGCAGCAGGCCTGTCTCTGTGGCAGCCACCTCAGTGCTCAAGAAAGCCCGAGTTAACTTCCAGGGAGCAGCGAGTTCCAGCTGCTTTCTAGGGGACAGGGAGATGGCTGGGCAGGTGCCCCACACGCAAGGGCCCAGCCCCCACAGCCCCCACACGAGGCAGGCCTGGGGATGACGTTAGGTACCCATTGGCAGGGATAGGTAGGTATTCTGCCAGGAATACAGACCATCAAGCAAGTCCATAATCATAAGGCAGGCTCAAAGTCAAACCAGGAATAAAAGTCAGTGAGCCAGGGCCAGGATCAGATCCAATGAAAGAAACCAGGGTCAGGCACAGTCCCATGACTACTGGGCAAGCCCATAGTGATAAGCCATATTTCAAGGTCAAACCGTGAAGTCAGTTTGTAGGCCAAGATTCAGAATAACAGGATCCATGGTCAGGCACAGTTGTGGTGGCACTGGAGTGGGGGCTAGGTATGCTTGCAGCAGACCACAAATAGATTGGAGACTCAGGTCTGAGCTTACATGTTGCCCCTGGAACCATGGTCAGGGGATGGGGGTGGAGATGCCAAGCTGAGGCTGGTAGGGGCCATTAAGGCCTATTCAGTTATGGCTCTGAAAAGATAAAAGAATTAATCTGGCGTGACTCTTACAAGGGAAGAGCACAGGAAATGAGAGCAAAGTCGGATAGTCATTCTAGGAGACAGTCACATTTGCCACTGTGGTTGCAGTCTTTCTTGTGCCACATCTCCTACTATTACTCAAGGGGATATAGTTTAATATTAAAGTTCTTTGCCCCAAAACCAGTGGTTTCTCAGAATAGAGCCTTAAGGAAGCAGTTGGTTTGTTCCAAGCCAAGTTTCCTCTGAGTGTGGTGGAACCAGGAAGCCAGAAGTCCTGTCAGAATCTTAGAGGCAAGAGTTAAAACTTTCTAAGAAGAAGATAAATTCTGAGAAGATCCTACCTGCAATAAGCAGCAACTTTTCCTAACACATAACTCCTTCTAAAAATCAGTTTGCTGCTTGAGAGAACAATATCTAAAACAACTTAAATTGGCCTGTGACAAGTCGGTAATCAATGCCCCTAAAAATACCTAACTGGCTGTGCAGTGGAAAAGGCAACGGCTTCTGACCCTGATCTGCTATCTTTGGAGTTGTGGCTCAGTTTAAGATCTGGCACCTTTTCTGAAGTGTTCAGTTCCTCTCCACCTGACAATAGATTCCTCTTTAAAAAAACCAAATTACAGCTTGTGACATGCTGGCCATTCAAGTACTGTTTCCTGGGAAGGGCCTGAGTGATGCTCCTCTTTCCTCTTCCGTCCTCCTACCTCTTTGCTCAACTGAACACTTTTCTACTGTCTGTCATGCAGCAATGAAATTGAGGAAGAAAAATGAGACATTGTCACAGCACACAGCATACCCAGGAAACAACCAAAGTGCTGCAATTCAGGGAGAATAAGTCTGAGAAGCAGAGCCAGTGTGGGAAGAGAAAAAGCAAGACAGGCAACAGTCAGGGAGGAAGTGTGTGGAGGAATAAGTGAGAAATTGATCAAATGTATGAGTGAGAAAATGAGAGAAGAGAAATCAATGGAAGACAGACGCACTTGTGACAAGAAGATGGGAAAGATTGTGTTGAGAAAAGATGGGAAACAAAAAAAAATCCTGCAAGTGTCAAATCACAGGAGTCCAGATTCCAGTCCCTAGTCCTTCCAGCACTTTGCTTCTCTGTACCTCAGTTCCCCTTGTAAAATAGCAGTAATGATGGTCTCACCTTCCTGAATGACCACTTACCACCCTGCTACAATTGCATGCCCTTAGCAGGGCAAAGGGAGAGAAGTTTAGGTCAGGCTTGCGCACTCACATCTATACACATGAAGAAAACACACTTGGGAATTATGAGGATGCTATGGGGAGGGTGGGCATAGAGGAATATATACTTAATGAGGAAGAATAGAAACAAGGACAAGGGAAGTGGAGAGTGGGAAGGGGTATGGATGAAAACCTGTGTAGTATGAAGGAGAAAATGGACACATGGTAAGGTTGAAATGGAATTGAAAGTATAGAAAACAGGGGGAGAAAAGAGGGAGGGAAACAGAAGCGAAAATTATCCAAGTATGAAAGAAGAGAATAAGAAAGCTTATGTTGTTCTTACCCACCCCCAGTTACAGGGTACGAGCAAATGGAGGAAACATTTGTGGCCTCGTCAATGGGAGAAGGAATGGAGGTGATCGACATGGTGCAGCATGAGGACTCACAGAGACTGAGGAATTCAGTGGTGAAAGATCCACTGTTGGATCTGGCTCTTTTCCTGAACACTGTCAGCATTGTTCTATTTTTTATATATGTGACATAAAGCATGAAATAATTTCTATGGTCATGGATGATAACAATTTGAACATCTACCTGCGTTTCATGATTACCTACTAGGGAGCATAGCTTCTCTTCACCAACCACATCCCAGGGAACTTGCAACACTGAGAACAAGAGCAGGGGCCTTGTGCACATATCTTTTTGAGAAACACAATAAATTCTCAGTCCAAGACTCATGCAATTTTTTCTAAGCCAGACTTCCCTTCTTGCACTTCCCATATGTGCTTTGTGTAAAAACATCATAGATAATAAACAAGAATTGATTCAACTCACCAATTTCAAGGGTGACCCTGCCTTTTGAACAGAGTATTCGTAAATCCATCATACATTATAAGAACAAGAAAAAACTGCATATTCCAGGGAACTTTCCCCCCATACACTTAACAAGATAGATACAAGAAAAGTTAAAGATGCTTAATATGGAGACTGTTAATAGCTTTTGCTTTTTTCTATACATAATAAACAAAGAAGCCAAGTAGTCTCATTACACTAAAATAACTTCTGTATTACACACAAGGTCTGGTACAATGTTAATTGCTATTAGCATCTAAAAGAAAGACCGTCTGGACACTCTGCTAGGACAAAATCAATTAAATGAGTAGAGTAAATGCATACAGTGTTTAAATGGTAAAGATAAGCACAAGCCCAATTTTTTTATATTTCATGATGGGTAAATAAGTCAAATTGTTTTGAGGTATTATTATTTATTACTTGTGCAGTCATGCTGGGAACAGTACAAATACAGAACAAAGAAGTGGGCCTGGTCATAAAGAGTTTGCAATGAATTTTTTCCTCTGAAGCAAACACTTTATTAATATTTTAGTTAATTAATGAAAAAATATCTCTGAACAGTCTGTTCTTGGAAAATGTTTTGCTGTATTGGTCAGTATTTGGAAAAGATTAACACAATTTTAGGATTGTCACAATTTTTACAAAGCTTACATCGATAAGGGATGTTCCCACTTGCCATCACCTGTTCCACAAACAATCCCCAGGCAGCTAACATAACAAGTAAAATAAAAATGCTCCCATAATCAAGAACAGTTTGAAGAGTATGCAAAGAGTAAGAGTATTTTGTATACTTATTAACTTTGGTAAATTTTAGAACATTGGTATAAATTTTTAATTATCAGAACCTGAAAATGATATGATTATTGTGTTAATCTTGAGAATGTGCTTTAAGCACTTCTCCTGCTACCTTAAAATACGTTACTTCCTACTCTCTTTTTCCTCTAAAGTAAATAAATACCTAAAACTCAATTTCAAATAGAAAGTAAAATCCTACAGCAGCTCTGCTTCTCTGTTTGGATGGTAAATATTTACAAATGTAGTGATGAAAGAACTTTTAGCATGAGAGAACCAGGTTCAGATCCAGAGAAGTTCTTGGAATTCTAATTGTTCAGTCTTCAGAGACTTCTAGAAACCCTTGTGACTGTCCCATACTCCACCTTCAGCCATATCCTCAACCATAAATAAAGACTAAAAAAAGACAACCTTTTTGGAAAAGGAAGAAGAACGAGAATCTATGCTCAGCCTCCAGTCCCCTCCCACCAATAAGGATGTTCTAGGAGATTTCCTGATGAAACAAAAACAGAACTGGGAAGGCCTTCAGTAACCTTCATTATTAAGTGATGTCTCCTTCAGCCTAGAAGCTGCAGCCACTGAGTCTTTCCTAGTACCCATCTCCATTTATTGGCAGGAGAAAAGAAGAAGATTCTTCCCTCTCTGCTAACTTACATGTGTGGTTTGCATAGTAATGCACAGGATTTCCCTAAGAGCCAATCTTACATGAACAGGTCTTAGACCTCCAGTTTATTGACCTGTCCATTCAACATGACTGTGAGGCTGCTGGAGTAGACAAGGAAATACACTGAACAGAGGGACTAATAATGTAACAGTCCTTCTGTTTACAGCTTCTCAGATGTTGCCTACTAGAGACTGGCTAGTCATCTTACTAATGTGGGACTTGCTGAACTCCAGAGTTGTCTAATCTGGGACAGTGTGCTGAGAGCAGTAGGAGGAGAGCCTCTTTCCTTATGAGCTCAGTGGAAAAAATTTGCTACCATCAGCTGCTGAGGAAAGGATAACAAGAAAAGAAAGGTAGAGGAGGTCAGGTCTTTCTCTCACTGAGGACATACTTCTCTTCCTCCTTTTCCAGGCAGATTACCAGATGTGGCACTTCTTGTGTGGGTTCATTGGGGATCCACTGGGACAGTAGAAGTGCTTGGCAAAGTCCTGGCTGTTGCTGACAGACCCACAAACACGAAGTGGCAAAGGACTGTGAGGATCTGTGTTCAGGGAAGACTGTAGTTTCTCAGGATCCTGGTGTCCACACATTGCCTGAAAGGAGGCAAAACAGGAAAGTCAGTTTGACTGAAAGTCCTTGTGTGAACAAGACTTAAGGCTCCTCGTGCCTCCACCCATGTGACTGAGGCTGCTGGAGTAAACAATGAAACACACTTATGTGGGTGCCGACAATGTTCAGATTTTTCCTTTCACCACCACAATTTCTGACTGTTTTCTCTTTCCCTAAACTTCCTTGTTCCAATTTCCTATCTGAAAAGCCATCTGCTCTCTTTCTATACTGTGTAGTCCAGAACACAGGGAATTTAGACCACCTTGGAGTTTAGGCTCGTGCAACTTTGGACTCCATCTAAAATAAAGGTATAGATGTAGTCTCAGTGTCCAGATTCAGCATCTTAAGCAAAAGCAATGAGAGCTCATCAAGAACACAACATCTCATTACTACTTGAGAGATTGAGGGGAAGGTTATGTGACTTTACTGGTGTTAAACTAGCACTCCAAGTCTTCACTCTTGTGATTTCAGTCTTTATTCATTGATAAATTATGCAGTAGCTGCCAGATAGCCTCTGAAATGCAAATCTTGCCACCAAGACCCAATAATATGCGATTTCAGAACTGCTTTTCTACGTACTGCTCTGACCTAATGTCAATACATGCACAAAACTTTTCCCTTTGTACAATTACAGTGACTTACAAGGGTGTGACTTAGAAATCCAATGATCTATGATGAAGAACTCAACTGTACAGTTATGCACAACTACACAACTTGGCACAAATCCTTAAACCAGGTTCCCACAGAAATCCTGAACTAGGTGTACATGTACTTCTAGTTCTTTATCTCTAAATAACATTCTAAACTCTCTTTTTTCACTATCAGTCACTCAATGATACAACATCTAGTTATTCACCACAACAGAGAGGCAGATGAAGGAAGGGATGGAAAGAGACATGCCTTTTCCAGTAAAATTCCACTTTCCCTGTGTAACATTGCTCACAACAGCGAAAAATATACTCAGAAGCTGGCAATGAAGCATGCTTTCCCTGACACAGCTTATCGGCTACAGCTTAATTTTGGTAGATTTCAAAGCTTTGTAAAAGATATATTTGCAGACAAGCCCTTTGCTAGCTTTGAGATCCGTAACAGGTTAGGGGCCCTACATGTGAAATTTAGTTTTCTAAATAAGATTCTGCATCTCTCGGGAACATCGGACATTCCCAGTTCTGTGAATAAGGGGAAAAGTGATTAAATATTGAGAAAGACAAACTCTAATAATGTGGAAGACAATGGAGAGTGAGAGACATATGGCTAGCCTAGAATTCATTACGTGAGCAAAACTGAGGTAGAAAAGCTGGTCATGTGAAAGTCCAATCTTAGGTAAATCCTTCTCTTCTTTGTGCTTTTTCAGCCAATTCTTATAGGCCTGCGGAGAAAGAAAATTATTAATAAATCCCCCCTCAGACAGTGTCCCAAAACCATGTCTTCTGTCAATGAATTATATCAATCTAATATATAATAAATACGCAAATTTGTATATCTCTCTCCTCACTGGGATGCTCCCTGCTGCTGGCCATGCCCTGAATAACTCTAAGATGGGAGAATAACAATATAACCCCTTTCCTTCCCATTTCAGATGCTACCACACCCACACATTGTCATAACAGAAGATGGGGTGACTGCACCATGAAAGAATGAAAATTACTTTCAAAGCAAGTCACAAGTATTTGAAGAAAAATTAAAAGACTTTCTCCCTCCCAACATTCTTTGTGCAAGAACGTAACAAGTAACAATCTGTGACCTAGAGATCCCAGAGCACCCTGCATTCATGAGCTGCTTGAGCTGCTTGAGCAAATAAAAAATTCTCTCTAGACTAAAGCATTGCTGAAAACATCATTATGGGGTCATTTTACCACCACACAGAATTCTGGTTCATGTCTCACCTTAGATCCTCAGGTATAACATAAACATATAAATAATGACATGGTTTTGTGTGCATGACATAAATAGAGAAGTAAAGAAAGGCCCATCCCAGGACTGGTGAAGGGGAGAAGCGGTCTTACATGGAACTAGTGAGGTTATGAGCAAAGCTTTGTGAGGAACCTGTGTCTGGATTAGCAGAGGACATGCAGGACACATGCTGCACTGGCACAGGCGTGCAAGCAATCTCGAACTGGAGCAGCATGCAGGAGAGGGATGCAGCAGAGCAGTCTTGTGATATGGCCATTGAGTTATGTGGTAAGGCTGTGAGATTAGAGAAGTAAGTAGACTACAATACCTGGTAAGCGATGGCAAGCCCTCCAGTGTCAGCTGTATTCTCCAACAGTGTAAAAGTACCATTGACCTTAAAGCCATAGCTTTCATACTGTTCAACCAAGCAGTCTATAGATTTCTGTAGTGCACTACTGTTGCATGTAGGACAGCCCCCAGGCAGCACTGTAGGGGGAAAAAAATCCTGGAAAGTAAAGGTATTCCTGGCATTCACCTGTATTCCTCACATTAACCACCGAGTCTTCTTAGTAGTCAGCATGGCCTGGAATGGGTTTTCCTTACCTTCATCTACCTTAATAATATATATATTATACATTTATATAAGGACCATGATTTCAGATCCCCTGAGGGAAAGCACCAGTGGGGACCCAGAAGAGCAAAGAAAGACACCACAGCTGGTACCCACCATAGCCATAGAATGTGTGAAGAAGTTCATGCGCCATGAAGACCCCAATGGCTCCGAAGTTCACAGCACTGAAAAATGAACATGAAAAGAGTGCTTTTGAAAAGAAAAAGAGGGCAGATGAACATTCTTTATAGCCACTGAGCACAACTGTGGGCTACACAGGAACATTCTATTCTGACAGCACACAGAAGCATTTTCTATTTATTGTCTCTCAGATGCGGTACACTGTAAAAATGCAGATACAAGTGTAAATTACTCTATTAATCTTTAAAATTGTACTATGGGCTTGCTTTAAAGTATTCATAGCTAATAAACCATCATAATAATGAAGAGTCTGTGAACAAGATTCTGCCTTTATTAACTCATATTTGTTATTGTTGGGGTATGGCCTTATTTACCCACTACGGGCTGAACTGCACAAACTAACTGCAATGGTAATCATACAAAAGCAGGATGGTTGGAGAAGCAATCTTGCAAAAGTTGTCTAATGAAAGACGATGCATAAAACTGGCAAGGCAAATTAAAATCATGAAAGTTTGATTACAGTTATTCTGGTCTAGCACTGGTGATCTCACTGCAAGCAAGAGATTGCACAAGAGACCTCCAGCAGTTCTTTCTAATCAGAATATATATGATTTATGCAATGAATTTACAGTCACACAAGAGTACACTCAAAATGCATTTCCGTAATATGAAATTATGAGCTCTTTCTTTCTTTACATGTACTGATTAACATTGCTTAAGCATGAAATTATTGTAGTAGATCATCACGGGGAACTCACTAGGAAGTGACAAAAAACAACTAATGCTTATCTTCTTTTAGAACTGCTCTTTCAGAAGCTCTGTAGCTGATAACTTGTAATTGCTGCCAGAGAAGCTGTGGATGCCTCACCATTGGATGTGGTCAAGGTCTCATTGGACAGGGCTTTGAGCAACCTGATCTAGTGAAAGGTGTCCCTGCCCATGGCAGGGCGATTGGACTGGTTAACTTTAAAGGTCCCTTCCAGCCCAAACCATTCTATGATTCTAGGATTCCATAACAATTGTATTGCTTTGCTGACTTCTTATTTTAAAAATTTCCCTTACAGTCATCTGATTTGGCTTTTGTCAGTAAGATTTAGGCTTTGGAGCATCATCTGAGAAAATGTTATTGTGCCAACTCACCAAAAGCTGTTCAAGTTTGACTTATTTCATTCGATGGGGATGACAGTGAGAAAAATATATTTTACTAACACTCAACAGAAAAGGATTAAGAAGTTGTAGACACTTTTTCAGAGAGGAAGGATATGGCAGGTGACAGCCCGTACCACTGGAAAATTTATTTTTTCCTGTTATTCTTTTGAGGTGTCTGGTTTTTCATGCTATAATGAATTCATTAAATACTGCAAGCGCTAGAAGATGTCATACAACTAGTGGTAGAAGATCATCATGGAGAAAATAATTGCTTTTAACTGAGACATGTTTCTTTCAAAATGCAGCCTCTTACCACAATGTGAGATTAGCTTTCAGTACAATGGGATTAGGAGAAGTTTCTATCCATTATTGTGTAAAAAAGGACATCAAATAATATTTTTACAGTCAACTGTTTTAAGTGCTTTTAATATCAGAAAAAAATCACTTAATAGATCTATTCCATATGATGAAAGAACCCAGCTCTAAGAGTGTAGCCCACAGAAGTGTCATTGTTGCAGGGGAAGACTCAGAATGAAAAATGTATTTCCTTTTTAGAAAAAGTTTCTTTAAAAAAAAGGAAGAGAAGAACTATGTTTGATCCATTTGAAAAAGACTTCTGATAAGAAGTTGCTCTGTGAGGCTCCTATTTTCTCTGCATTAGATTTCTATGGGTTAGATGCTGGAACTCTTGGAGTCTAGAAATTAGAGGCAAATGTAAAACATATTTTTTGCAGTTAAGCTACATGGGACTTCTGTCTTTTCGCTCTGGAGTAATATACTTGGCTTAGCTTAGCTTCGCCTAGATTCTGATTTTGTTCCAGCAGAGTCAATGATCACACTCTTTCAGAATTCATAAGGCAGTATCCATGTGGCTTTAGAAAAAGCTACTTTTTCCCCCTTTACAGTGTCATTCTGGGATGCAGTAAGAAAGAGGTTAAAGACAGACCCATTAAGGTTCTTCCTTGGAAACATGGTGCAGCCAAGGGCCTACATCCATCTTCCACCTTTGCAGACCCTCCATACCTGGGAAACTCCATGTGGAAAAAAGGGCTGCGGAACATTCCAGCAGGAAAGACCACCATGTGGTGCCTTATTGAGTAGTAAGAACGCACAGTCCAGGGGGACACATACCAGCTAGAAGCAGAAAAAGAGAAATGAGAGAATGTGTTAACTCCTTATCTCATACCTTGCTCCTTTCCTCCACTGGGCTTGCAAAAATGGTCTCCTCAATACAATTATTCATACAGCAGCAGCAAATGATGAAATTCACATTGTCTGGAGTTAAAGGTGTTTGAAATAAACCTTCACTTGTTTACAGATGGTCAGACCTATTAGCTTAACTTTCACACACATTAGGGGATTCACTCTCACAACTTCAAGGCTTTTTTAAGCAGCATGCAGCAATGCAGCCTTGCAGCAAAGGACAACAGCATCTTGTCTTGGATTAGAAGCGTTGCTGGCAGGTCAAGAGAGGTGATTATGTCCCTCTAATCCAGGACTGGTGAAACCACAGCTGGAAGTACTGTGTCCAGCTCTCCCCACCTCCCTGCCCATCCCTCCTGTCCTGTCCCTCCTTCCTCAGAAGAAGAGAGACAGACATTTAACTGAACGCAGCCCTGAGTGATCTGATCTAGCTGACCCTGCTTTGAGCAGGACAGTTGGACTTGAGGATCTCCATAGGTCACTTCCAACCTCAGTTAGTCCACAAGTGCATGATTCTGTTATATTTTTCAGATCAGTATCTGTCACTTACTTATCCTGTGAGTGATTCTGAAGGAGTTTCAAGTAGGAATTTTCCCTCAGTACTTTCAAGCAAGCCACCACATTGAGGAAAAAAGTGTCTTCATTTATCTCCAACTGAGGGAAGAGACAGGTAATGTGACTCATAGGGCATGAGTGAGAAGTGAATTAGTATGAGAAAAAGTCTCATGGGTCAAAAAAGGATTCATCAAAAAACAAACCAATGGAATACTTGTGGGTTTTCTCCCCCAGTTCTAAAGATCTTCAGTTTAAGATATGACAGGAATGTTATCTGCAGGCCGAACAGAACATACAAGGAGGTAACAAACAATCTGTATCAGGCCAGCCACTCTGAATAGGAGACAGCACAGGCAACAGTACAGAAGCAACAGATAAAGGTTCTGTGGGCCCATATGTTCCCAGAAAATGAACAGTAGGAAATTATTATTGTTCCAGAGGTCATAGCCTCTTTTAGCAGCAGATAAGATAGCAGTTGGTACAGGTAAACTGCCAATAATGAGGCAGGCATGTTTACATTGTATAGCTCACATTCTGGTATTCCAGGTTCACTTTGGCAGACTGGAGTATGTGAGCTGGATAGCCAATGTCCACTTGTAGTTTGGAAACCTAAAATTATAATAAACAAACAAACAAACAGACAAACAAAAAGAAACATGACCGATGGGAGGCTTTACATTCTAGAAGTCCTATTTAAACTCTATTTCTAAACAACCTAAATATAATCTGTGAATCAACCCTTCAAAATGACAGCTACTCTGTTTCAACAAGACTTCTACTCTTGCTACTCTGCTTTCTTAACTCAATGACCTGAGGTCTAATGTTATTCTACTCTGCTTTTTTTTTTAGAGCATAGTTTTTATCTGTGGACAAATAAACAATGAGCCTTTCTATGCCTACACATCAACGTATGACCACATGTGTGTGATAGCACTTGCAGACACCACATACAGTTTGCACCGTGTACAAGACATCTATTTAAGGCTGTGTGCCTGTGGAAGCAGGTGGAATATGTGAAGGTGCAGGCCCCTTCCTTTCCTTCTCCAAAGACTTCAGGGAAAGGAACGCCTCAGCAACTCCTGCCTTCTGCACTCACCAAGACTTTAGCCTCTTGGCGGGTCTGTTCATCCATCCATTCCAACTGATCCAGTTGGCCATAGAGAGCATTTTGGATTTCAGAGAACATCTGCTCAGCCTGCCACGGAGAAAAGAAGGCACATTCAGGACTACAGAAAAACATTGCTCAGGCTTAGGTACCATCACTCCATGTTCCAGCAATTCAGCCACAGAATAACTGGGGGGAAATTCCTTTTCTTGTGATGAAAGAGGAGATTTCAGTTTCTACAACGATTTAGGTTGAGTTATTTGGCATTCAGTGGTTCCTCACAGGGCTCACCATTCTCTCCCATACACCTTTTCATCTTGCCTCTCATGGTAACTTAGGGAAACATAATTCTTTTTTCATTCAATCCCTGCAGGGATAGGAATGGACCAGATGACTGCCCCACTTTTTAAATGAAATGAAAATTCAGTATCCACAAGTATTTCATGCTGGTGTCTCCCTTTCCACAGTTATGGCAATCTGAGTCTCTTCACAAAATTATGCTTTGTTCATTCAGCTTTGTGCTTCACTACACATAGTCTTAGTTTTCCCATTAACTTTTCTTGGGATTACTTACTCTTGTCACTTTTTACACTGCAAACTCTTTACAAAACCTAGCACCTACATTAACTTCCTTCAAAAGAAAAAGGAACGCTAATCATCAAAGGAAAAAAAAAAATCTTTTTCCACACTGCAGGCAGGTGTTCCTTTTACTGTGGATCTACTCAGAATGTTTTGGCATTGATTTGTTTTTGTACAACTGGTCATACAATGGTTTAATGGCTTTGCAGTTGAAAATCTTATTTGATATGTCAGATTGGTAATGAATACTGTTAATACTGCCATTCCAGGAAGCACAGGGAGACTGCATGCATTTGTAGGGCTGTCATAGATATTGGTGCTGCACACATGACTTTGCTAACAATTGAGATAAAGATATTTTTTAATAATATTTTAACATAGGTTATTCTAGAAATGACAGCAATGTCTTGGTCTGACATCTTTCATACCCAAAATAGGAGGTGAAGTGTGTAAGTATGGGAATATGTAAAAAGGTATAAAACCTACACATGATTTTGCTGCCTTAATGTGGTCTTAAACTGGCATGCCAAAAAAAGAAAGAAGTGAAGCTGAGCTCTGCTTGATGGTTAAGAGGATGAATACCTACAAGTTTCTTGGTCTGCTGAGGGAAAATTTCTTGCACAATCATCTGCCCTAGAACTGGCTCAAAGAAAGAGCTGGTATCAGTCAAGCACTTCCTCCAGCGCTCAGTTGGGACCTGTAAGAACAGAGAAAGAAATAAAGACATGAGAGTGAGGCCAAAGAGATAGGAAGACAGTAAAAAGATATGTAAACATGCAGTCAGTATCAAATACGCCGCTATCTAAAAATGACAGCAGTGAGTGATAAGTAATGTAGTTCCATTTAGGCTACCTCAGAAAGCTTTAATCAAGTAGAAGACTGATTTTCTTACGATTTACTTCACTTACTTCCACACAAGATGAAGTTCACATGCTAGCTGACACCCCATGATACAGTGCACTTAGCTCTCTAAAGTTTTGTGTCATGTCTACTCCCACATTTCTTTTGAGAAAAAGGAAGCAGTTAATGCCCTAGGGCAGGGGTCCTCAACCTTTTTAACCAGGGGGCTGGCACTCGGATGACATGTCAGGAATCATCTGTGGCTGCTTGGTTTCCCCCGCCAGCCCCCAGCGGGTGTGTTTGTGTGTGGGGGATGGTGGTTCTTTAAATACCGGGAGCCGGATTGAGGACCCTGGGGGGTGGTGGTGGTGGTGGTGGTGGTGGTGGTGGTGGTGGTGGTGGTGGTGGTGGTGGTGGTGGTGGTGGTGGTGGTGGTGGTGGTGGTGGTGGTGGTGGTGGTGGTGGTGGTGGTGGTGGTGGTGGTGGTGGTGGTGGTGGTGGTGGTGGTGGTGGATCCGTCCCATGGGCTGTAGTTTGAGGACCCCTGCTCCAGTAAGAGTAAGAGTCACAAATTTGAGAGACTCCATCCAGATGAGGCATCAAGAGAACATCCAGAAGGCATGTCCTGGTGTGTTCAGCTGCTGGGGAGTCTGAAGAAGATGGTTAAGGGCTAACTCACCATTCTAGATCCCATTTTTCCATAAAGAATCTTAGATAGCTCCAGGCGTGCATCTTGGAATCTACTGTCAAGGGCTGGTGAGAGATTCCCAACCAGACAAACAATCATATAAATGTGAAGGATCCTGTAGGAAAATGACATTTAAAAAGACTGAAGATTGAAGGTTGGTCACAATAAACACAGAGGCGTGGCAAGTATCAGAGGAATAATTTAATGCAGAGGAACTCCAGTAACCTGAACAATGACAATGAAGTACTCTGGATGGGCTACACCTGGGGCTGAGTCAACCAAAGAAATGCTCTCCCCAGAACACTGATGACTCAAGGGGTAATTGCCTGCTGGGGCACAGGATTCTTTGTGGGAAGCAGGAGAAAGAGTGTTTTTAGGACTGGGTGAAACTTATAGAGTATTTTGAGGGGTCTGTGGGATTCGTTAAGACTTATTATGGGATGTTTATGGGAAGGACCAAAGGCAGGGAAAGGGAAGGGATCATGGTGTATTGGGGGAAACACGTGTGGGAAAGTGGAGAGGAAAAGTGGTAAGAGGGAATGGTTGAGCATAAACTCGTGGCTTGCCTGACTGAGCCTTGCACATGGTCACCAGAATCTGTCCTATCTTATTAAATGCTGTTCTTAAATAACATTCTGTTCTCAGTGTGTGGGGATGGGACTGGATACTGGAGAGACAAGGAGTCTGAGAGTTGCCTGCTGGAGGGACTTTGGTTCAGGCTAGCTGCTGGAGACAGCACGGGTCTGAGGGTTGGCTGTTGGAGAGACTAGCAGTTTGGACCAGCTGCTGGAGAGATCTGCCTGTATATGTGTGTTTGTAACAGGAAGGTACCAGAGTACCAGCAACCAAAGTGGTGCTGCAGGACTCGGGAACTCATACATCCAGGTGCCAGCAGCTGTGGACACCAGGGGATCTGGCCCCAGCTTCTGGACAGACTGAATATCTGAGACCAGCTACTGGAGTGATCCTTACTGTGTATGTTCATATATATATTTCACTAGTATAGACCAATACTGATCAGCTGGAGAGGAGGAACAGGATCAGGCTGTCTGGGCTGTTCATGTTTGTATGAATGCTATGCATGGGTGGGTGCCAGTAAAGGCACTGTGTTCCATCTCTGTTCATCTGTGTGACACCACATACATTTGTATGTGTGTACATATATGGTGTGTGCATGTGCAAGTCTATTTGGAATATATGCTAAGCCTTAGTACTGGCTAAACCTGTGGATACAGAGCCACGGCACCCTTGCAATCATTAGGCTACTGGATTCAGCAGGCTTTAACATAGGCCTCTAATATTTCTTGAGGCGTGAACAACTAAAACCAGAGATATTGACTCCTACCTTTTCTTGTGCCACTGTTTGATGAGCTGTGACATGCCTCTTAAGTAATCCATGTCATGCACTGCAACTGGCTGAGAGAGGTTCATTGGCATAGGGTGGAAGACAGCCTGGAGACACGACAGCCAGTCAATAGCAGGTGCCTTTTCCTAGAAGTAAAATGGAGCTTACATGCTGAACTATGGATCCAAGAAATACCTGGGATAGTCTCCCTAATACTGTGTAAAGAGATACTTCCAACAAGTTAAACTGCTTTCATAATGTGGGTATTGATTATAGTGGAAAAGGACAATTGCCTTTTTTTATCAAATTAGCACTGGGGAAGGGGTGGGCCTGAAAAATCCAACTGCTGTCAATAAAAGATCGTAAGTTAATAGATTATTTAAAGCTCAACAGACTTCAAGTTGCAAAGGAATAGTATCTAAACAGACTGTCTCATATCTGTTTTAATCTAGATCTTAGGAATGTCTATGTATGAGCCACATGGAATTGTGTTGCTCGAGTTCGAAGGCATAGATACCTGTAGCTCCCTAATGGTAGTGCGAAAGAACAGCATCCCCCTCTGCTGTCTTTCCTGCAGTGGGGTGACAACTCGCTGGAGGTTAGAGATGAAGGATAAAGTAAGGGAAAAGGAATCAGTGGGATCATCCAGTGGCCCTCCAAGTAGGCCCCCCAATTTCCTCAAATATGAGAGATACACACGGAGAACCTGCAATACAAAGCATATGATCAGCGGGAGAAACATGACTGAAAATTAGTCACCCCACCCATCCAACCACCTTGACCATATAAGCTTCAATTTTTCAAAACCACTGCATCCCTGTACCTAAAACTGTCTTCTTCACTGCAACATCCTCATGTAATTCTTCATGTGGAATCAGTTTGCCAAGTACAGCTTCTCTCTCAGTGAAGAACACTGAATTCTCAAGAGGTTATTTTTGTCCCAGCTTACAATTACATTAAATACCAGAGTAATTTTGGGGATGTAGGCCTGCCTTTTCTGAAGGCAAAGGAGAGATGTGTAGTAATACAATGAACCAGTATTTTTGATGGAAACAAAATGCCAGAGTCTTACTTCTATGTTTATGAGGTATCAAAGGAATGCTTGTGATGGGTAGACAGGGTTTTTGGGTTTTTTTGAGGACTTCTCTGAAAGTCAGACCGAGAAACTGAAATAAACTCAGTTTTTATAAAGTTCAGAAAAATTACAGAGCTCTGATTAAATTAATTTTGCTGCAATGACTCCCAAAGTCAAAGAGCTTTTTTCCCCTGCTTAGGTTAAAACATTTTAAAATAACTTCTAAAATGCTAGTTACCCCTCCCCCAATACACAGATTTAAAGTTACAAAGCCTTTCTTTGGATGGTATTTTTTATAAATGTTCATTCAAGGTGGAACCTAGAGGGAAGCCCAGGTTCATGTTATTTAGCAAATACAAATTTGAACTATAGCATTCTGTTTCTACACTAGGAGTTGTAATCCTGGCATATAAAATGATTTGCACTTTACAAACTACCTTTTTGGAAAAGTAGAGACTTTTGTAAAGAATTCCTTCTGGAGACATTTTCAGAGGTCAGTGACTGTAACCCACGGAAACAGACCACTCTGAGCCAGGAGGCATTTCAAGGAAATTCCTACACCAAATACCTTTTTACCTTTCTTCAGCCTCTGATATGTTACCTCAAGATAATTTTGTTCTTTGATTTTACTCTCAGGTGGCATCTCAAACTCAGGATGATCAATCTGCAAAAAGGAGTAAAGGAAAAGCATCTCACTATTTTCAGAAACACTAGAAATGTGAGAATATGCTTAACAGGCTTTGTTAATTTCTGTGTCTTACTTTTACTTTTGGAAAATGTTTGCTAAGTAATTTTTGTGGCTCTGTCATATTCTGCAGCTCATTTACAAGCTCATTACAATCTGCAGTGACTGATGGTCAAATGTAAACCACATTGAATATTTCTACATGATGTAGTGGATTTGGCTGACAGAGAGTTAAGTTTCTTCATAGCAGCTCGTATAGGGCTGTGTTTTGGATTTGTGATGAAAACAGTGTTGATAATGCAGGAATGTTGTAGTTACTGCTGAGCAGTGCTTACACAGAGCCAAGGGCTTTTCTGCTGCTCACACCATCCCACCAGTGAGTGGGCTGGGGGGCACAAGAAGCTGGGAGGGGACACAGCTGGGACGGCTGACCCCAACTGACCACCGGTGTTTGCCATACCATGACATTGTACTCAATAATAAAAGTGGGTGTGAAGGAGGTTGGCAAGGGCTGCCATTGCTTGGGAACTGGCTGGGCAGTGGTCAGTTGATGGTGAGCAATTGGTGGGTTTTGCATCTATTCCTTTTTTACCTTATTGTTCTTTTTTCCCCCCTTTTTTCCACTATTAAACCATCTTTTTCTCAACCTGTGAGTTTTCACACTTCTATACTTCTGATTTGGGGTGGGGGTGTGAACAAGCAGCTGTGTGGTGCTTAGCTGCCTAGCAGGTTTCAGTCACAACAGTGAGCTGCAAAATTCATAGTACACTGTGTATTAGACACTTAGCACTCAGAGTCCGTTATTGTACTAGTCATACCAATCAGCATTAGAAGAAACAGTCCCTTCCACAATGAAGTACAGTCTACACTGTCAGGCAGGAGAAGTGAGAAGAAGTAAGCAATTTATTCTTCCTTATCTGCTTATTTCCAGAAATAAGTGCTTTTTATGTCATAAAATCAAGTTTACTGAAATTTAGGGAAAACTTTCTTCACAGAAGAACATAGGCTTAAATTCAGCAAGTTTGGGTCTCATGGGCCATGTAATTGACTCTTTATTCCCAGTGCTTCCTGAAAAATTTCTTTCTTTAACCTGCTTACCTGAATAATATTGGTCTTGAGGTCAAAAGGACTGGGTCCTACATGGACTCTGAAAAAGGGAAATGTGCTGTATCTGCCCATGAGAGTCCGAAGAGTTTCATTAAAGTCTTCTGCTTTCCCTGCACCTGTCATATTCCATCCACCAACCTAGAGAGGGGGAGACACAGCATGACAGCAGGTGAGAAAAACACTTGTTTGGTCCATATTTACAAAATAATTTTTCACTTCTATGAGCTCAGTCATTATGACAACTGAGAAGCAACAAAGCAAATAGCAACAGGGAAAACTCATGAAGAAGTCTACATACCCTGTTGGCTTTAAAATGACCTGATACTTTCACCTAAGCAAAGCAATGAACTGCAAAATGACACAGGGAAAAGGAATGGTATTCAACAGAACAAGTTATACAGGAAAAAAGCAGGAGAAGGTGAGACGAAAAAGGTCTCTGTTCTAAAGCCATCCAGAAGGACAGCCAGGGATCAGGGATTACAGGTCCCACCTCCCTGACAAGCAGATTTGCAGATAGACCTGCAGTCACTGTTCCTTCTGCTGGAAGGTTCTGCATCCTCCTTGGAGATAGGGTGTAATCACATTTAGCATGGCAGCCATGTACAACCATCCCTGGCACTGAGAAGAGTCTCCCAGAATGGAAAGAAAAGCATTTTCCTCTTTAAACAAGCTCCCCTGAAGCCTGGAGTAGTGGATGGCCATCACATCTCAGACACAAAAATTTCACCCATTTTGCAAGATGATCCTTGATCTGGAAGTTGGATCCTATTGAACTGAGCTTCTGAGATTAAAAGTGATCCCTCTTTGCAGTCTTGGTTGTTGTTCAGTCCTGAAGTAATATGTAAGGTCATGAGGAATGATTCAGATACCTGATGTCAGAAAATCACATCTTGAAACAGCATTTAAAGCTAGACTTCTGATTTAACACCTAGAAGTTGTACTGTGAACCATGAGCTTATTTCAGGGCCAGCTGCCAGCAAAATTCCAATATGTAGGGCCATATGATCCTAACTTCCTTTTCCCTGCAGGAATTACCTTCTAAAGGGAGAGGAGACAGCAGAAACATTCACCTGATTTAGGAAGTCCTTCAATGGTTGAGTTCCTTGGGATTCTATCCGTTGCGTATCCATACAGGATCGATAGAACCGGATTGCTTTCTCCTTAGCTGAGCCTCTTATCCCAGACTGTGGGGCCTCTGAGGAAAAAAAAAAATAATTTGGGACAGTATTAGAGCACAGAAAGCTGTGAGAAAATATTATACTGTGCTTTGATTCAGAACAATTTAGTAAATACATCCACACTTTCCATGGTCACTCAAAGCAAGAGACCTTCTAGTGCCATGACCCTTCCTGAGGCCAAATACATGAGTTTCTTTGCATGGGAACAGGGGCACAAGCAGAAGGTGGTACACATCTGGGCTTCAGTCCCACTTGGAGTCAGGACACATGACCAGAGCGCACATTCAGACAAGCACAGTGTCTGCTTTTACAAGGCAACAGGAAATGGTTTGGGCTGCTGTCAGAATTTTAAAGTGTGACTTTCATCTGTTAGATTTGGTAAAGGGTACTAAAATGTTTTAAATGCAGCTGTTGTAATATGATATGATCAAGAATAAATCTGTACATGTAAGATTGTCATACACAGAAGAATGAAGAGGCTGGACACAGTCCCTGTTAGGAATGATTGTGCTCTCAGTTAGTATTCCCAGCTCTGACTGAGGAAGATGCTGAAGGTAACACACCAATCATCTGTCCCTACCTAAGAGCCTTTTCAGGATCAACTGGTTTTCTTCCAACAACACATCAAATACATTTAGTGATTCTTCTGTGGTTCTGTTTGAGTGTTTGCCTTCCCAGCTGCCACACGCATATTTGTAGAAATCCTCACAGGGGTCTATAGTGTCATTCCTAGAATTCAGGAGTCTGGCCAACAGTGTAAGACCCAGCTCGGCATCACAGGATCCTGGGCAGGAAGTAAATAGGAGAGAACTGAACAGTAACAGTGGAGAGTGAGAACAACTCCAAATGAAAAAATGAGAAGTTATCTGTGGGACATTTCCCCTGAAAGATTTAGTTTTGGTACAAACCCCTTTGCATGCAGAATGTTGAATTCCATGTAAGTTTTTGCTGAATATGCAACAAAGCGTGCTCTTTCACTTCACAGGAAGACTGCCTTTGCACATTACAAGGGAGATACTTTGAATAAAGGACAAGTAATCAGTCCAGAGATGGTGTCCTTCGTTCATACTGCCTAGGCAGTCACAGGTTGGATTATTCTGCCTTCTCGGTGTATTTTCTCTGAATCAGCCAAATCTGGCCAAATGATAAGCAAGAAGCAACTGATGGTGTCAACGTATGGAGCAAAAGAAGGGCAGAGCACAGAGAAAATAAGAAGCCAAGTTTAAAATGTGGAGGGAGATGTTCATGTACGGGAAACTTTTCTCAGCAATCACATCTGTTAAATCAGGACAAAGACTTTCTAGTACATCTTGCTTTGATCTAAAACTCCCTTTATCTAAACTGCTGTAGATCACTGGGTATGTGTTCTCATCTTGGTTCAGTGTCTTGTATCAACATCAGTTCAGATCAATTATTTACTGAGATAAGCTACTTGTAAATCAAAGTAAAGCATTCTATACTATGGTTTCAACAGTTGACATGGTAAAAGGTAGGCAGAGTAGAAGCAGACAAGATCTAAATTAACAGTTTTCCCTCGGTCTATGTAGGTTTCCAACACATAACAGGGGCAAAAGAATAATAGTACATGAAGAGTCAATGATTTATTTTTGAGCAGGGAATGTGTGTATCCACCAATGTAATTGCACTTTTAGTACCAAGCATTCCATATGCATAAACATTTACATGGACCGTTCTTCAGATAGTCCTTTAGCAAATTTGAAAGGCAAATTAATATTTCTGGGCTATGCTCACAGCTCCCCCATTAGTGAGGGACTGTAGCTTTTCTTTTGATACTATGACTGCACTGATCTGTACTAGAAAACTAGGACTAGACTTACTAAGTCAGAGACAAAAAGGTGGAGGAGGAGCTCCAAATTTCATATTCAGTCCAGTTTCCTGGAGGTGACTACAGACAGAGCATGACATGATGATAAGATGCAAGCAATATAATGATGCTTTCCCTCAAAACTGGGCCCAGGCATACTAAATGGCAGGCAGAGAAGGAGGACAAGTTTGGGGTTCCCTCCCCACTATGACCCAAGGAAGATACAGAATAGTGTACCTTTTTTACAATTGGTGTTAGGATTCTTTGAGATACTGAAAATCTGATTCTTAAGAGAGATGCGAAGCCTAATACACAATGGAGGCATCTAGGAGAGAAAGGGGTCTTACAAATGGGGTGGATGAGGAAGCAGGGAAAAGGATATCCCATCTTATACCTAGACCACAAGTCATCATGATGTAGGTGACAAGCAGTGTAAAGCCAAGGAGAGTACTGAGAAGAAGTGTACACAGAAGTAGGCTTTTCCCCTGAAGGCATCGTTCTTTTGTTGCACCTGTTCTCAGCTGCTGGTCACAGGTCTGAAGAGAGAAAAATAAGACAAAAAATGAAGACAGAAAAATTAATATTAAAGCTAGCACTGGTCATATACTCTGTCTTCCATCTAATCTACTAGAAAATCACTTGCAGGACTACTGCCAGAATACCAACAGTCATCCAAGTCATCTAGGTGACTCTATTCCAAGGGGCTTTCTCACCTCCTTCGTTTCCCTGTCTTTTCCAGCTACAACTGTTGAACAGTGTTATGAATAATGCATTGAGAAGCCAGCTTGCCTTGAAGAGGTCTGTCCCGCCATAGTTCCTTTTGGTTTATGCACCTTGCATACACCTCCTGAAGATATCAAAGCCTTTTTGAGCCCATAAAGCTAATAACAGGATGGCTAGGACTGGTCATTCTTTATTCTGTTACAGTCTGGCAACCTGGGCACTAATTTCTTATTCCTCCTGAAGAAATAGCTCCTGGATCCTAAGCACTCTAGTCCAATTCAAGCAGGAGAAAAGACTTGCCCTAGTCTAAAAACTGCAGTAAGTCACAGAGAAGATGTTATATACAGATTTTATCTCACTTTAATTTAGTTGTGTTCATAATCTAGGTGTGTCTCTTTAGCCAGTGGAGAAGGCCAGGCACCTTATGGGGACAGCTCTGTTTTAGACATCTGCCTTAGAATGAGCTGAAGTGTCCTGCCCAGTTACCTGTCTTTTTCTCTGTTGACTATGAAGGAAGCTAGCTGACTATGTTAGGATACACCTCTGATGTCTACCTGAATAAAGTTAGATAAAGTGACATTTACTTTATGTGTCCACTGGTTCTACCTACTTTGATGTACATAAGAGGGCAGAACAGCAGATTACAAAAGAACAGATCAGGAATGGACGCTGGTAATATAAGGAAAGGGAAAGAACTGGGGAAAAAAAAAAAGTGGAATAACTGAATAAGAATATACAGTGAGAAAATGGAGGCAAAAGGGAGAAAAGCAGAAGATAATGGAAAACCCGAGAGGAACAGGGATAGAGAAGAAATAGTACAGCAAGCAAGGAGTAAAACTCATAGGTGTAAAACTGATGGGAGTGCTAGTTGGAGAGTCTTACATGCCAGTGTCAGGGCCAGTCCCAACAGCCTCAAGCTTAGCTCCCTGTGCTCAAGCCTGGTTCTCCAATAAAAGAAAGCTGTTTGGGAAACCTTGACAGCCCTTGGAACTCTTTGAGAAAAAGCTAGAAGCAGCCTCGGTGGAGGTGCCCACTTCTTCACCCAGGAGCTGCTTTATGCAGCTGCCGTGCATGATCTCCACCTGAGCTACGCTGCAGCAGCAGTTGTGCCTGCAGCTGGCTGTGTAACCCACTGCCCTGGTCCTGACCTTCCTGCAGACCCGATTCTGCAGGTTTGACCTTGGTCCTGCCTCCTTGCAATGGACTTGCCTGGCAATCTGCATTCTTGGTTCACCCTGGCTACTGCCACCAGACCTGCCTCACCCGCTACCCCCATTCCCATGCTGTGGGGGTGTACCCCTTGCTGATGAAGTCTTTACTTTTTGCCTGCCTTGTCATGACTCTCAGTTGCTAGACTGCCTACCCTGCTGCTCCCTTACATGCAGTAGGTAAACCGCATTTGTCACTACACTCTGTATCTGTCTTCTTTTCCACAAAAACAGAAAACAGATCTTTACAAAAATCACAAGAAGAAATGAAGCAAAGGAAAGCCAAGGAAATTAATAAGTCTGCTGTTAATGATCTTGCCTAATATACTATGTACAATTCCTGTACAAAAATATTAGCAGAACAGAAAACACAGAAAGAAACAGAAAAATGGACCTCATAATTTTATATTTTTCAAATGTGCATTTTATTCAGTCATTAACAGAAGCCTCTCAAGAGCAGACGTTAGCTTACTTGACTCATGGAAAATGCTAACAAGGGTTAAGTGCCTAACAGCTTTTCTCCCTTTTAAAATACTATTCTCCTGACTTCTTTAGGCAGGATGCAGAATAACTAAATGGAGAGCAAGTACATACAAGTGAATCCTGGCATTAAAAGATGCTAGATACAGAACATGATCATACTGGCAAAATACAGTGTAGGAAATATAAAGCAGGAAATCCAAATTCCTTTCATACACCCCTTGTAGTAAAAAAGCTCTCAAGTAGAGACTAAGTATCATGACCTAACAGTATGGCAGGGAAGTGAGTGAAAGAAAATTTGCTTGGCTGAAAAGGAATAAGAAAAAGTATTCTCCAACATGCAAGCCCTCATCTCTCACCATTTGGGAGAGAGTGAATTATTTACATTCACAATGCTCCAGATTTCTCTACTGCAATGAACATTTTGCTTTTCACATTGAAAATCTGACCTATTCCTAGTACAAAATATTGGTAAGTTTGCAGTTCTTTGGTTTCATGTTATCAGAGGACATCTGTTTCTCTCTTTTGAGTAAGATATGTCATGGCTGTGGAGATCCTAGCAAGACAGTGGTATTTTAAGGTTGTCACAGCAATTTCTGCTGAAATCCCAGTTAACAGTAGGTCTATATTGGGCTTATACATTATGTTCGTTTTGAAATGGGAAGTGCATTAAATAATAGTTTTTTTATAAAACTGTAGGAGAGCTAGACTGTCCCCCTCAAGAACCCAATGTGAAACAACTAGTGAAGTAGCTGGCTGAGCACAGCATACGCCAAAAGAAGAGACAAGGGTGGAAATTGGTTGTGTGCCTCTACTTGGAAACTGTATTAAGGTTTGTGTTACGTGAGCCATAAGGATAAACAGTGTTCTTCAAACAGTCCACCTTCAACAGGAATGTCATTCTAATCTTTACTCTGTTACTGGGGATGAATTTGAGAGAACTTGTGGACTTACATAAACCAAGAAAATAGAGGAAGGCAGTCATACTTAGTTTTCCCTTATATCTTTTCCATGACAACAGCTTAAAGAAAACCATACAAACACCTGCTCTTTCAGTACTCTTGTCAAGATACTGACCTGGGCAATAGCCCTGTCAGAATCCTTGTCTTGTGTGACCTCCACTTTTATGCCACAAATGGACTAAATGTTTCACAGGCACCGAAAAACAGAGCCCTTCCTAATTCAGAGACCCTTGGTCGAGGAAGTATGCATTTGACTGGATGGAACTGGAGATGGGATATAAACACTTCTCACGCTCAGGATGCAGGAGCATTATACACTTGCAGGAAGCAGAAGCACTTTATTGTGGTGTGTTTTGAGGCTTGGCTGCCTCAGCCAGCATGCTCCACATAAAGGGACAAGTGAATAGTTTGAACAAGCCTGTGGAACAGAATAGAACGCCTTTAAGCTCTGACAGAGGTTTTCCATATGGGCCTCGATTATGAGTAAGTGAGAAGGATGATTCGTATTTGCATGAAGTTGAAGGTGAATGTAATTTCCACTACAATTTCAGTTTTTTCATGCTTTTCTTTGAAGAATGTGCAAGTGCTCAGATTTAAATGGCTTCACTGTAGCTAAGTGAGATCAAATGCCTGTAAAATGACTAAAAGCTGACTTATAATTGTCCTTAATTATAAAATGAATAGTTTTGAATTTGTGTACTACATGAATCAGCCAATTCAAATATGAGCGTGATTTAGGCTAGCAGAATCTTGACAGGTACTATTATTACTAAAACAAGAACTATTTGATGCAATTAAATCAGCCAAAGAACTTTATTTTCCTTCAGCATCTCCTTCTTTCTGTTTGTGAGCCATTCTTCAGTTCTGCAAGGGACACTGAAGTTCTTTTGTGCGCTTCTTCCTCACCTTGCATTTTCCCAGTGTTTTAGTGCTGATGCAGAAATAGAAGCATCTAACTTTTATGAAAATCTAGTAAATTAAAATAAAGACATCAAAGGCAGGGAGAATGGGAGTTATTTTTCATAACTATTTACCAGACAGTTTTGGTGTATTATTTTTCAGCCAGTAGATTATCCACGAATTACTGAATTTGGCTATTACCCAAATTGTGTTTATCACATTAGTTATATGGTTGACATGTTTTCAGACTAATGCCTCAATACTCAGAAAAACATCAACATTTTCTTAAATTTATCTTTTGTCAGTAAATCACCTAAGCATATAAACTGAGCACATTGTATGCCATTTGAGAAATAGTATTTTAGCCATAGTACCTGCTAACATGAGGAACTAAACAGAAAGTTTGCTGAATCATATTCTGGAGTACTAAAAGCCTGAAGCATAACCACAGCCAATAACTTTAAAATTGTGGTTGTTGTCTGATCTTTATCACACAGAAATATGATAATGGATGCACAAATCAAACATTTCTGCACATTATTCAGCCGGAAAATTACAGACAAGGTAAAGTGACTGTATTACAGACACAATTCTTGCAATACATTGAACAGCTCTCACACAACAAAACATACACATTTCTATTTTGTATTATTTAGTTACACAGAAAACTTTACTTATCTCTGTTGTCCTTGAATGTTTTGTACATTTTAGCAACACTGAGCTAACAGTTCAGTTTGGTGCAATTTGCCTGTAAATATGCAATTAGCACTTCACTAGTTATTTATATAAGACATCAAATCAGGAAAAGGACAACGCATTAAGTGGGGAGCAATTAGGCTTAGCATACATTCAGAACATTATGCCATGTTTACCCACAATTATTTGTGGGGGAAAAATCTGTGTCTTTGTGCACTAGTAACTCCTTAAAATAATTTGTTGAAAAAAATGGGGATACAATAAAAGATATTGTTATTGTTAATTGTTATTATTGTTACTACTACTACTACTACTACTACTGCTACTACTATGTATTGGCCAGTGCTTCAGACAGATCCAAATGCAGCCTCAGAGTGGCCTTTAGGATGAGGAACAAGAAAGGCAAGAACCTCTGACTACTCACACCACATACCACATCATTAACTCTGAACACCCTGTTGCAGACCCAGCCGCTGCGGTTCCAGGGGCAGTGAGCGGCGCAGTGCAGCAGTGCAAAGAGGGGTGCAGCGCAGGTGCGCAGCAGGGCGCAAGGCAAGCCTGTGTTCTTACCTCTGCAGGAGTGCTCATCCTGGTCCCTGCTCAGGCTTTGCTCCTGTGGCTTCCACAGCCGGCAGATCTGTTGCTTGTTTACTACCAGTCTTCTGTGCTGAGACACGCCGCTAAGCTCAGAGACAATCTCCTCTTCCCAGCTTGGCTGATTGCTGTGGGGAGGAGAAAAGAAAGGGAAAGCCCTGAGAAAAACACCCTTACAGAAGATGGGAGGGGGGGATGGATACACTTCATCTGCTCTCCACCACCTTCTCTTCTCAACACCTCTGCTTCTCATAAAAGTGTATTTTTTTGTTCCCTTCTGCCTCCCTTGATGATCCACGTGTCTCTCTGTGCCTTGGAGGGGACTGAAACCTTTTCGAACAGAAGTAGGTGATTCTCCAGCTCCCCCAGCCTCTCCTCAGCCCTTTGCTGCTCCCTTTCTCCCCAACAGCCTTACTACCCTGCCCACCCAACGAGCCTGTTTTGGTCTGATATTCTCACTGCTGCTAACCTGTTCCAACCTGCTGCTCTGGGGCCTGGAGGCCCCTGCCTATCACAAGATAGCATGGGTTTGGATCCCGTGCTCCTCCCCCGGCACAGGCAAGGCCAGCATCCTGACTCTCTTGGTGCTGTCGCTCATCTGCACCCCTAAGTCCATTCAAGGGGTGAATACACAACTACTTCTGATTCTTTTTCTTTTCATTAAGAGGCATAAAAGAAACCGCTCATTACGGATTCTATTTACAGTGGTTTGTGGCTTCTCAGGTGACGGCCCAGCCTGGGGGTCATTGTTTCCCTAAGGATGCATATTGGAAAGATCTGAGAGGGAAGTTTCTCTGATTTGCGGACTGGGAACCAGATTCCTTCCCTAAGATGTTAAAAGCTGAGTAGTGGACTTTGGGAATTGAGACCTTCTCAAGTGGCAGCTAGGAGCTGAGAAAGATGGTGGGGAGCAGTTTGGTGTCAGCTTCCAAAAAGACTGAACCAAGCAGAATACCAGGAGAGAACTGTTTACCTCCCCACCTCACTGGTTTCTCAGGGCAGCATGGTGCCTTGGTTCACTAGTCTGAAGATAATTAGATAACTGTCCAGTTGTTCAGAGCTTGCCAAATCTTTGGTCACTGTCCTAAAGTCCAAATCTTCTCACCTTCATCAATTTGACTTTTTCCCCTATTCCTGTAGTGGTGCATAATTTCTTAACATCTTTGATTATACTGTGACAACAGACTTCTTACATGACTGAAAGCAGTAACTTACTGCCAGTCCTCTCCACCACTCGGGTCGCTGGTAGCTATACATTTCTACATTTACCAAACAGCTCTACATACTGTAAAAAAGGCCCTTGCATACAGCAAAAAAGGTCCCTGTTGACCTTTCTTGCCTTGCAATAGGCTACTTCCTTTCATCTTAACATCAGAATCCAATTTGTGAATACTTCTTGCATAAATGATTGAGAATCTTGTTAGTGGAAGTAACAAGATGCTCTTGGTAGTCACAACTCTTGCATTGCTGGGAGCAGCATTACTGTGATCCACACTGTCCAACAGATACAGAGGTGGTCTGTTCGTTGTGGCTTAAATTAATTTACAGCTAGTCAAATCTCAAATCTTTGTGTAAACGGCAAAATGGGAATATGTAAGAAAATTCAACCCATTTAATCCTTTGGTTTAACATAGCTTTAAGTCTTCCATATGTTTCTGCTGCATTCCCCTTTGAGCCTTTTCCACTCTTCCCTACTGTGCATCTTTTTTCACAATATCTGCAGTTCCAGTACTCTCTCACAAATGCTTTTCAGTAGTTGCACTGGTAGTATAGACAAAGAAATGGTACAATAGTGGCCTGGCTAGGTTTAACTGTAAGTGATCTTACTGTGGAGTTACCTTTGTAAACAGACGGGACAAATTTGTTCATAACATTATGTAGGTTATTTATCTGCTTTATCCATGTGTCTGAATTCTTCCATCTTCTAATTACAGCATCCTAAAGTTCTCAAGCTTTAAGTAATGAAATTAATTTTACTTCTATTTTTTCTCATGAACACTTTCTAGGCTTTGAAATTTCTCTGGACAAGGAATTTATTGCCTTTTTGATTATAAAGTGGCTATGATCATTTTGAACACAATGTAATTCAAATTGAAGAAAGTAATAAAATCTTGGCTGAAGTATTCAGCTTTAAAATGCAATTTGGGAAGAGCAAAAAAGCCATTTGCTTAATATGCCAGTGAGTTATGATTGGAGTTAACATGGTTTCATGAGCCCGTATATTTTAACAGGTCCGCTACCTCCTGCTGATTAAATGTTATTTTACCAAATAACTTGACAAAATGTTACATTAATAATGCCACACCAAATGGATTGTCCCACATGCATTATCTAGAAACACTTTGAATGTGTATATACGGACAATTTTTTCCGATCTTGTAAATGAATCAGGACACATCTTGAAAAGTAGCTGGATCACAGTCTCAGTGTAGGTGTGCATAGGATGTTTCAGGACATGAAATGCACATCAGTTTCTCAGTGAAGAGCATGGGTCTTCGAATTTAGTACACGCTTCAGTGGTGCTGTGATGCTGAGAAAACTGTCTTGCAAGATCTGGCATGGAGATTATGTTCCATCTCTTAAGTCATCACAGATCATAATAACATTATACACTGGATCTGACAGACATGACTGTTGGTTTCCATTGGAAGACTGTGCTCCTGAGCACCATTCTGTTGCATAGAGCTCATTAAATAATTCAGTAGGAAGGTTGAACTGTTATGGAGAGAATGAAATCATTAAGATTTGTATTTATTCAAAAAGCCATATCTTTCTTTGGAGAAAATGTGGATTTATTTCACACATATGCTCTCTCTGTGCTTGTGCTCTGAGATACACAGGTATAAGACATATTTAACCCCAAATTAGATGACCCATGCTTCAGAAAAACCTGACTGTGGCCATTAGCTGAAGCTGAGTAACTCAGACACTGCAGTTATGTACTTCTCCAAGCAGAGTTTCTTGCACATATTGGAGTAAGGGCAGAACACATTTGCATCTGGCAGCAACAAGCTGGGGCAGCATATCTTACATTTTCCACACTATCAATAGGATATGGAAGTCTTCAAGTTAGGTGCCACAGGACAGTGTAATGGCTGCATATGCATTTAAGCCTTGAAGAAGGTCTGCCTTGGAGGGTATTGCATGATGGCAGTGTGCAGTCCAACGTCTTTATTGAATATACAGCCTGTAGAGCTTCAGGGATATTGTGAGCTGCATACGTGCAGTATTCACATGTACAAGAACATGGTGCTGTATACATGCTGTTTTTTCCTGCTAGCACATAAGTTTCTTTAAAGATGCCTTTATCAGCTGCTGAATACAACAAAGTTTCCCTGTAAACTTTTTCTAACTACTGATGCAGGAAGAAGGACTGGTGTGTGTGTGTGTGTGTGAGACGTCACGAGTAATCCTTATCGGCTGATTCCCTTCTTATCTTTGAGGCACAGATGACAGCTCTGCTCTCTGGAGTCCACAAATTAGGACCCCTGGCTTTTTTCTGTGTGATAGGCTCTTTCTCTTCTCTAGCTAGCAGTACACTAGCTTTTCCAAATGTAACACTGATCAGCACATTGAAAAAAATAGTGTTGGACAGGCCTTCCAGCTGTCACACATAAAACTGTTTAATGGCAATTATCTTTTAGACTTAGATTTAAATAGGTGTATGGTTCAAAGAAATGTGGAATTATTAAGTGCATTGATGTGTGCTTGACAGATGGGGTTATAAGCGTTCCTTATAGATTCAAGAGTTAGAAAATTAGGCAGATTTCAGAAATTATTTTCTTAATATCTGTCCTGAAGTGAAATTGAATTGGGACTTTGATCTTCAGCATTGTGTGAATGGTAAATTCCCCTGCAGCACTTTGGCAGGGCAAAATTTTACTTCATAGATTGATATCCCAGCTTCAACCTTTCCAAAATAGGTATGTATCATAGACTGCACAAAAATTTGCCAGATTTTTGTAATTAAAGGAAAAAACGAACATTAGAAAAATATGATGCAGCAATGTTAATGTCACCAGACATCTTGGAAACTCATGTGGAAAAGTTATCCCTTACAAAGAGATTGCTTAGTTTCAAAAACAAGCTTGCCTAACTCGAGCTTTTCTACCTCAGATGGTCACCGATGGCCCTACTACCAGTGAGCAGTGTCATTTGTGGGGTAAAGCAACATGAAAGAAATTCTTATTTATATGAAAGACTGTCTGCCAAAGGCTAGTAGTAGTTTTGGTCACCACCAAAAGCACAAATTTGTTTTGAAAACATCAGAACACCAAAGCACTGCGAGAGCTTGCTGCTTCACTAGAGAAGTTCAGGAAACTGGAGGCAATATAATCTGAGAGCCCTCGTCCTCTGCTGTGGATGGGAGGACTGATAGCAGGATAAACTCATTTTAAGCAGCCCAGAACAGGAGCTGCCAGTCAGGGATCTAGCAGAGTGTTCTAACTGCCCTATGGGTAGCACAGAGTGATCCCTTCTGTGGCAAAATTGTTCTCAGAGACTCTTAGTCACATAGGCAGATGGGAATTTTTCACTGCCTTTTTATCCCACCAAATACTTGCTCTCCCATCTACCTTCAGCCCACCAGGTACACAGAATCATAGAGTCACAGAATGGTTTGGGCTGGAAGGAACCTTTTAAAGATTGTGTAGTCCAATCCCCCTGCCATGGTCAGGGGCATCTTTCATTTGATCAGGTTGCTTAAAGCCTCATTCAACCTGGCCTTGAACATTTCGAGTGATGGAGCATCCCCAGCTTCCCTGGGCAACTTGTTCTTCCAACTTCTCTGGGCCACTTGTTAACACCTTTATTTAGGAAAAAGGACAGAAAAGTTGCTGATTCTTCTAACCACTAACATCAGGCAAAAGACATTAGGTTCAGAGGAGGCAGGAAGAAGAGGAAAGACAAAGGCTGTAAGCATGGACTAGCTCAGTGTGTGGTAGTTCAGTTACCTGGCTGAATCTGTTAAAGGTGATGAGAAAAAAGGAGGGCTAGCCTGACCTGTCTGGGTCCTTCTAACTGAAGGTTCATCAACCCACCCAAAAGGAAGAGCATACTCAGGCCTGGAAGCCAAGTGGATAAAAGAGATGCAAGGTGTGTGAATCAGACGTAGAGAGGAAGGGTAGCCTTGATGGCAGAAAAGAAAAGGGGTGGGTTTCAGATAGTAGAGAAGGGAAGCCTGAGAATTAAGACAGAAGGGTAAAGAAGGTTAGCCAAAGAAGCCAGAAGGGGAAAGCACTGAAAGTAAGAATGGCAGAAGATGTTGAAGCTGAAACTACAAAACACCCACCCTATTCTCCTGGATTTCCCTGGGCATAATCCTGCCCTATGTGAGTGTCTTGTGTTACTGTCTATCTCACTTTAGTGTCTCATTTTATTGCTTCACTGGGCACAATCTCTAAGGACAAATAAGCTTAATTATGATAACACTTCAGGCTATTGTTAATGATTTTGTAGTTTGTTGCAGTTACTGTACTAGTGCAAACCTGAATTTTTTTTCTATGCAACCAGGTAAAGACCTATATTAAAAAGGTTTTTCTGTAGTTGCCTGTCTTTTCACACAGTCAAACATTAACAGTGAAATCATCCCAAAACCCCCACGAAGCATTGTTTTCCATTCAGAAAAGCAAGCCTTAGCCTCTGAAACTTTTATTTAAAATGAAGGAGGGCAAGAAAGGGTAAAAACATAATCCCTGAATAAGCAGCCATGCAGCCTGCTATTGTGGAGGCATGGTCAGGCAAATGGAATGTCTGAGGCGAGCAGGCTGCCAGATGGACTCTGTTAGAACTGAATGTCTACCAGCTCTGCTCTTGCTTCTTCGCAGTGCCCCACCTTCTGAGATACATCCTAAAAAAACATTTTCTATAGTTCTTTGAAGTACTGGCTACCTTCTTTGTCTTTTAAAATTGCTTACAGGCTGATTTAAAAGGATATTTGCTCTAAAATTCAGTTCTTATTCTGAAAAGTCAGTAGAACTAAAAATCCCCTTTCATATTCAACACAATCAAAAGTGGTGAATTTAATGACACCGAAGCTATGGCCCACATTGGCCCTACAGAATTGATTGAGATGAGAGGCAGCCTTGTGTGAGATGTGGAGCTGTTCACTAATACCTGCTTACAGCATGCCCAGGCTAACTTCTGTGATTGTGGCAGCAAAATAGAGCTAAGCCTTATGACTTAACGGGTGCTGATGTGTGAGGTGAAATTTCAGAGTAATTCCAGACATTATGGGGCTAGTAAACAGAATCAACTATATTTCATGTGTAGATTAAGTTCTTCTGATGCAGAATCACTTGAGTCATGACTGTTAAAATCAATGGTCATGACCAAAACTCAGAGGTTTGTGTCTCAACATGTATGTTTTAACTATAATGCCACAACTAGAAATTATGTGGAAGCATAGTGTTTACAGTTAAATTAGAAACTATAGGAATTCCAGGGCCATTGGTAATGCTTTAAAAGGTGTCAGCAAGAACACCATTTTCCAATTTTTTTTACAAATAAAAGTACGTCCATATTGTTCACCTTTAATTACAGCTGTGGACCAGATATTGAAGTGTCATCGGTCATAAAAATTCTCCTCTTCTGTTTAGGCCCCAAATCTGCTGTCCCCCTCTGTGTTTTAGATTGTACTTGATTCTAAAGTTCTTCATATACTTTGCAGTATCACAAAAAATGCTTGTGAAACACAAAGAGGACTGACATATTTTTAAAAAAAAAGAAAAAGTCACCTTGTCTCTCCTGAGCCGAACCCTCAATTGCCTGGTGTGTATTTCCACTAAGTTTTCATTTTATCTTGTCTCTTCCTATGCTTTTCATCCTGTTTGGTACCTCCAGCTGCTGCACTCTGTCAGCGGTTAAGGCCTAAACTCAGGACTCTGGAGATTTCGCGTTCCACTCCTTGATCCCGACGTACCGTGTGGGTTTGAGCTGCCAGGTAACTTACCGATGCATCTGTAAATGGAGTGGTTTGTATCTGCCCAGCAATGTGGCATGTTTTGAAATTAGCTAATTTCCTGCGTGACTATGAGGTATTACTAAGAAGTAAAGACTCCAATACACAAAGTCAAAAGACAAACTGAACAGCCTAATTAGCTGGGAAAGATTTTCTCCCAGACTGATGAAGTGGAAACAAATGCATGTTTACTAGACTTCTACGTAGTTAAATGACCAAGTTGTGCTGTCATTCACTTCTTTTCTCAAAGGCAGGATCAGCTTTCCCTCTGTGACACTCTTGCAGCTTCTTGTTCAAAATCTTCTAAAAATTTTGCAATAAGAATATATGTGACTTTTTTTCCTCTGAGTTTTAACACTCTAATTGTAAAAAGGATCAGACTTAGTTATTATGAAGCCTGACACTCCTCGCCCTCCCCATAATGTACATGGAGAAGAGCTTCAGAGTTATTTTTTGCATGCGTAAGACCTTTTGCAGATTTCTTCTCTCTAAACTAAACAAGTCTGGTGCTTTCAATTTGTGCATTTTTTTTTTTAAATTTGCAGTTCTGCAGAAAAACCTTGCTAGAGCTACACAGAACAGTACAATGCCTTAATTTGTACAGCAAACAAAAACTGCTGTTTGTATTTCACAGCATCCCAGCTGTAGTTTTATGATTGTCTTCACAACTGTTGCTGTACCCACCAGATCCTTCCCTGTACTTCTGTTGACACCTTCTTCCTCATCCAGCATTTTTATGCATGTCTTTTTGTGTCTATAAGTATCTGTCCATATTTTTTCAGTCTGCATCTCTAGTTTGTCAAGATGATTTTGAATTCTGAATCTGTCTTCCAAAAACTTTGCACCTAATCCAAACCTACTGAATCTGCAGATTTAATAGTCTCCAGTCACTAGAAAAATAAAATTACCCCTGAATATTGGATGCAGCATTCCAGATGCTGTCTTAAAAAGTGCTGAGAGAATCACTTCCCTTGGTCTACTGGCTATGCTCCTGTTCAAACAGCCCAGAATACTGTACACGGTACACTTGTTCTCTATACATTTACTGAACTACTTTAGTAATTAACTACCTATCTACTGCAGAAGTTAATCCTGTTTAAACAAACTGGGTTTTTTTGGTCGAACCCTTGGAATTTACTTGTGTTGAATAGCACTGATATTATTCGTTTTACCACCAGATGTCAGAAAGATGGTACTGGAATGGACTCACTGACAAAGTTCTCAGGTGCTGCCCCAGCAGTGCTGTCAGGTCTTGGGCCATTCCCTGCCCCTGCTGAGGTGTCTGCCTGCCTCAGTGCAGAGCCAGCACTCACAGCCTTGACACAGATTGCTGCGGGAAGCTGCAGTGGGGCCTGGCCCCCCATACTTTCAGGAGATGCTTCTAGGATGCTCACCCTTGGTCTCTGCCTGGGCAGCACTGCAGCTATGCCTGTGCCTTGACACATGCTCAGCTGGTCTGGGTGCTGATCCTGACCTGCAGACTTGAATTCCTGGCTTGGTCTTGGACATGCCTTATCACTATGGACTTGTCTGACAATCAGTGGGCTGCTGGCTGACCCCAGTTACCATCACAGAGCTTATCTGGTATCCTTGCTCATATGCTGTGGGATGGCATGCTGGACCCTGCCCTTACTGTCCCTGCCTTGCCTTCTGGTAACTTCTTCACTTTCCCTCATGGAACAGCTCCTCCTGATACTCCTTGACACCCATGGCCATTGTAATGCATACTTCATCCATAATTGTCTCTCTGGACTTGCAACATTTTGAGTAGCTTTTTAAATGTACTGATGTTAGCCTCTTCATAAATAGCATACAGGGATATGTACGTACACATTGTGTCCATGAAGATGGGGAGTTCAGGTTCAGCTAACACCCATCTTATCTCTGTGATGTCTTTGACTCATGGGTAAACAGTCTGGAAAATGGCCTGGGAGACCTGCACCTCCATCTGTGCTATGAACTTCAAATTGGCTGCCTAGCAATCAACATTGAGATGGTAAGGCTACACAATGCAGTAGAGGACCTTCTTCACAAGTGTTGGCACCCAGAATGTGATAAGGTGACACTTGGTGACAGGCACTAGGTTACTGCATAGAACCTTGAAGGTGACCTTCTTGATGTCAAAATTTGGCCATTCCTGTGGCCCACCCAGGCACATAACACCATACGACCTCAGGAGCTGGAGGGTCATCTTCTGCAGCGTGAAGAAATTATCTACCCTCCAGCACCTCAGTTTTCCCCTTCCTGGAGAAAAAGATTGGTCCGGTACTTTCTGGATAAATCTAACTGAGACGACAGCAGGAGCAGAATAAAACCCAGCAGCATGGCAGCAGCACCAGTTAGCTTGTCAGTCAGTTGCCAGACAAATGCTCCCCTTAGGTAGCACTAGCTATTCCATTCTAGTTACTTAAGCTGAACCAAGGTCTGAATCCTTTGTTTTGTTAGGAAAAATAAAGCAAATAGTAGCCAAGCTGAATGTCTTTTCTGCAAACCTAGGACCCACAGTGAGAATGCTTGCCAAACAGGTGCAGGAGTGAGGGAAGAGGAAGAATAACTGCATCATGGCCAGATGTGGAAATCAGATCAAGCTCTTCAAACAGGTTTAAGATGCTTTAAGCATTTGTGTACAAAATTTAGTTAATTGTGTATTTTCTGAAAATGTCTTACATTTCTTGCACTTTCTGATATTGAAATGATCTTTCTCTCCCGACAGACAGGGGCATGGGGCCCAGTCCTAGCATGAGACAGCATACACACATGTGAAACTCTTCTCCACCTGTAAATACATAAATTCAGAGAGTTCTGTGAACTGGATTACCACAAGTTTTTAAAAGTGCATCTGAGCCCTTTAAATGCAAATCCTTTTTCTGAACTGAAAAGTCTGTAACTGAATCTTTATCGAATTTGCATGATTAGAGAAAACAGCTGAGCTATTTTAATCATCAAAAAATGTAAAATAACATAGATATTAAATGACTTATTATGATACTTCTTCCTCTGATATAAATAGGTGAGCATGCACTGTTAACAGCTAGTAGCATTGCCCTGCAAGTCTAAGGCTTTCAGGAGCCCATGAAAAGCTGAGTAAAAATTGCGAGTTCTTGAGTTGCTATGTCCATGTTACTTTCTCTCCTTTTTCTAGCAATTGCTATAATTGAATCCATGGCAGGACTTCTAGGAAATGGAACTATTTTGGTTGCCAGTTCAACTAGCTGCATCAGGAGCAAAATATTGTCCTCATATGATGCAATTATGATCTTTCTGAGTTTATCCAGATTCTTTTTGCAGTCCTGGATGATGCTGGATTTGTTCCTAAGTCTGTTTTGCGAAACTTCCTATTATGAAGAACATTTGTTTGTAATTTTAAAGACAGTTTTTATGTTTCTGAACTACTCCAGCTTCTGGTCTGCAGCCTGGCTTAGTGCCTTCTATTGTATCAAGATTGCTAGTTTTACTCAGTCTTTCTTCATCTGGTTGAAGCAAAGAATTTCCTGTCTCGTGCCCTGGGTGCTGATAACATCATCTCTTTTCTCCTTTGCAACCTCTCTTCCTTTCGCCTGGGATGTCTACGATGTGCACGACAACTTCTCTGCTCCTTCAACCATGACAAATTCTTCAGAAAGGAGAGTCACAATGAAAGCTAGTTTCTTTTTATTGATTATTCTCTGTAATGCTGGTATAGCTTTGCCTTTAATAGTGTTTGTGGTTTCAAGCATCCTGCTGATCAGATCTCTCTGGATACACACCAGGCAGATACAAAACAGTGCAACTGGCTTCAGGAATCCCAGCTTAGAGGCCCATATTGGTGCCATCAAGTCAGTCCTTTCCTTCCTTATCTTCTATGTTACGTATTTTATTTCTTTGGTTCCAATTTTAGCTGACGTTTTTTTACCTTTAAGCATCGGGGAAGCCATGTGTATAGCTGTAATGGCTGCCTGTCCTGCAGGACACTCAATGGTCTTAATATGGAGCAACCCCAAATTTCGAGAGCTACTAGCTAGGGTTTTGCACCATGCAAGCTGTCCTGTCAGAACTAAATCCATGGAAAAGACAGTGGGCTAGTCTGGGCTTTCCAGTTTAGATCCAAGTCACCACCAGAGGTATGAAGTAATAGAAGCATGAATGAGTAGGCTATAGGAAACGCGAAGAAGCTGGGAATTTGCTTCACTTAGACATGATCTTGTAATGAAGAATTCTAAAAGTTCTCTCCTATGTTGAAAGATGATTGCCTGCAGAATACATGTACTCTGCTTGCTGTATTTCTTTAGAAATCACCACTGTTTCTCTAAGACAGCAGAAAAACAAGGCCAAGACCTGGACAATAATGTAATCACTCAAAATGCTCTAAGTTACAAATCAGACTCATGATGCTGACAGAACAGACTTGCTTAAGCACCAGCACGTGCAAATTTTAAATGTGAATATGAAACTTGAAAGCTGTTTCTGGTCAGTTAGCACATAATGAGGATGCTAAGGAATTCCCAAAAATTTTTGACTGCTTGTTGATTCTCTAAGTAGAAAAATATTTGTTGATTCTAAAAGCATCTTTAAGATTCCAGTATGATTTGGTAAAGAATGAGACAGCCTTCTGAGCTTCCTGCTATTGATGAACTAGTAATCAGTGTCTCTGTTCCCAGCAAAAAGGTATATTGGATAGGAAAAAGAATTTCCTTAATATCAGACTCTTCTGAATAATGAATTGACAGGATACTATTTTGGGATTTGCTATGGAGAATAGATTCTTCAAATCAGAAGCATGGATTTTTGTCATTTAAATATTGTCAAGTATCATTAAATTACTAAAATATTTAAATTAATTAATTAGCATTACTGATAAAGTAGTTCAGAAATGTTTAAATGCATGGCTTGATATTATCTTTAAAATTTTCTAGAAATTGCACATCTTCGTGAAGTGTCTCAATTTTGACAAGCTGTGTCCTATAATTTTTTCTACACAGGAATTCCTTCAGCTTTAGAAATAAATTACAATTTCCTGGACAAATCACATGTTTTGGCAGAGTCCAAAACTCAGCACATTATCGTTAGACTAGGACTGGAAGTTTATGATCTTTTTCAGTTGCAGTGGGAGTTTACGTTCTTTTAAAGTGACCATCACTTGTGTGGACAAAGCCCATTCTGATTTCACATACCTGGTTTTGATGTCATCACGTTCAGTCTGCTTGAAGCAATCTATCTGTCAACTGAGCAAGTGCTGGAACTGGGTCTTCAAAGAGATTTAAAAATACCAAGTCAAATAATTATTTCTGTTGGGAGTCATTCTTCCCCTTATAAACTGTTCCACAGGTGACAGCAGTGGCTCACAGAGGAATTTTCTATGGCAGGACATGGCAATGACACCATGATGTGGCATCTTCACCATCTGTGAAAAAGGGTTATTCCCAGCTTAGCAGCACAAAACACATGTGCTGGGAGGTCTGGTGTACCCTCTGCACCTGTATGGCATGCTCTTACTGGCCCTGGGGAAACAAACTCTGACCTCTCTGGCCACAGGAACAAGCAAGACACATGGGGTACGGTCAACCCAGAGAACATGCATTTTGTCCTGCTGCAGGCTGAGCCATAAGGTACGTGGCTGCTCAGCAGGAATAGCCCTTATCATATGATTTGATTTACATTATGTTGTTTCTTTTCCATTTCCCCCCTCATGAACAAAGAGCCTAACCGTGTTCCTCAGTGGACATGTGCTTTGAAAGAGGTTCCTGTGTTACCTTTAAGGCTCTTTAAATGGGTCTTCCCTCCAAAGCTTTCTTTGCCTAGAGTTAAATGAAAGAGTTACCTGTGCCTCAACACACGTTTTGGAATCTAAAAGAGAAAGTAGGCAGAAATACTGGAATACACCTTGTAGGGTCAATGTTCTGGCAGATATTTCTTTCTGTAACTTCTTTCTGTAACAGCTAACTTGTCATATTAATAAAAATATCTTTAAAATGCATCTCACAGTCTACTAAATCCTTGTTGTTCTATTAGATAAATTATTAAATAAGATTGACAAATATTTGTTCTGGGAAAAAAACCAACCCATTTGCTAGTAAGAAAATAATAGTTACTAGAGTTAAGATTCTTTAATGTTATGCATCTTATCTGATAGTAGGCATTTTTCTTTTCTCTGTTTTGTTTGTAAGCTGGAAGTTGGTTTGATTCCCCCATCACGAAGGAGATTGGAAATTCATCTTACCAGATCTTTCTAAAACATCCCAACTATTTCCACACACGCCAATGTTAATTAGATGCACTGGCAGGTCTATTTAAAATCTGGTATCATAAATCAGATCAGGAAACAAGCAAAGTTCAAAGCTTATCCTGTTCTAATGTCAGCAGAATGAGATGATACAAATCATGTTGTCTTATAGTTCTTTGTATTGAGGATGCAGGAACAAAAAAAAAAAGACAAAAGAAAAAAGACAAGATTTTCTAGGGAACTGCTCAAATGTAGCATAAAACAAAGATGCCAGCATTTAAAACAGAACTCTTTTCCGCTAACAAGACTTTTCTGGAGTTCTGTAATTTTCTGGTTTAATCAGAAGCCTTTATTTTTGTCTGAGGACCAAATTCCTCTTAAATTACTATGTGATGTGATTTCTGTTCCCTGAAGGGAAGTATTAAAGTATGGCAACATTATGACTGTATTTTAACAAGGTATATGGCCTTTAGTATTCCTTTGTAGCAGACAGACAGAAAATTACTTCTGTTACTGTAGAGGAGTGAAGGCAGAGGGTTGATGAGCATTGATAATCTGCAGCTGTGGCCTTGCTACCAAGGCAGTGGGTTGATTGACATGGACAATGTGCCGCTGTAGCTTGTTCTTGCTAAGTAGTTAAATAGCCCTGAGGAGTAGAGTGTGGCCTGGCATGGCCTCTGGAGGAAGAGCAAAAAGCATGGAAAGTAGAATCTGACTGACCATAAAAGCCTTGTTGCAGCCTGATAGCTTGCTTGTGCTGCAACAGTGGGTGCCCCATGTGAGGCTGACTGATTTGGGCTCTGACTGCAACAACTGGCACCCAGCGTAGCTGAGGCAAGTGGGAGAACCTGCGCCCCATAACAGACACAGTGAGAGGTGAGCCGTTGCAACTAATTGATATGGGTGTATTATGATATTTGTTGTTTGTCTTAATCCAAATTGCAATTTGTTATGCTGCATGAGATTGTGGACTATTGGATACTGATGAAGCCATACACTGAAAAGGCTCTGAACAAAATGGTTAATAAAATGGGTTACAGTTAGAACTTCAGGTTTGTGATAATATCAACATATGGTATTAAAATATCCTACAGATGAATGGTAAATCATAAATCCCTTTGTACAATAAAAGATCATCAATGGGTACTTCAGAGAAAGAAAAGGAAAACAGCTCTCATTTGTTTTCTAAATCAGTCTTGCCTTTTTTCCAAGTAATGAAACAGTAATTTGATTCTAGTCATTAGCTCCAGGCAAGAAATGCAAAGATGTGCTATGTAATTGACAGACTTGATCACTACAGGATTCTTCTCTGCTTTGCATACCCATAAGCACAGCTGGAATTTTCATAACTGAAACTCTGGAAAACCTGCTATGGATGCTATTTTCAATGCCCATCAGAACATCATTTTAAGAAATAGGAAGAGCTATCAATAGTACATGTACAGTTCATTCCTCACAGACCTTCCTGAAATGAACACTACAGGCACACACCAACATATACATGCATAGGAATATATTGACAACCAGGTGTCTTGCATGATGGTTCTTTACACCTCTGCGTTTGCTTACAGAAATGGAAGGCAGGACTTCAACATTAAACTGGATAACTACTTAAACCTAATAATAGATCTTTTAAAAGAGCATAGTTTCTCATTACACTTCATTTTCTTTCCTCCCCACATAATTTGTGGGGCTAGCGGAATGCAGCTATTCCGTGTGCCTAAAACAGTGTATCTGGTATGGCAGGCTGCACAAGTCTTGTCCAAGCTCAGGGAGCAGAGTCCTTGTTTCCAGTTCCTTTTCTGTCATGGGTTATCAGGTTTATGTGAAATGTTTATTGGACAAAAATCCAGTAGAAATAGGATGGGAAAAAAACCCCACGCAGATCCAATCCTACAGATAGGAGCTGTAGTGTGTTCCTGGGGATTTGATGTCATGCTTACGCTTGGGTTACGTGCTGTTGGCCTATATTTTGCTCTAGAGAAGCCCTGAGTGTTCTTTCTTTGTACATGGGTTCCAAATCCCCTGTGGGGATTCTATCCCTCTGCTTTCCCTAATCAATGTCATGTAACCTCCAGAGCCTTGGTTATTGGTATTGGCTAGGTCAGCTCTGTTCTAGGTGTGCAATACTCATTTCTACTTCTGTAGACTCTTCAGGCAGTAGTTACAAAGCAAATGCAGCGTAACTGGCACAGCTTCCAGTTAATTCCTAAATTTTTTATTGCCTGTTCTTTCTGGACACAAGATGGAACTGTGCAGAAAGACAATACAGGTTAAATGTAGAAAGAGGTAAATGGTTCAAACAGTATATGCAAACAGCCATTCACTGTAGTTTGCATCCTTGTGGTTACTGAGGGGCTTTTACAATCAAAGCATTCTTTCCTGAGCTAAGAGAAATGGAAAATCCTATGGCATCTTGGAGGCTTTCCCAGGGATCCACAACTCTGCGTTTATCACAGTAGTATTTGAAGAGCAGTACTGCTATCCTGATTTTAGTTTGATTAATGTCTGTACACAGATGGTACTTGCAAAGGGTGATAAATAATTTTAAGACAGTATCTTGAAATTGTGCTCAATATATGTTGTATGTAATGTAAAAATATAAAAACCTTGAAAGTTTAGTCAAAAGTGACTCATCATACTTGGCACCCAAATGTTCAGTGCTGAAATTATTTCCTTGGAAAGATACAGGCATTTTTCTATTCTCCAAACTTGAAAATGTAAGGATTCAATCAGACATACATAACAGGAGCACTTAAAACTCTTGACTAGATTGTCTCCTTCTGTGTATCAATACATGTGATATTAGGGTTACTGCAAATCCTACTTTCCTTGACAGAAGATTACACCTTGGAGAAACCCAGATCACAAAAAATATTTAATGTCTTTTACTAATTAAGCTGCTGTTTTCTTAGAATACCTTTTTCATTAATAGATAGCTATTTGAACAGTACATGCTTACCCCCTTACACAGTTCCCTTCTCTCTTTCTGTCTCACATAGACCCACCCCCACCCCCGACACACACATACTCACTTGCAGTAGCCTGCTCAGAGTAATGGCTGAGAGACCAGCCCCAGCTGTTTATTCAACAGCTGCCCAACTGCAGCTTTTAGAACAATGTTCAGAAAATTCCTAAAGGGATCCTTCCTCTCATCAAATATACATAGATATGTATATATTTAATCTTATAATCTTTGTATATAACACCCATTGCCTCCTTGGCTGTGCCCTGAGCTATTCAACCTGTGCTGACACCAGTGGGTGCTGGTGGCTGAGCACCCATCCGTCAGTCTTCTCATGTTCTGAACTTACCAGTTCCTGTGGGTTCCACAGTACCACTGGTGCCTGGAGTGTATCAGTGGTTGGGAGACATTCTCATGACACCTCTAAGCATGCAGTTTTCAGTTCTTCAACCTGCTGCTTTCTGTTAAATATTTCTCCACCTGCACCCTACACAAATTCATACAGAATGATTTTTGTGGTGTAGTGATGAGAACTTTTGCAAGAAGATCTTGTGCCAGAACAGTGAGCATGAAAAGGTGCTCAGATCTTTTTTGCAGTCTTTCTTTCCACTCCCTTGACTTCCTTTAAATGTATTTTTCCTTCCTACAGTACTAGATAGAATTGTTTTTTCCTGTTTTTCTCCTGTATGTGTAGGATTCACTCACACACCCCTAATGTAATTACAAAAGGAAACCAGAATTGCAATATTAGCAACAATCAATCACTAGCACTGGAAAATATGCAAATGTTGTGGGCAGCAGTAGAAAGTTATTAACTGATTTGCATCCCTAGGATCACCATCTGAAAGCACTTTCTTAAGCTAGATTAGAGTTATTTTCAGTCTCGCTCTTTCTGAATCTTTCTTTGATACCTAGGGAAAAAGAATCCTGAAGAACAAATGTTCAGTCATGCTCTAGTAAAACCTTTCACTCCAGAATAATTCCTGCTGGAACTCCAGCCTGTGGAGTTTATCTGGGAAAAGGCTTCCTCCAGTTTCTGAAATGCACTTCAAAATAACTTATGCAAAGTAATTTCCTGCCATCCCCAACATGTCCTGCTTGTTTACTTGCATCATGTAGAAACCTGTTAACAGCGCTTCTCACTTCAGGGGAGATGCTCCTTCAGTGCAATTTCTGCTGTGACCCTAAAGAGGTTCTGTTATGGACTGTCACTTGTAACAGATGTTATAAAGCATTGCTTTGTTACATAGGACAAGGACATGGACACACTCTTACATGTTTATGGAAAGTTAACCTTGAAAAACAGTTGTTTTTAATGTTTCCATTTGTGTTCACTGGTTTAATTTCTGTTCCACAATTTTTAAGGCTCTTACCTGTCATTGTCAGCTAACCCAGGTCACTGCATGTTTTAACCACAACTTGGAACCACGTTTCCTCTCTTGCCCAGTGGATTTCTGCCTCTTGCTCTCTCCACGTCTGAGCTGTGAAGGCAGCAGAGCCTCCAGCCCCACCTGGGGTAGTGTTGGTCTTCCCCCCCACCCCCTGCAGAAGGCTGCCACAAGCCCCTCTGCACGGAGAGCTGACCCTGACCCTGTGTGCAGAACAGCCAGCAGCCCCCATGCATGTGCCTGTGCAGCTCTTCTGGGAGGGCGGGGAGGGGGACAGGAGGATGTGCCTCGACTTCCTGGGGAAACCGAGGCCTCAGGTTCAGAACTATGAAGAAATTATAGGAGGTTCGTGGCTTCCTGTTCAAAGATCCTCCCAACCCCCCAACAACGGAGATTATGGGATACACATAGCAGTGCTGTCCACTCTTCTGTTCCCCACAAACCAGAAGGACCAGAAGTCCATCCTGGGGAGGTGCGGCTGGCAGAAGTGAGGGACTTGGAACCCCTGTTCTCAAGTGTTCTCTGGAATTTTCCAACATTTGGGGTTATGTTATGCCACAGCCTGGTGCTTTTGGGTGCTACTAGCTCCTTCACCACACACAAGCAGCTCAGGAAGCCAGCCCAGCACCACTGGCTACCCCTCATGTTTGGTGGCTTTTGGAGCACAGCTGTCCCTGGGCATCTTTATTCCTTCAGAGGGAAGCCTGCATCCATGAGCTGTCACGCCAGCCCTGGCATTTTTGGGCATCGCTGGTTCCACTGCATCCCCAGGAGGTCCACAGCAGAGTTTTGGTTTTGGCAGTTGGCTGATAAGAATTTTTGTGCTTTTGCTGATAGGCTACAAAACACACCTAAATGTAAGACAAAGTTGATGTTTTTTAGTGTGGTACCACACAGATGCAGATGGAGATGGTGGTGTACCAGCAAACTTCAAGCTGGGCTTGCTGGTGAGTAGAGTAAGAAGCTTAGGAGCTAAGTACTGGAGGACCTGAGGGCCTGGAGACAGCTGCCAGAGAGACCTGATCCACTGGTTTTTATCTGTGCCTTCAAGTTCAGGGATGAAGGATTTAAAAATTTAGAGAAAAAGTTTAGAAATCTTATCTTAGAAAAGGGACAAGCACAGACATACACACATCACCTCCCTTCTGTTGAAACTTGGAAAAAAACATTTTGATCTTGAGAACTGAGGTCCTGGCATTTAATTAAAAAACAGGGGTCACCTCACAATCCTCTGAAGCAAAGGTCACAGCATAATGCACCATCGTTAATGCAACTTTTCAGGAGCCATTGGATCAGTTGTTCTGTCGTTAGTTGATTGCATACTCATGATGAAACCGTGGACAGTTACCTCAAGTTAACTTTACCATACGTGGCTTGAATAAACAGTGATTTCATGACTACTTGGAACTAATAAAAACTGGGGGGGGGGGGGGGGAAGCAACACAATCATACTAAAAGATTTTTTTCATTATTATTTTTAAGGAAAAATGGGACAGAAAGAAATAATAGCCACAAAAAGAAGCCACCAAAGTTTCCATGTATAAATTAAAATGTCTCAGAGAAAGTGCACCACAAACATCTGCCTTAGACCACAATTCCAAGAAAAAGTCACTAAGACTTTACTTTCTATTTAACTCTTGGGGACACAGACATTCAATGGATCATAAGATTGAAATATAGTTTATTCTGAAACTGAATGACATCTTAATTTTTCTTACAATATAAATCATATTGGCTTGCACTTAAGCCCTCTATAAAAACAAATTTTGTCAAATACATGTGTTTTTTTAAAGTACACTTTTCTCAAGTCATACTTTTGTTGGAAGATTTCTTACAGCCACTTCTCCGAAAGCATTTGGGCCCACAAGAGTAACAAAACGTATGACTAGCTTTTGGAAGTTTTTGAAAAATACATTCGTAAAGATACACAAAGGTAAATGCCACTTCAGATGACTTCATTTCAGATGTTTGTTTAAACCATTGTCAGTTTGAGATACAGAGATTAATCCTTATCAATGCTCAGGTTTAACTTAACCACAGGATACATCTAATTTCTCTGAAACTCATAATCCCTCCAGCACAGCCCAAGTAAGAAAGTGGTTTCCTTCCTAACTGCTTGTTTTCCTGCAGACACAATCATCTTTACCTTAGCATCGCGTATTAGCTCCATCTATGTTTTGTTTTAAGATAACAGCAGTTCAAAGATGCATACTTATATAGCCCCCACACAAGTTTTGGAGCAGACTGTATTAACTCTAGATAACAAGATGTGTGTTTATCTTCCTCACCCACTTTCACAGACCTATGGGACTAAAAGTCTTAAGACCTGGAGGAGTCTTTTAGAAATGAATACAGCCTTCTGCACAAAAAGGTTCGTATCCTGATTAAGTCCATTCAATAACACTGTAGGATAAATATTTAGGAGTTTGGCTTTACCTGCAGCAGTTTGACAGCTTACGAGAAGCCCTTACCAACAGCACTGTCTGGTAAGTGGGGAGTACAGCAGCTCTCCCTGAACGCTGCAGAGCAAGTGGCTATGTTGGCTGGGGCAGAGGCTCCCCCACCTGCCCACCTTTTGGGGCCAGAGGGGCTGACGGGGCAGCAGCTGAGGGCCAGCAGAAGCAGCTGCAGGATGACAGTCCCCGGAATGCTGTCCGGCTGCGCGGGCTGGAGACCCACAACTTATAGGCAAGGATCTGCTGTGCTTTGCCAGTTTAACTAGTGTGCTCTGCCAGTTTAACTAGAAACCCAACACGCCTGGAGCCAAAACTGCAGAAAACAGAGCTCTGTGGAGACCCAGTTCCTGTCATCTGAGTGGGCTCAGTGTCTCGGCATGTGGTAGACCGAATTAAAACAATCGGGCTATAGCTATTTGCCTCCTGGTTTCTTTGCACTGAGTGACATATTTTAAAATTCTAGGTTTTAATGTGCAGCAACCATAAAGGTATAAATTGTACATAAATACAAGAGAGCTGTGTCCAAAGGGATTCGTGGTAAAGATCGCAGCTGCGAGCTGAAATCTGGAGAGAAGTGTCCTGTGGATCACATGCAGATTTAGAAATGCAGTGCCTGAGCTGATCCATGTCATAAAAGCCCATATCAGATGAATTTGCCTGAATGAGTGGTGCCTACGTGTGTGAATGGAAAAACGGTAACCAGAAATCAGATCAAAGGAAGGACGGGTAGGTGCTGAAAGGCAACATGCAAGAGTCTTCCGGAAACACACATGGTGTGGAGACCCTCAGTCCTGTGGGTCCACAAGAACACGGAAACAGAACAAGAACCTCAAGTCTCTTGGCGTTAACCAGCATGCAATGATACCAACAGTGGCTTGTGTAACTTCGACTGCCTCCCAGGATGCAGTGACTTCCATGCACAAAGATAACAGGATTGCATTCAGACCTACTGAAAATGGGCCCTAAAGGCTCCTCCTGAGCTCAGCTGGCAGTCCTGGTGTGCCAGCCCTTGGCATACCGCATGGGCCTCCCAGATCCTGCTCTAAACAGGTAACTGTTGGTGTCTGCATGGGAGGCGGTAACTGAGCGTTCCCTGTGAATAGTTATCTGCTATTCATAATAACAGATTAATTCTATTAACAGTTTAACCAGGAAAAGATGATCTAATAAACATCAACTGTGGTCTTCGCTGACTTGGACACCTGTCAGCAAAATTCATAGTTCTACTCATGAAACCATCTTGCCCCTGCTTGTCTTTTTAGGATTAGCTCAGGCTCATCAGTTGTTGTCTGCCCGAGTCCCATCTGTACCTCACTTGACCAATAAATATTCCACTAATATTGCTCATTCCCCCTTTTGTTGGTTGCGATGTAGGGAAATCTGGGATTTTACATGTCTACAGCGGAGAGTCCATTGTCAAGTACCAGGTGAAAATGTCACATGGCAGCTATGGAGTAAGGGCTTTTTGTCTACTCTACAGCAACATTCTCTTCAAATTTAGATTTACTTCTCTGGGTAGTTCCAGGGAACAGTGGAGTTTGTAGTTCTATTGCACCTTGCACTATGTATTTGCTGTGTTTTTACAGCAAAAGTATGGCTTATACAGAAGGTCTGTTGTGGTAATTCCTGAATTATGGGGCAAGGGAATTGAGGGGACCACCTTGGCTGTCAGGTTCACACCTGTGTTAACTGAAGGAAACATGTCCAGTAATTCCTTTCAGTGATTATGACCTCGGCCTTTACTACAAAAGTTTCTTTCTGTTACTATTTTTATTGGAGGTTTCTTCCAGGAGCTCATTTTTCTGATTGTCAGAAGCCTCCTTGTGACATCCAGTCTTACATATCTTCACACCAACTTCATACTTTTCTTCACATTACACAGCCCTGCAGTTAGTGTTAACCTGTCTGAAGATACTTAGATGCAGAAGTTTGTTTTCTTAGACTGACATTTTTTGTTAGTCTCTTCATCACCTTTTGACTGTAAGACAGACTTTGTATTCCTCTGGATAGGGGCAGACCAAGATGTTTGTGCTTAGTGGAGATGGTGCTGGATTTTTTCTTCTGCTGCCAGAGCACAGAAGATGCCCCCGAGTGCCTGTCTATCAAGACAAAGGATACCAACAGTGCTGATGGGTTGTGCAATGCTAACCGCTGGGTTACTTTTCCATAGAGGAACATTCTGTGTCTGGTGAGAAGATACCCTTAAGGTCATTCACAACTGTTGCTAGGTAGATAAGGCTGGATGCAGTGTCATGTTGCTGTTGAACTTGTTCTTGAATACATGTCTTCTCCTGGTGGGATAGGAAAGTGTCCTGTGGATCACCTGGAAGCACATCCTGGTGTCACCAGACATATTCAAGACTTGTTAGAAGTCATTGTGGGGACTGTGGTTTTTAGATAAGCCCTCATGCCCATGGGGCACAGGGAATCCCTGCTGCTGCTGGTCTTGGCCCAAGTGACTACCAGTCCTGATGACATGCCTCTTTGTAATGGGAAAGAGAAGCAAAGGGGAGTACAGCTTCTCCCCAGCTGGGAATTCTGGAGTTCTAGCATCCACAGGCACTGGCATGTACCTGGTTCCTTGGTCACAGTGCCCATGAAGGAGACTCCAGCCATCAAAGGGCTGCATGCTGAGAAACAGATCTCACTCTTAGACTTCCTGGAGAGGTTTTAAAATGTCAATGAGAATTCTGTTGACAGCTGGTAATCAGCAAGGAAAAGAGTGCTAAGTGAAACCACTGAACCTCGGTACAGGAGTAGGCATTGTGATGGGTACCTTGTCCTGGTGTTGGCTGGGACGGTGATTTCCTCCCCAGCAGCTGGTGCGGTGCCGTGCTTTGGGCTCGGCTGAGAGCGGTGCTGGCAGCCCGCGGCTGGTTGCGGCTGTGGCTCAGTGGTGGTTATACCAACTCAAGGACTTCTCAGCTCCTCAGGCCCTGCCAGCCAGCAGGCTGGGGGCACAAGAAGCTGCGGGGGGCACAGCCAGGGCTGACCCCAGCTGGCCAGAGGGATATTCCATACCATAGAGCGCCATGCTCAGTATATGAACTGGGGGGGGGGGGGGGTTGGTGTGGGCTGGTGGATCACTGCTTGGGGACCGGCTGGGCACTGCTCAGTGGGTGCTGAGAGATTGTATTGTGCATCACTTGTAGCTTTATTTTTCCTTTTGGATTTCTTCCCCCTCTCCCCTTCTTTCCTTTTCGTTACAATTGTTGTTGTTATTATTATTATTATAAATTTTATTTCTATTATTAAATTATTCTCCCCTCAGCTCACAACTTTTACCTTTTTCCCAGTTCTCCTCTCCATCCCACCAGGGGAGAGCAGGGCTGAGCAAATGGCTGCCTGGTTCTCAGTTGACAGCTGGGGTTAAACCACAACCCTTGTCTGTCTCTCATTAACACACCTGTAGTGTTTTCTTCCTCACCCTGATTAGACTTCCAATAGAGTGGCAGTGACTGTTTTTCAGAGGTCCATATCAGGCAGCAGAAGCAGGCTGCTCTGCAAGAGAAGGTCACCCAGGAGCCAACACTGACAGCAAGCCAGGCATGAAGCAGGTCCCTCAGCAAGAGGTACAGTCCCACAGTACCTGAGCAAAAGTAGAGTAGGTGCAGTGACTGCAACCAGGTTAAGTCGGCAGTCCTGGCAATCTGGACAAAGCCGTGGTAAGATAGTAGGTCCAAGATAAAACCATAAAGTCAAGTTAGCAGTTCAGGGTCAGTATGAGCAAAGTTCACAGCTGGACCCAAACTTGGCTGCCATATAGCTCTAGCAGAGACCGCAGACAAGTGTCTGAGCTCCTGAGTAAAGAACAGGGAGCCTCTAGCCAGACTTCTCCCTGCTCTTCTTCATGCAGCTCTTTCCACAGCAGTTTGACACTGCTGCAAGGTTATACAGACCTCGCATGGGCAGGCAAAGCCCAGGGAGAAGGGGAAGAGGCTACAGAGCTTGTTCAAAGGACCTGACACCCTGAATGTCACAGAGCTTGGGATTCTAGCTGAACACCAGACATGCCATCAGGCAAAAGGCATGTGTGTGTCAGTGTCATAAAGAGGAGCGTGTGTTTAGATGGGAGTAAGCAGACAGCACCCTGCAACTTGTTCCAGTTGCCAAGAATGAGCAACTGGAAGTAGCCACGGTGTGTTTAACAGCAGCTTTTATTTCCCTAAATTCACCATTCTAGAGTGAATGAGCGAGTAGGCAGAGCTACCAGTATACATAACTTGAAACAAAAAGAAACTGAGCAGAGGAAGCGGGAGCTCACGTAATTTGCACCCTGGGGAAGATGGGCTTTCAAGGGCTTCTGCCCAGACAGTCCTCAGGTTTGGGCTGAATAAGGAAACCCTGAGCAGCGCTTGCCTCCAAGACAGTGCAAGTATAATTTTTTACTCACAGAACCACCACTGATGATAAACATAACTTCTGTTGATTTTATAGTAAGAGTACGATTTCTCCCAAGGAGATGGATAAGCTACAAATTTAGGGATTTTCTTCGTCTTTTTCTTTTCTGAAGTGACTCATAAAATGACCAGTGTTCTGCACTTTCACATTACTTTGCCAGGTGAGAAATAACCATTTTGTGTACTGCTCTGCCTGTACAACTGATATTGGTCCCATAATAAAACAAGGCAATACCAATGGCATCAGAAATGCAATCGTCCTTCATATAAGGCCATAGGCACAAATTTCAAATTTTATTGGAGGTTTTGGTTCCTTCAGATTTGAGATTAATCTGCTGATAATGTCTAAAAAGGTGAACAGTATTTCTATTGGTTCCTTCACTTAGTTCATGCTAGCATGTGAACCTATATATTTCCTCCTTTGTAGTCATTCGTGAGGCACAGAGAAGCCCATGCAGAGTTTGGTCTAGGCAGTGCCTGGTAGAGCATGATGTTTCATCTGTCTGCAATCAGGATGACAGCAAAAGGACATCTTTCTACTCCAGTGCTGTGGCTGCTTCTCCTCTCTGTTCAGGCCTCCCTGGGTAAGTACATACTTTTTTCACATAAGGCAGTGAGATAGGAAAATACTGTAAATTCAATATGAATAAGTTGTTATTCCATCAATCTGCCAGGAAAAGTGACAGGAAGGTGTTTAAATACATTTCTGTCTTTGATTCAGTCTCCTTGGCAATCCTGAGAGAACGAAGAGTAAGCCATGTGTGATGGTTTTGTGTTTTACTCAGACATCAGTGACTGGCCATTCTCACAGGAATTCGAGCCCAGGTTTAGTAAACAGCCAAACTGTAATGGAAACCAGCTAGGTATCCTTACTACTGCCTTGCCTCCCCTGTTGAGCTCTGTGTATACAGAATTAATAACTCCAGGCTTTTATCCAACATCAGTAAGATGATGTTGTGGTGCTCTGTGTGCCCAGTGGGGTTTGGCTGGATAACGTACCGTCCCCTCCGTTGTTCCTGTATATCTGAAGCTTACCGCTATTTGTCTCTGCTCTTCTAGAGCTCTGTGTACATGTTTGAAGCTGATAATAAAAGACTGATTTGGAATCCTCATCTTTTTCCCTGTACACGTGGAGGTGGCACTTTGGTATTGTGGTGGTGGTTGCATCTCCATATAACAAGAACAAGACTTCGCTGTGGTTGATATTTTGATGTAGCATGGCCCTAGTCTTAAAGGTTCTTACTGGTTGTGTGGATGTAGTCATGGTTCAAGTGGATGGGAGGAGGAGGTATAGGCCTTTCTGTGCAAAGGAGTGGGAAGAACAATATTAAACGTTTGTATTTAGACCTCTTTGTAGCAATGTTTGAGTGTCAGCTGAGCAGTACTGTAGAAATGAGAGTAAGTTTTCTGCCAACTTCTTTTTAACAGTGATGGTATAAATAGTAATGGTAAAATAGAGACTGACTGGCAGATGCAGACAGGAGTAGCTTTATCTTGAGACCATCAGCAGCACCTAGGAGCCACATCTCTGCCCTGGCAGTGCATCCCCACGCCGCTGCAGCCCCTGCCGCTCACGCGGCCCCTTGCTTGGGTTATGCTGCCTCTGCGCCCAGCCCTGCATGCTGCCGCGTGTTGAAAACAGCAGGTGTTGGATTATTTAAAAATGTAGTTGCAGAAAGGTTGATCGGTCAAGTGAGGAGCTGTGTTTTACTCCTGGATATGGCTTATGGAAATAGTTATCTTGTTCCTTTAATAATTTACTATGAACTTCTCTTAGAAATTATTTCTCTTTTAAATACACATACTTTTAGCTGTGAAAACTTTTTCAGACCATGTTCTGCAAATACACTGTGGGTTGCTCTCCAGAACATCTTTCAGAATAGTTTTAAAGATTATTTACAGAAAGATTATACTCCTGAGACAACAAGTTGCAAGTACAAGGGATTTTGTAGTGATCAGAGGCTCGTGCTACGTGTGTAAGAGACTTTCTTACTCAGGAAACTTGAGGAGCGAGGCTAGTCTACAGAAAAAATAGGTTTTGTAAGTTACTAGCTGTCAGTCACTTGAATAATGTACCTTAAAGTTTTTGTATTTCAGAATCTAAATAATAAAGAATAAATTGTAAGAAAGTCCAGCACTGTCAGCAAACAGGTAAAACCTTTTCCCTATGTATAAGAGGAAGTCATGTGTCAGAGCTACATTGTCTGTGTCTGATGCAGCAGGCAAGAATCAGCCTACAATCGGACAGAGATGGAGGCAGAATCACTTCTTAGTTGACTAGCAGTTTACTCTGGGAAGAGAAATGAAGCAATAGTTAGTGACTGAAGGAAGTGGCTGCGTTAGCATCAGTTCATGGGCTGGTATACTGACAGGGAACAGAGAGAGAAATTAGGTCTGGTTTCAAATGCAAATAAAAATGACATATTCATGTTTCAGTCTCAAATGACAGCAAGCAGTGTGATACCTAGGAACAGAATCACAGCATGTTTGGGGTGGGAAGGGACCCCTGGAGATCAACCAGCCCAACCCCATGCTAAAGCAGAGTCACCTCGAACGGGCTGCACAGAGCTGCGTCCAGGTGGGTGTGGATGTCTCCAGAGAATGAGACTCTACAGCCTCTCTGGGCAGCCTCTGCCAGTGCCCCATCACCCTCACAGTAAAGTTCTTCCTTGTGTTCAGATGGAACTTCTCATGTTGCCGTTTGTGGCCGTTTCCCCTTGCCCTGTTGCAGGGCACCACTGAACAGAGCCCAGCCCCATCCTGCTGACACTCACCCTTAAAGTACTTGCATGCATTAATAAGATTCTCCCTCAACCTCTCCAGGCTGAACAGCTTCAGCTCTCTCAGCCTTTCCTCGTAAACAAGATGCTGCCATCCCCTCATCATCTTCGTAGCCTCTGCTGGCCCCTCTGATGTGCCTCCCCAGGGCAGAGCAGAGGGGCAGGATCCCCTCCCTCAACCTGCTTGTCACACTCCTCATGCCCCCCAGGGTCCTACTGGCCCCTTGGCCACACAGACACACTGCTGGCCTATGGGCAACTTGCTGCCCCCCAGCACTCCCAGGTCTTTCCCCACAGAGCTGCCTTCCCACAGGTCAGCCCCAGCTCATACTGGTGTGTGGGGCTGTCCCTCCCCAGGGGCAGGACCCTACACTTCCCTTTGAACTCCATGAGGTCCCTCGGTGCCCAGCTCTCCAGCCTGGCCAGGGCTGGCTGAATGGCAGCGCCGCCTCTGGGGTACCAGCTGCTCCTCCCAGTCCTGTATCATCAACAAACTGGCTGGGGGTGCGCTCTGCCCCTTTGGCCGGGTCAGTGATGGACAAGCTGAACAGGACTGGCCCCAGCACTGACCCTGGGGAACCCTGTGAGCTACAGCCTCCAGCTCAGCTCTGTGCTGTTGTCTGTGATGTTTTATACCTTCCACCTTGGAGGTTTGCTCTATACCATTTCCATAAGTTAGCAGGTTCTGAAGAAACAGCCAGACAGAAGACAGGGGCAGCAGGAGCCAGCACTCTGCAGGTGACAGTGGCCCTATGATGGCCCTTTGGCTCTTTCTGGGCACAGGTCCTGCCTACCTGGTGCTCCCCTTTGGCCTGAGGCGCTGCTCGGGCATGCAGCAGCCCTCAGCATGTGCTGTTATGGGAGCTGAGCGAGTGGTCACGAATGGAGTGAGGATCAGAAGGGTAAAAGTGAGGAAAAACTTCTGGGTTGAGATAAACACAATTTAATAGGTAAAGCAAAATCTGTGTGTGGAAGCAAAGCAAAACAAGGAATTCATTCACCACTTCCCATCACAGGCAGGAGCCACCACTTCCCATCAGCCACTTCCAGGATGGCAGGACTCCATCATGTGTAATGCTTACTTGAGAAGACAAATGTAACTCCAAATATTCCCCCTTCCTCCTTCTTCCACCAGTTTTATAAGCTGAGCATGATGTCATATAGTATGGACTATCTGTTTGGTCAGTTGGGGTCAGCTGTTCTAGCTGTGTTCCCTCCCAGCTTCTTGTGCCCCCCAGCCCACTCAGGGGTGGGATGGTGTGAGCAGCAGAAAAGCCCTTGGCTCTGTGTAAGCACTGCTCAGCAGTAACTACAACATCCCTGCATTAATCAACACTCTTTTCATCACAAATCCAAAACACAGCCCTATACGAGCTGCTATGAAGAAACTTAACTCTGTCAGCCAAAACCAGTACAGCACCAAAGATATGTGCTTCTGTGACCTGTGGTCCAGCCGCACTCACCGGCACTTAGCCCTCCGTATACACACATGCACACCGACTAGTCACCTCACCCAGGAAAACAGCTAGAAACATTTTACTGAGGAGACATAATGGACAGTGCTGCTTAGGTGCAGGGTGTAGCCAGACAATCATACCGATCAGCAGCCCACCTACCCACCCCTGGCTGCTTCTCACAGAATCACAGAGTGGCTGAGGCTGGAAGGGGCCCCTGGAGCTATCTGCTCCAGCCTCCCACCCAGAGCCAGCTGGCAGGACCACATCCAGATGGCTTCTGAGTATGTCCAAGGGACCCAACCCCACAGCTTCCCTGGGTAATCTGTTCCAGTGCTCAGTCATCCTCGTAGAAAAAAAAAAGCGTTTCCTGAAGTTCAGAAGTAAGCTCCTGTGTTTCAATTTGTGCCTGTTTCCTCTGGTCCTTTTGTCCACCTAACCTATTTTCCCACACTTCCTCCTACCCAAACATCCTTGATCCCTCCCTTTCCCCACCTTTGATTCCTCTCCTAAATGTTCCATCATAAGCCTTGTGCAAGTCCAAGATGCTCTTCCCATGCATCCCATGGTGTTCCATCCCCTTGAGCCTCTACAGTGACCGGGGAAGCCATTGCGTTGATCACAGCTGCAGAGCAGAGCTGGTGGCTCTGTTGGCAGGGTCCCAGAGAGGGTCAGGGCAGGGCCACCCCTTCACCCATTGTGCCTCTGTTCTCCTTTGCACGTGGAGACAAGCTTTCTAGCACATATCCTAACAAATGCATGCCATTGTATTGTTGTTTAATTACAATGGTGACTGTTTTCAAGGAATTTGGCAGAAGGTTTGGGCGGGTTTTTTTTGTTTCAACAATTTTTTTCCACAAACGTCTACAGAAAATCATTGTCTATGTCAATTCAGAACCTTAACTCACCATGTTCTGTGATTCTGTGTATACTTTTCACCAAAGCAGCTATGAACCTTCCTGTAAGTAAAGAAACTTTTTAATGAAAATATGTTCCAAAACTCTTGCCTTAGAATTCCTGACTCGGAAAAAAAACTAGATTAAGACAGTTCCTGAACAAGTCAACTTTTTTTCTTTAGGTGTCATTACACCTTAGACTACACACTTCAGTTTTTCCAGTGTTGACTGTGTCTGTGTAAGGTGCAGACTCAGACCTGTTCCCCTGCATTTCTTGGGTCCCAGTAGGTTTTTGTGTAGCTTGGCTTCCTAAGGACTGCGTCTGGGTCCCACCGTTATTCCTGCATTTGACTGTAACAAAA